>NW_008824986.1:13553937-13563128 GCF_000699105.1 Pygoscelis adeliae | reverse complement strand
TGTGTTAAG
The DNA here is from genome assembly GCF_000699105.1 of Pygoscelis adeliae. Taxonomy (NCBI): domain Eukaryota; kingdom Metazoa; phylum Chordata; class Aves; order Sphenisciformes; family Spheniscidae; genus Pygoscelis; species Pygoscelis adeliae. The sequence continues at coordinate 13,563,119 of NW_008824986.1, read as the reverse complement.
TTTTTAAAAAATTTTGAAAAAATCCCTGGGTTTTTTAAAAAAGTTTTTTTTTTTTTTTTTTTTTTTTTTTTTTGTAATTGCCAGCAATTAAACATGTTTATCAGATTTTAGCCTCTCTCCATCATTCAGAGAGGTAATTAAAGGTTTAGTCATTGCATACTGGGGTGTTTTTCTGTTTCATTAACTGCAGTGAGTCTCTGAGAATCAGGCTGATTCTGCTCTTACAGTGTTGCAATACCACCTAACTTCCCGTAAGCCAGCAGGGCACCACTTACCATGCGCCTTCTCTTTTAAAAACCCACCTCCTTCAAAACCCATTTCACCACGCGCACAAAGCACTGGCATTTCTGAATCACCGCGTGCCTGCCGCAGTGCAGATTAGCATTGCACGAAGCAGGGCTTTGACGTCCCTCTGCTGCCACGTGCCACCCACTCTGCATTCCCATCCCTCGTGCAAAGGCAGACAGATGTCCCTGAGCTGCAGCATGGCTTTTCCAAACACTGCGAGGTCTTCAGCCACCCACTGTTTTCCCTGGGCTTGAGTTACAGGGGAAAAAATTGCAAAAAAAGGGTAATCAAAATTAGGTGTTCCAACCTCTCTGAAAATTAGGTCATTTATCCAAATGCCAAAAATGGATTTGTGACTAATACCACAATACTCTGCATGAGAGTTACGCATTTAAACACCGTATCTAAGATTTTATTCCTTCAGATTCTGAAAGGAAGAAACTGTTGTTCTTTTAAACTAAACACAAGATCACCTTTTCTTCTGGGTTTAATTTAGTCTGAAAGTCTTTCAGCTCAGATGACTGCTGGGTGAATCTCTGTCCTGCTCCTCGCAGTCAAACATCCACTTCACAAAATCTAACTATTCATAGGCAGATAAGTGTCACTAGGACTTGCAAGGCTAGCATCTCTGTTAAGGCTGTAGTACATTAGTTCTGTGCCAAGGGAAGGCTGCCTCTTGTCATCTCTGGTTTCTGCTTACCCAGGGCTGTCAAACCAAAATTACAGTAACTAGAAAAACCCAAAGCACTTTAGGTTTCACTATTTACTTTTGATTCTGCACTGCAAAGTCTGACTTCAAAGGATAGGCATGCCATTCGGATATCACAATTGCAATTTCTGAAGCTATTTACCTTGAGAAGTTTGTATTACAGTACTAGTGGTGATATATGAAAATAAAATATTTACTCAGTTGTGGGATTCACTCCTCAGCTTTGGGAAGATGTTTGCCTAAAAAAAGGCTGAGAGCTTTTTACTGACCTAGAAGAGTGCCATTATAGCTAGGCGAAATAAATATGAATCCATTGCTTATAAGAAATTATTCTACACTGCATGGGAGATTTCCTTCAACCCATTGACTCTCCACAAAGGCAATGTTGTCATGATGTAAGTGAGCAGACAAATCATAAAATAATTGTATGGGACTGTTGGGAGTCATTATAAATAATTTTATTTTGCTATTGTTTGGAATACCTCTATTAAATTGACAGCTGAGGAATCTGGGCCATGGGATATGAGTGTCAGTGATAAACATGCTGCAAAGAGTCGTGTCATAGAAAATAATAATGCATAACCTTAACGCATGGGTTTAGTGCAGTCACAGCCTCACATCTACCCTGTTGCTCTGTCCTGATTCTGTTTAAAGCATTCCTATCACACTATTATAAAGAGTCCATTTCTCAGGACACATAAAAGAAAACAATTTCTACCAAAAAATTTGTGAAATTGTTTAAAAAAGAAAAAAATAATTTTGTGTATGTTATAATTTAAACTATTTTATAAAGTATAATTTAAAATCAGAAGTTTGCAAATAATAAATTAGGAATGCCTGTACCCCTGCTTAATGGAAAAATAAAGATTTGGTTGTTAATACATATAAACAAGAATTTTATGTCTGAGTACACTTGTTCGTATTAGTTGTTCTCTTCATTTCTTAACAGGTTTCACATTCATTCTTGCATGAATTTGTCCAGCATCATGTTCTAAGCATTAGATGTCATTGTACCTTTTTCTGCTAAAATACTGGTTTTCAAGAGCAGGTTTTTCTCCCAATGCAGGCCTTTCATAAATCACTTCTTAATTCTCCTTTGGATAAATTGAGTAGAATGATATTTTAAAATTGGTTGATATAAATCATATTTTCCAGACTATGCATCATCTAACCAGGTAAATCTGGACCGCTTCCCTGTAACATTTTCCCCCTTGACTTAAAAATACACATTCCAGATAGCTGCTTTTTTTATTTAAACAAACTCAAGGTTTCACTGCATTCAAGTCATCCCAGCTCTGCAATTGTGTTCTCTTTATTAAGCAGAAATGTTGAAGTTGGCATTTTTGAAATGGAAAAGTCTAGTTACTTAGTTTTGCCTTACTATTGAATTGAAACTGCAAAAACTCATGACAACTGAATTTGGATTTATTTCCTGTGAACATCTTTCTTACAATGTCTGTTCAAATTCCTCTCCACCTATCAAAAACATCCGTAAAATAGAATCCCTTGTTTGTTTTCATTGACCCTGTGAGGAGGGAACACTTGGGCTGTATCATAATTAGGAGCATTTTTTATGCAGCGTGTATTTGGGTAGATAATTGTTCTCACAGTGGCCACTTCTGATAGCATACATCTTTTCAGTATCATACAGAATTTTCTCCAATACAAAGATAAGATTTAGAGTCAGCCTCCAGTATATTGCCAATATAACATTTCTGCTATTGATCAGGAAAGTAATTTGAACCCATACAACTCTATCCACAATATTTCTCCTGATTTCTTTGCACTCTCACATCATTGATGTACATCACAACTCAAGCACATTCATCTTTGGCGTTCTCTTCTGAACAACCCTACCTCTCCAGCTCCTATGTTGAAGTCATGATTTGTGTTTCACTACAGTTTGCTATTCTGACTGTATTTTATTTAATTCTACAAAATGCTCCAGCTTCTCACGTTCATCCATTTTGTTTGTTCCTGGTACTGGTAAGCCAACATTGCAGTTATTTCTTACTGTCCAAGCCTAGTTCTTTAGCTGTATGTGCTAGATATCCACACCTGACTGCCCAAAGCAATCCATATACCCTTATGTAGCTTAGTTATCCATCTTTTCTTTCCCCAACTTTCAATTTAAAGCTCTCATCTGTTAGGTCAGCCTTTGTCCTTGACGACCAGTACTCCAAGGCAGGTACTCAGGTCAGATCATCTTTCTCCAAGTGCCCTCTAAAGACATAAAATGACCCAAGACTTTATTCAAAGGACTGAATTTGACCCATTTTTAAAATACATCCTTTTTTCCCCTTGGTCTTTTCCATCTCTTTTCCCTTATTTCAACAGAATAACCCTTTCTTCTATGGGATATGAGTGTCAGTGATAAACATGCTGCAAAGAGTCGTGTCATAGAAAATAATAATGCATAACCTTAACGCATGGGTTTAGTGCAGTCACAGCCTCACATCTACCCTGTTGCTCTGTCCTGATTCTGTTTAAAGCATTCCTATCACACTATTATAAAGAGTCCATTTCTCAGGACACATAAAAGAAAACAATTTCTACCAAAAAATTTGTGAAATTGTTTAAAAAAGAAAAAAATAATTTTGTGTATGTTATAATTTAAACTATTTTATAAAGTATAATTTAAAATCAGAAGTTTGCAAATAATAAATTAGGAATGCCTGTACCCCTGCTTAATGGAAAAATAAAGATTTGGTTGATAATACATATAAACAAGAATTTTATGTCTGAGTACACTTGTTCGTATTAGTTGTTCTCTTCATTTCTTAACAGGTTTCACATTCATTCTTGCATGAATTTGTCCAGCATCATGTTCTAAGCATTAGATGTCATTGTACCTTTTTCTGCTAAAATACTGGTTTTCAAGAGCAGGTTTTTCTCCCAATGCAGGCCTTTCATAAATCACTTCTTAATTCTCCTTTGGATAAATTGAGTAGAATGATATTTTAAAATTGGTTGATATAAATCATATTTTCCAGACTATGCATCATCTAACCAGGTAAATCTGGACCGCTTCCCTGTAACATTTTCCCCCTTGACTTAAAAATACACATTCCAGATAGCTGCTTTTTTTATTTAAACAAACTCAAGGTTTCACTGCATTCAAGTCATCCCAGCTCTGCAATTGTGTTCTCTTTATTAAGCAGAAATGTTGAAGTTGGCATTTTTGAAATGGAAAAGTCTAGTTACTTAGTTTTGCCTTACTATTGAATTGAAACTGCAAAAACTCATGACAACTGAATTTGGATTTATTTCCTGTGAACATCTTTCTTACAATGTCTGTTCAAATTCCTCTCCACCTATCAAAAACATCCGTAAAATAGAATCCCTTGTTTGTTTTCATTGACCCTGTGAGGAGGGAACACTTGGGCTGTATCATAATTAGGAGCATTTTTTATGCAGCGTGTATTTGGGTAGATAATTGTTCTCACAGTGGCCACTTCTGATAGCATACATCTTTTCAGTATCATACAGAATTTTCTCCAATACAAAGATAAGATTTAGAGTCAGCCTCCAGTATATTGCCAATATAACATTTCTGCTATTGATCAGGAAAGTAATTTGAACCCATACAACTCTATCCACAATATTTCTCCTGATTTCTTTGCACTCTCACATCATTGATGTACATCACAACTCAAGCACATTCATCTTTGGCGTTCTCTTCTGAACAACCCTACCTCTCCAGCTCCTATGTTGAAGTCATGATTTGTGTTTCACTACAGTTTGCTATTCTGACTGTATTTTATTTAATTCTACAAAATGCTCCAGCTTCTCACGTTCATCCATTTTGTTTGTTCCTGGTACTGGTAAGCCAACATTGCAGTTATTTCTTACTGTCCAAGCCTAGTTCTTTAGCTGTATGTGCTAGATATCCACACCTGACTGCCCAAAGCAATCCATATACCCTTATGTAGCTTAGTTATCCATCTTTTCTTTCCCCAACTTTCAATTTAAAGCTCTCATCTGTTAGGTCAGCCTTTGTCCTTGACGACCAGTACTCCAAGGCAGGTACTCAGGTCAGATCATCTTTCTCCAAGTGCCCTCTAAAGACATAAAATGACCCAAGACTTTATTCAAAGGACTGAATTTGACCCATTTTTAAAATACATCCTTTTTTCCCCTTGGTCTTTTCCATCTCTTTTCCCTTATTTCAACAGAATAACCCTTTCTTCTATTATCTCTCACAGTTGCCTTATCTCACCTCAGCATTCCTCCAGTTCTAGGCTCTGGTCTTATCTTTCTTCCCTTTTCCTGTCCTGTGACACAGGTCCATTACTCTTGCTTTTGTTTCTGTCCATTTCTCTTTCCTCTTTTTAGTAAAGAAAACCTGATCCTGAATACATCCCTCAATCAGCAGCCAATTTTTCTTTCATCTTAAGTTTTGGCTCACATGCTTCCATGCACCTTCAACCTTCTGATGGCCATCTGCAAATTTTAAGCTGCACAGGGATCTTTTTCTTTTTTCTTTCTCCACCATGACTTTGAATACTCACCTGAACTCCAGCACTGTTTCTTGCATCACCACCACTCTTTAGTAAGTCCCATCAAGTGACACTTATTCAGAAATTGTTTTTCTTAGCCTTAGCCACCCCAAGGCAATATGTCACCCAGCTGCTGTGTCCAGTCCCTTTGTGATGTCTACTCTTGGGGTTCACCTTCACTGCTCTTTCAGTAACTGTTATCATCAGTTCTTCCTAGGAGTACTTTTAAGGAAGTTAAGAGCATTTCCCTCTCCCTCTCATAAATTTCCCCAGATGTTTTCCTGTTTAATTATTCAGCTCTTTGGGCTCCTTAGATTTTAAACTAATCAGCCTGCCTACTCACTTAGCCTTAATGCACAACAGGTGAGAAGCTGTCAGTCCTAGGCAGGAATCCTCACTCCTTCTCCAGCTGAGAATCTGTCCCATTTACTACTGAGACATCCCAGAGAGACATCATACTGCAAACTGCAGCCAAATCCCATTTCCCACATGCTGCACTCTCTTTCCTCCACACCAAACAAGAAATATGTATATTTACCTCTCTCTTCTACCACAGACTAGTTCACAAGAAGACTTCTAGCACAAAATCTCATTTGTTCACCTCTCTTGTCACCGCTGTGATGAGCAGAATTGTAAGCATGTATCTAATGTTGCTGAGGGAGAAAAGAAATTTGGATATATCAGAAAATAATGCTGCATATGACTTTGATGGATCTTTAACAACATTTGAAAAATATTTCTAAAGGAATTCTAATTTTATTGCTAAATTAATTTTAGTGAAATGCTTCTGGAGAGCATGCTTCAGGAATTTCTATGAGTTATATTTATCCCACCAGTGAGGATTATCTGACTTTTTATAAGCTAATCCTCTTGAGTGGTATGTCTCAATCCTATGAGAAGGCATGTAATATTTTACATTACAAGTGTTTTAATTTTATCTTCATTAATTTCCAGCATGACACTTTAAACACATATAAGAATTTCCACACAAGGGCAGACAGCAATCCAGATACAACATTCATAGGTTTTAGTAATTATTTTCCATTATCATGCAATAGCATCTAGCATTTTTTAACAATTCCTTTGTTTTCACTCTTATTCCCATTGCCTCTTATTTCACAGGCCATCCCCATTTTTTCATGTCTTGGCAAGTATCAGCTGCAAGAGTGATTCACCTTCTGATGATTTTTTTGTCTCAATAGAACAATCAAGGGAAGAGAAAGCAGTGCTTTCATATTTATATTGAATTGTGTTTATAGAAGGTGGCCAAATTCTGCCCTTAACATGGGTGCACAGCCCTTCCTGTGAACCCAGGAGACTGGGTCTCATGTGAAGGTATTCTGCCCTTAACCTAAAAAAAAAAAAAAAGCAGTGATTTTTTTGCCTTGCACAAGGAAATGGATATTTTTATGCCTACAAAAAGAAGGAGATAGTTCTTCCTTCATTGCAGTGAAGTCATACAGCAGCTATGGGCCTGCTGTAAATGTATAGCTGATACTCATTCAGAAGCCATTACTAGGACCTGATATATGATTTTGAATAATCATGGTGCCTTTACAAGGATATATAGAATTATCTGCCTTGTTAATTTTTCCAATGCATACATTTGCATACAGGAAACATTGCAGCTTTTAAAATGCTCGTGATTGTGCTAATATAACCCACTCATTTTCCTTGGATAGGCTGAAAATATTTAGCAAAGTGAACACAAGTGTGAGTAACCAATAAGGCAGACCGTGAGAAAGCCACTAAATTTCAGAAAGGAGCAATATTACACACTTGGTGTTTGCACAGACAGAAAGTCACAGTCACAAACTGGAATCCCCCTGAAGTTATCAGTATTGAGTCAATAGGAAGTCTAACGAACTTTGATCACACAGGTGAGAAAGAAATGACACTTTATTGTCTCATGGATTTTTCTGGGTAGAGCAGAAGAGGGGTAGCTTTGCACTTGATGAACATCCACCACTTCTGCTGTGCTTCTCTACGCATTTTTCCTTCTGAAACTGTACTGCAGTTCTTGAGACAAAGAGACAGCTTTGTGCAGATAGCCAGTGTATGATTTTTATGCTCTGCTTAAGTCTCACTAGCACTATCGCAAGGCTTAAGGGACATTTAAATCACACATACACTTCTGTTGGCTTTCCACAGACATGTAAGTTTCAAGAGAGAAAACAACTCTGAAAAGACATGCATCCCATAATATGTCCCTTCTACTAATTACAGTATGTTCTAGAGTTTCAGTGGTTCCTTTGCATCCAGGTGCCAAAGTCAGCAATGGACACCAATGGAAGCCATGTCAAAACTCAATTTGGGCTACAGCATTGAAAGTCACGGATGAGGACGCTGAAAGACACAGACGAGCAAAACACCACCGCTGGCACATGCCTCAGTCAGTAGAAACACTACTGAATTTTATAGACAGGATCTTCTGTTTATTCATAATGTTGTGAAGGCCATTTTGTCTACTTAATAAAGGTTTACAATACCATTATCCCTTTATATCATACAATAGCATAATCTATTTCTGCAGAATTCCTTCGTCTTGGATGAAAACTCAAGTATTTCCTATAGAAGCTTCTCAGCTTATTTCTCTTTAGAGATATTTTCCTTCTTGTGAAATTGCAGATGCAGGTCTGAAAGAAACAGGGCAATTTTTTCTTCCCTAACTTGAGCAGCCTTGCACAGAGCCTGTCCTCATCAGGATATGAAAATGTTCCAATTGCAGCTGTATCTCTCGATGCTCTCTACACCACTGTTCTTCACAGAGAGACACAAATCCTCCCAGTGTTCCTGAGCAAAGCATTTTGCATTTAGAGTTCTGACTTGGCTGACACTTTTTATAAAATATATATATATTCAGAGTCAGACAACTCCCTAATGACTATTACACAGCTGCAGATGCTGAAGGGCACAAATTATTCCTGCTAAGGTCAACATTACCTTACACTAAAAAATTGTCTTCCTGACCATTCATTCTTTCTTGACTTCCACACTGTGAACAAGTGATGAATTTTTATGATTTCACCACCAACCATTGGTCATATTATGTATCTCTTGGGGAGCAGAAGTGAGGAGGTGGAAAGAGGTCCCAACCCGCATATAGACACCTAAAGATCTGTCCTTTTTTGTTTCATAAGATGCCATTAAACCAGATGAGCCAAAATTTCATTTGGAAGCTGTTACAGGACTTAATAGTAGTCAATGTAAGTAAGTGAGCCACAGAATGAATCTTATGAAAGGGATGGAAGGATGTATTCAGACAGCCCAAATTTAAACTCGTATTCAAAGTCTACTGTTTCCTACTGGCTAGCCAGTTTGGAAGGCATGGAGCCAAGCAACGGATCGGAGACCTATGTGGAAGTTAGTTAGGCTATTTTAATATCGCCCAGAGATGCTTAGCAGTAAGTGAAATTCCCCAAGCGGAACCTGTGTGGAGGATAGACATTCTGTTTCATGAAGGAATATGCTGCTTTAAAATATGATTAAATTCAGATGTGGGATGAATGACAGAAAAATTAGAAGTTCCCCATGACTTTCCTTTAACCAACTGAAATATTATATTCACCTACATTGAAAAATTTTAGTTTGGTTATTGCAATTCTGAAAGCAGCATAAATTTAAAAGATCTCCACTTCAAAAACCAAAGCTTACATATTGCAAGCTTTGTAAGAATCCCTTCTCAC
>NW_008824986.1:13541184-13553919 GCF_000699105.1 Pygoscelis adeliae | reverse complement strand
TCCATTTTCTCCTTAAAATTGATACCATTGCATCAAATGTTTTTATTTCAACTAAAGTGCGTTTTGCAACAAAAAAATTGTTCCCTCAAAGATTTTCCCATTAGCTTTACCCACTTACTAGTGCACGCGCTTCTTTCTCCAACAGAAGACGGAGGAACAAAGAACTGGCACTTCTTTAATACTTTATTAAAAGTGCTCAGATACTGTAATACCAGAAGAGACGTAGAACGGAACAGAATTCATGGGCTGCAGGCAAGAAGTTTCTCCCCTTTTGTCAGAGCAGGCAGCATGTAGAATCTGGCCCTAATCAGATTAGGTTGTGCATATTTATAAACATCTGAAGACCATAAAGAAAGGCTCTCAACTAAAAGATGCTCTGGATTTACTTCTGCAAGAGTTGCAGAAAAACATGGCGATTAGCATTTCCATTAGAGACTGCAATTTGGAATAAACCAGGCTTGTAGAATGGGGTCTTCTGTAAATGTCTTTTCTACCAGAACATATCCCTGCGTTCTGTTCAGATACATTGAAAAAACATGTCACATTTTATCTGGTTGTATTAAGTTACACAATGACATGTCACCACATGGGATGTAACCCCATGTAATGTAATGCACATTCGAGCAAAACTCTCTTTTCCATTGTGGGCAGGAGTAAATTACAGATAGCAGTTTACCATAATTAACCACAAACTGGCAATAAGGCCTATTTTCTGTCTCTCTAGATTACTATCAAGTTAGCTAAGACCTTCCCAAGCTTACTTTTAAAAGTAGTTAAAAATACAATAAAAGATATTTAAGATGAATCAGTTCTGTGAATAAATATGCTGTGTGAACCATCCAAGCTATTTGGAATAGAAAATGAATCCAAGATAGTGGCTGGGTGTGGCCTGTTTGGTGAACAGTCTATGCCTGACTACAGTTTCTCATAAAAATGTTTAACTTTTTTTTTTTTCCTAACCAGTTATTCCTCAATTAAGATCTGTGCTGTTGTTACCTCTTAACAATAACACAAGCCTGAACTCAGGACCAGCAGCTGCCCACAATGTGTCTCTTACAGCTGAAATCACTTCATCATTTATTATTCCAATAGACTAAATAAGGGCAGGCATTTTCCTAAAGAATTGATTTTTAAGGGCTTGGTATCTTTTTGCCTTTGATCCTCAGAATCAGAGAGTCCAACATTTATAGAATTCAATATGTAGCCCATTTAAAGATATTCTAGGCTTTCTGCTGCTCCCATGAACCACCCATTTGCTTTAGACAATCAGCAAACTTTTTATTAACGGGATGCTTTTTCAGCATACAAGACAAACTCACGGCAGTGTTTCTCTGAGACAGATCTAAAACAGTAAGCACTCTAATTGGGCCATTTGCAATTTAATATTCCTGCAGCAGCTCTGAATAGCGATACTTTGTTAAACACAGATGATGAGCGTTCTCTGTGCAACAGTCTCCACCGTCACTCATCATCCCCGAGCCCCATCTCTGGTGCTGTGATGATCGCTTCTGCCTTATGGCTGTCCCTGAGCACTTGCAGGAGGTCTGCCTAGTTCCAGAAACACCAAGCTGGCTGCTGCATGTCTGACCTTCTGCACATCCACAGTTTAATGTTTGCCTGCTGGAGCATAACAGAGATCTGATTCATCTGCAGATCACATCCGTACATTTCTGGGTTCAAGCACTGGAGAAATTCCAATTAACATTTTTTGTAATATTTTTTGTGGACAAGTTTAGCAATCCATCCAGTCCTTTAAAGCAGTACCTTTCCAAATCCATTCATGTCCTATTTTCCCTGTTGTAAAGTGCACCTTTTCAACTTCTCAGCGTCATTTACTCTCAATGTCCTAGTTCCAATTGCTTCTTATTTTACTTTATTAAATGAAGTAATCTCCAGTCACTATAAAATATTGGCATATGTTATTCAAATGCAACCTGCACTATGAGCAAGAACCAGAATCTCACAAAAGCAGCTGCATCTGTATCAACATTTCACTTTTCAAGATGCACCTTGACTGTCCTGGGATGCGCTCAGGTGGGTAGAAGAGGAATAGGGATGTATTTAATGTCAGAACACAGAGCAATAATCCTACAGATAAAAGGTCCTGCAGAAATTTTTAAAAAAGTCTTAATTGGAAAAAAACCCTTAAACTGTAGACTTGCCCATTATTATTATTATTATTATTACTATTGGAATTACAGTTCTGGACACGCCTCAGGAAGGAAGTACATGCAATCATACATAACACCTGCAGACTGCTGTGTTGAACAGGATGGGAAAACCACCTGCTCACAACACAAAAAGACTTTGCTATCATATATAGTAAAACAAGATTCTGTAAGTGCCCTGGAGGATCTGCCTTTTCATTGCTGAGTCCTGTTATAACACTGTTCCTCACGTAATTCTCACTCAGGCTAATAAGATATGATTTCAAGTCATATCCAGGCTATAATGAAGGTGCGAAAAGAACTTGAAGTAGTGCCATAAAGCTCCAGTGGTTTTGTGGACCTTAAGCCCTGTGGCTAGTTGTGTTGAGGAACGCGACTCAATACAATGAATTAATTAAACTGATAATTCTTCAGGCCAGTTTTGATACAAGAATTGAGCACAGTCACAGGCATTAAAATAATTAAAATTTTAGTACTGACTTGAAATAAAATACGTGAAATATGCACCAAATACAGATCTCCCTTTATATTACTGAAAACATTTTAAAAAATCCTGCTACTTTTTTCTTTTTTTTAAAAGCAAGCACTCACTTTCTAAGAAGTTCACAGCAAATCAGCAGAAAGCAGGGAACTGGTTGGACTCTGTCCCAACCTGTTCTCAGCAGAACACCTAGAGCATAAATCACTGTCCATAAATCTACCCCCCTTCCTGAGTTCAACCTCATCAATAACAAAAATATAGCTTCAGCCTAAGTTTCAGCCCCATGGGCATCTCTAGTGCCGCTCTAGCATCTCTCCGTAACCTGTGGATTCACAACAATAACTCCCATTTCTTTTATATTCGGTTGGAATAAATAGGCCAAAGCAAGCCAGGTAATTTTCTGCAAGATTCGCAAAGCTGTGATGGGATGGGTTTGCCATCTGGTTGCTTTCTGCTTTAGGTATGTTTATGTACTGGGCACGTTTCATAGACATCTGACTACCTTAGAGTGAAGACATATCCTTCTGATAATGTATCTTCCCAGAGGAGACTAGTTTGGAGATTTAGAAGCAAATTCTTGTGACTGAATCATCATCATTCAATTGTTCTCTTTTAAAAATAATTTCATTATGTAAACAATTAAGTACAATTATATGGATTTAGAAAGCTTTTACTCCAACTTGCTCTTGCAGTGACAAGTTATAACATAAGCCTTAACGCCACTTCTGACAAGACTGTGCCTAGACAAACACTTTTCTTTGGTTACCACAATCCCTTGGGTCCATACCTGTGGTGCCACCACACCATCTGAACTGTCATGAGACCTGGTGGGACACGTGAGCAGAGAGCATGGATGTGTCAGAAACATCACCTCTTCTCTGGCTAAAGACTGATTCCAGTCTTACATCTGAAAGAACAAGATCAAACAACTCCTTCAGAGCAGAGTCCTCTGGGAAGCACGATGGAGACAGCACCCAGCCTGACGTGGGAGCGGGCTGCTCCCCCCAGGCTGGTCATGGCCATGAGCCTTCCATCCAGAGAGAAAGCTCTTCATCCAAAAAGCTGAACTCTGCTCAACTTTGCTTCATAAGGCAAAGACCAAAACAAATCAGTAATATATTCCTCATTTTAGATGTTTTGTAACAGGCTCACCAGGAGCAGAATTAAGGGGAACTTGCTCAGGCACCCACGCTTACCACATTTACTGGGATCTAGGAACTGCTCTCCCTTGCCGGTTTGACCATTCTGTGTTTCTCCTCTTCCAGCCTGAAGAGCTTGATAAAAGTTAATTCAAACAGTTCTATGTCTGCACAAATATTTAAGTGACTAAAATAAGGTATTTTCATAAATACTTCCAGACTGAAGGCTTGTTCTCTCTGACTTCAGCTAAAAGTTCTTTTCTTAAAAAAAGACTCTACCTAAATTAATTTCTGTAGCTTCCTTCTGGAAAAAGAATAAAAAAAGAATGGCACATCTGTGTAAGTTACTAAACTAACTTTGAGAGAAGTCCTCCAGCAGACAACAGCTGCTTTCCCTCCCCTCTTTTTATATTTAATATCATTGTACGTAATCTTAACAGCTGTATTTACTACAAATTCCCTGTGAGTTTTTTGGGTCATTCACTTTCTAAAAGCATAACCCAGAAATGCACACTCAGGGCATTAATGCTCATATGCAGTCACCTTGGCTTGACTCACATGCATAATGGCTCCTTGGGTGATTAGCAGTTTTCATCATCAGGTCGTACATGATTAAAAAAAAATAATGGCACTAAAAATATTAGGAGTCTGCTATTTCATACTAATGACTTGTTAATGTAACATTATTGCTGGTGCTTTAACTACTGTTGTCCTTAAATGCTGCACTGCATTCATGAAGGACTTTGGGAAAAAAGAGAGTATGGTGCTGAGACTTATTGCATTAAGAGATCGGTTTAACAGATTGTTTAGTTTTGGTAATATAATTTGACATCTAAACATAAGCTGAGAGGGATCTCCCACAAAACCTTTGATAATATGATTCATTGTCAAATGTTTGTTTTGCCTATCTGGTACTCATTAATTAATTCTTTTTAATATATCTTGGATTTACTGATTTGGAAAAAGAGAATTATTCTTATTGATGTTGCTAAAATATCCAGGTGGCTTGAATTTCACCAACTAGATGGTATAATCTAGCACATTTGTGTAGACCTAATCAAATCTCTACTAACAGATGTGAAGAGCCCAGCATGGGAGCAAATGTTTGTGTCTATATGATAATTAAATTACCTCAATAAAGAGAATAAATGAACAATGATGACTATAGTTTTTTTAAACCTAGGTTATCTTCCTCATGCACAGCCTCTCTTAACCCCTTTAGCAATTGGCAAAACTTGAAGTTTTTCAGAATGAACCATGTTTTTCAGGTAGTGCCTTTGATTAGATCTACCAACCAGGCAATATGACTAACTTGCTTAAGAAGTCCTATGCATCCTCATTAATGGAAATCAAATAAATAATAAGTTCTGCATTCAAGATATGCTGTGTATAGTGTATTTCATTTCACATAAACAGTTCAGAACACATCAGTCTGTGTTTTAATTCCTCTTTCAGTTCTCCCATTCTTGGGAAATTGCTTTATTATTGTAGCATTCTTAAACATCTTTGTCTAGATTTTAAATATGCTCAGATGCCTTAACGAACAGACTCATGTCCTTCATATGAGCTGGATGTAGCTGTGTAGGCATTTCTGAGAGCCCCAGTAAGCACTTGAGTGAACCATGTGCTGCTAAGCATTTTCAAAATCTGGCCCTCTAAATCCAGTTTGCCACACAACCAGATAACTTTATTTGAATGCCTATAAAGTACAACAAAAACCTCTATTGTAACCCATCACTGAATAATCATTTCCCTATAATTCACTTCAGGGAGACCTATAAAAACAAGCTTCATGAGATAAAAAGATATTTTAAATGTGTCTTTGTTTTAAAGGTGGTCTTGTGGAAGTGAGATGCTTCCACAAGAAAGGGAAGCTAGCCCTTAGTAGTGGTATTGCTTAGATATCATTAAGCAGGCCAAGTTGCAGCTGGAGTTCAAATCACTTCTGACCATGTTTTTGCTACAAACAGGGGAACAGTTCTTTCTCTGTTCACTCCACGGCGTGCTCTGACCTTGCTGGAGGCTAAGTAATGTCACCAGCTGCATGTGTAACATGGTCATTGGTGATGAAAAGTGAACCGGTGTAGCTCGCCTAGGGATGCAACCCCTTTTAACATATCTAACATTCTTGCAGGTGTGGTGGCTTTATTTGTGTGTTTTACTGTGTTTGTTTATTTGCCTGACTAACTAACTCATGTCCTCTTGCCCACTGCAGATAGAGCCCTCTGATTTAACATTCCTGAAACTTTGAGTGTTTAGGATATAGATTGTTTCCAGTCTCAGGATGTAAAAGACATGGGATAGAAGCAAGAGAGATTAGGGCTCTTTTCCTCAAAGTTAAACAAGTGGATTGGTTTTCACGCAATGGGGCCCTGAAATAGCTAAATAAAAATAGTCCTGCACTTACAAGGAACTCACAGATTGTATTTCTAGAAGGTCTGACTGAGAAGCTGATATGACCAGCAGCACTTGGGAATAGCCCGAACACATAAAACAGTTACCTCCTGGTGTCATAAAGAGATCTTTAGTCAGGCAAAGTGATGCAGCAGCGGGGCTGGAGTCATTTAGGAGGCTAATTATATCCTTTCTGTATTTAAATGAATCTTTCTACTGAGCCTTCTGTACTATGGGAGAGAAACAAAGTCAGGAAATGGGCTAGTCACTCCCAGCTCAGTAAGTCCCACACTACAGACTGTTTCTGAGAAGACCTGCAGACAAAAAGAAATTGGCTTTTACTGGACTTCATTGCATGCGCAAGAACAACAGCACAGCTGGAGCTTGGTGGAAAAGGGGCAAAAGCCACTCAGAAAAACAGAAGCTGGAACAAACAAGTTCCCTTTCAGGAGCTGCTGTAGTGTGATTGCTACATCTTTGATTACTCAAGGGTTTTTATTTCCAGGCAAAGTGTTGCAGCTATCAGCTTGTGCCAATATATTTCAACGCCCTTTCTTAGCTCTCTGTCCACCCTTGACTACGGGTCTGGCAGGACACAGGCATCTCCCAAAATTCCATGGCCATTGCCACAGCTGTTATGAATTCACATCTTCACCAGGTATCCACAGTGCAGAGTTGCTCTTATCCCCTACTACAGAGAACTGGATACATCCATTAAAATAAAATGTTGATTTCCTGGTATTTTGAAATATTTCCTGAAATGTTGATTTTTGCTTTGGCATTTGAGGTCCACCTGCATGGGTTGTTTCTGATGGAATTAATTTTCTCTCCTGTTACAGTTTTCCTGGACTGTGCACATTCCACAAACACATCATTGTATAAATGCTTCTGCTTCCTCTTTCCCATGTTAAGGAGAGCAAACAGCTGAGTCCATACCGGCACTCCAGACCGCGAGGCAGTGCCTGTGCCCACAGCTTACTCCAGCCCCACGTGCCAGAATGATGTTACCACATCTTTCATCCAAACACCGCAGACTTAAGGTTGGCTAAACGTGAGCTCCAGAGTCTGAACTTTTGCAGCCTGGGCACTGCGAGGCAGTGGCCCCAGACAGAGACTTGGTGCTCTCCTTTGTGCTCTGCAAACGTCAGAAGTAGCCAGGACTGAAGTCCCAGTCCAAAACATTTTCTAATTATTCACATTCACATGAAAGTCCCTCTCTTCTGCCGAATGTACACATACAAACTCTATCAACCAATTTCACTCTTTTCAATCTGCATAGCTCTAACAGGAATATGTCAGCCACTATTTCCTCCTTGTCTACCTATTCAAAGCAGGACCTGATAATGAAAAGGTTATTCTCTTTTGAAATATTCCCTTCAAGGAAGAATTTGGGGAAGTTTATTCTGATTAGATTTGGACACAAGCCCACAGAAAACAAGTATAGAGAATGGTCTTTTGCTGCCCCATAAACTTCCCAGGCTTCACGGCCAGAGGCATAGCTAAACATCACCAATGACCTGTGAAAATGTAGCATAAAATAAATAATCTTATAACAGGGAATAGGAAGGAAAGCTACATGTGCGTTTGTGTCGCCAACACAACTATTAAAACTATTTGTTCAGTTAGGAGCATGGGAGCGAAAGAGATAAAGTGTTGGTTTGGTTTGGTTTGGTTTGGCTTGGCCTGGCTTGGCTTGGCTTGGCTTGGCTTGGCTTGGCTTGGTTTGGTTTGGTTTGGTTTGGCTTGGCTTGGTGTGGTTCAGTTTTGCTCCTTCTTGGTGGACATAGCCATTTTGGATTGATTGGGTGTTCCACACCACTGCCAGCTAGTACAAACAGTGGACTGCTGTTTGTACTTGAACATCTCCTCCACTGCAAGGGCTCACCAGCTCATATGCTGTGGTGAAGGAGAAGGAAGTAAGACTGGAATCTACCCGTTTGTCATCTGAACCTTACTCAGCCCACCGGGTCTTGGATTTCTCTCTTCCACATACCAGGTCAATAACACTTGTGGAGCTCTGTTTTGGCATGGAAGTTTGCTGAGCCAGGGTCTACACTTCCTTCACTCCTACTTGTGCCTCCTATTTCATAGTCTTGGTCACTAACAGTAACTCCTGTTGGCACTGAGGCCATCCCAGGCCCTTTCCTGAAGGACTGCGTCGTTGAACAGCAGAGCTAAGCAAACAGGGTCACAGGGAGTGGACTGGCCTAAGGAAGTATGACATCCCAGGAACGGTGTCCACCTCCCAGGGCAGACATACTCCAGCCACATCCCAAAGGCCAAGGCATCCCAACCAAAGGCCAAGGCAAGATCTGGGTCTGGAAGGAAACCCAGGCTGAGCAGGAAGGGTGCTGGGATGTGCTCTGAAAAATCCCAAGTCTAAGAAGTGCATTTTGGGTTGCAATTGAAGCAGAGACACAGCCAGATACATTTTGAGACATCAACTCCCTTTCTCTCCTTCTGCAGTCATTTCAGTGACTTGCTTCAAATGTCTCAGATATGTTTTTACATTTTCACTTCCGTCCTGTCTACCTTCGTCCAGCTTTTTGTTGTCATGTAGACTCGCTAGCTGCTTCTTTTTGGCTTCACTCTGCTAAGAGTTCCCTATGAATCACTCTGTGTTTTCCTTAACCACCCTTCATGGTTCCTCATTGTGCAACCAGGTTTTAGCCCAGTTTTTCATAAACAGGTCTGTGTTACACAAGTGGGATTTTTTTTAAGTGGAAACAGGCTCAGTAATTTGTAAATATGCTTTGGTTGAAAAGGAGTTAAAAATACAGTCAAAGAGACTTTGCTTCCCTCGTTTCTCCAATGGTTCATGACCTTTGCTTTTTTCAACTTCCTCAATTTAGTTTCAGTAAATTGTCACAGAATGGCACAACACCTGCCTTGGGTACTTGAGAAATTGACTTTTCCTGCAAATTACCCTGATCAGTGACCTTGTCTGGCTACTAAAGGGGTTTGCAGAAGCAGCGTAGCTTTATGTGTGGCCATCTTCCATCTTCTTATTGGTATTTAGCCCTTTGAAGTTCACTGATCTCCTTAATGTGCAGCTACTTTTTTAGGGGGAAAAAAAAAGAAAAAAAAGAAGAAAAAACAGGGGAAAAAAAAGAAAAAAAAAGGCCATGATACATTTGTCATCTCCAAAACCAAAACACCAGCAGTAAGACAAACTGTACTCCATCTCAGAAGGTGCACAGACCAATGTAAGCTGAAAGGCTCCACTGATGCCCCTTTCTGGAAGAATGTCTAGGATTTCTTTTTCTCTTTAGCTGTCAAATGTTCAGACACTGGCTGACATCGTTGCAGTGGAGTGGTGTTTACTAGAAAGGATGTAACAAGGCTGGCCTTTCCTTCCTTTCCTTTCCTTTCCTTTTTTTTTTTTTTTTTTTTAAATCTGTTGTAAAAAGTCACTACCCTCTGAGGAAAAAGCAAATATCTGCTCCTCCACATACTGCACAAGTCTTGGGGCAGAGGTTACTTCTGGAAACCTAAAAGGTAAAATTCTGTTTTATGCTGAAGCTTTGATTTCACAGTGCGACGTAAAGGGGTTATTTGTTTAATTAATTATTAATTGCTCTGGCAGCTAACAGGTGCCAGGTCTCAAGTGCGGTCCCTGGGGCAAGCAGCCCAAGGGGAAGCATGATTCACAGCAACCTTGAGCAAATTGGCCCAGGAGAAAGTTCTGGAGCTACTTCCCATGTCCTTGTCAAATATCAAAGAAAAACAGTTAAAATGTAAACTTATATTAAGCATTGTACTTAATTCTGACAAGCTTTTAGGATCGAATTGCAGACTTTAGTCAACAAAGGGGAATTAGTCTGGGCTCTTCAATGGCGCGGGGAAGCTGTTTGAGAGCTATATGCATAGCTCTCATCTTATTTTTCACATCTGTTCTGTTTAATTTAGCTAAGCACTTTGAGTCACAACTTGTGGCTGAAAACTCGAATCCTATTTTACCTGGGACTCCAACTGATATTCTAGATCTTAGAAGGAAATTAAAAAATGCCTGAAAGATTACATTATCTAATAAATTTCCCCCACCCCACTCTCTTTATTTTTGCAACTGGTGAAGATTTATTGCTTAATTGCAATTTAAGAAAAATTTTAATACAGTCAAATGCAAATTCTGTTTGAATGTGTGGGAGGATTTTTCTTCCTTTCCTTCTTTTCCCCTTATCTTGAAAAAAACCTCTAACTGAGAAAAGCCCACAAATAAGTTTTGGGTGAGGAAAAATAGCAGAGAAATATTTTCTTTATTTATATTGCTGTCCTTACCCTGTCTTGCCTGATCCCCTCTCAAGATTTGCGATTTTAACCTTCTAACACCATACTGAACTGCGGAAATATTACCCTTGTTTTAGAGAGAGGGAAATTAAGACAGAGGGCCGATAACATAAGAGGTCCGTGGCCATGGACACGCTGTGTGTTTGGATCAGAAATTATCTTCAATCTGCTGAGCCCCGGAGGGGCACGAGCACAGCAGCTGCGTGAACAAACAGGCTCCATCATTCCTTGCGCAAGGATCCACACCGGCTCTGTGGCAGCACAGAAGGAGCACTACGAGAGCATCACGGCACTGGCATGTGCTCTTCTGGCAGATCCTTCCTTGCCACTCACTCATGCCACGGCACTTCCCAGCCACTGGGGAAGTTGCTGGGGTGCTGCAGGCTCTGCCACTGACACTGGCTCCCCCCCTGTTATCTCACTTTCCTCCAGTGGTTGTTCTACCCACTGCCCCTCTCCGTAGCCTCGGGGCGTACCTTATCTTTGTTAGGGCTGGACATAGCCTCTGTCTGAACCGGACAGAGGCCCCCAGTGTTACAGCTAATGGAAGCTAATGAGAATAACAAACCACAGTGACATGGTGCTCCTCTGCTATTAGAGAGAGCAGGGAGATGAAAGAGTATAAGGTAAGTGAGTCCAAAAGCCTGATACGTTTAGATCACGGGGATTTAGCTGTGATCTCCCTAGGGTCAGGTATGGCACGTGAGTTATCCATGATCTCTGCAATTGCAAATGGGACTGAACCATACTAGAAGCCACATCCAGCCCCACCGGTCTGGCTCTGCACCCTCGGCACTCGAATCACAGTGCGGGGACGCCGGGGCTGTGATGCCATACTCCACCGAGCACTGCAGCCAGGCCATGGTGTCTTTCAGCTGTTTTTAAAATTTGGCTGAGTGGTTTAGCTTAATGCATTGTTGATTTGACCAGGTTGAAAAGCAAACACACCCCAGTACGAATGCAGGCTCAGGACAGAACTTAGCTCAACAAGTAGCTCGGTTTGAGAAAGAACCATTTGTAGTTCCTCACTTTCTTAAAATAGAGATCAGCCTGTTCAGAAAATCAGTACTCAACACCATGTTTTACCATAAATTAAAACAATTAAAACACAAATCACATCTTGAATCTGTTAACTTTCAGATAAGTATAATTAGACCCCAAAATGCTTTAAGTAGTGTTTACGCATTTATTTACCAGAAGACAATTATTTAAACAAAGAAACATTTCCAGTTAATTGATAGAAAGATATGAGAAAATGTAATTAATCATCATTAGAGTATGCAGCCCTTTATTGTTCAATGGCATGTAGCTGTGGGAACTGCTGGCTGTGACACCGCTCCTGTCTCTAGGACTTGGTCTAGGACAAGGGAGGTGGTAGCTGTGCACTGCTGTGGACTTACCATAGGAGTGCCAGCCCTTTCCCATCCAGCATGTCCCAAAAAACTATGGCTGCCACAGTAGAAGAGGCCCGGGAGAGGACTGATGGTGGGCACCATGGCGTATCAGCAGAGCCTTGTGCAAGGGAAGGGTCGCCCCTCCTTTGGGTCCAGCTCCAGTGCACCTGTGCAGAGCTGCAGACAGATCCTGCCTGAAACTGTTCACTACACCATGGTCTTTTCCTCAGCCTCATACTGGCAAACAGGAGAGACCGAAATCATAGACTCATAGAATGGTTTGGGTTGGAAGCGACCTTACAGATCACCCAGTTCCAAGCCCGCTGCCAGGGGCAGGGACACCTTCCACTAGACCAGGTTGCTCAAAGCCCCATCCAACCTGGCCTTGAACACTTCCAGGGATGGGGCATCCACAACTTCTCTGGACAACCTGTTCCAGTGCCTCACCACCCTCATAGTGAAGAATTTCTTCCTTATAGCTAATCTAAATCTACCCTCTTTCAGTTTAAAGTCATTACCCCTTGTCCTATCACTACATGCCCTTGTAAAAAGTCCCTCTCCAGCTTTCTTGCAGGCCCCTGCAGGTACTGGAAGGCTGCTGTAAGGTCTCCCCAGAGCCTTCTCTTCTCCAGGCTGAACAACGCCCACTCTCTCAGCCTGTCTTCACAGGAGAGGTGCTCCAGCCCTCTGATCATCTTTGTGGTCCCCCTCTGGACTCACTCCAACAGGTCCATGTCCTTCTCATGTTGGGGGCCCCAGAGCTGAACGCAGTACTCCAGGTGGGGTCCCACAAGAGCGGAGTAGAGGGGCAGAAGCACCTCCCTCAACCTGCTGGTCACGTTTCTTTTGATGCAGCCCAGGATACGGTTGGC
>NW_008824986.1:13531434-13540927 GCF_000699105.1 Pygoscelis adeliae | reverse complement strand
CCAGCAGGCCCGGTGCTACTTGGCTTTGTGGAACTTCATGATGTTCGCATGGGCCCACCACTCAAGCCTGTCAAGGTCCCTCTGGATTGCATCCCTTCCCTCCAGCATGTCGACCACACCACACAGCTTGGTGTCATCAGCAAACTTGCTAAGAGTGCACTTAATCCCATTGTCCCTGTTGCTGAAAAAGGTGTTAAACAACACCGGTCCCAGTACCAACCCCTGAGGAACACCACTCATCACTGGTCTCCACTTGGACATCGAGCTGTTGACCGCAACTCTTTGAGTGTGACCATCCAGCCAATTCCTTATCCACCGAGTGGTCCATCCATCAAATCCATGTCTCTCCAATTTAGAGACAAGGATGTCATGCGGGACAGCGTCAAATACTTTGCACAAGTCCAGGTAGATGACATCAGTTGCTCTTCCCTTATCCACCAACACTGTAACCCCATCACAGAAGGCCACCAAATTTGTCAGGCACGATTTGCCCTTAGTGAAGCCATGTTGGCTGTCACCAATCACCTCCTTATTTTCCATGTGCCTTAGCATATTTTCCAGGAGGATCTGCTCCATGATCTTCCCAGGCACAGAGGTGAGACTGACTGGCCTGTAGTTCCCCGGGTCTTCCTTTTTCCCCTTTTTAAAAATGGGGGTTATGTTTCCCCTTTTCCAGTCAGTGGCAACTTCACCAGACTGCCACGACTTCTCAAATACAATGGATAGTGGCTTAGCAACTTCATCTGCCAGTTCCCTCAGGACCCGCGCATGCATATCATTGGGTCCCATGGACTTGTGCACCTTCAGGTGCCTTAGATGGTCTCGAACCTGAGCTTCTCCCACAGTGGGCGGTTCTTCATTCTCCCAGTCCCCACCTTTGCCTTCTGCCGCTTGGGCGGTGAGGCTCCAGCACTTGCCAGTGAAGACCAAGGCAAAAAAGTCATTGAGTACCTCCACCTTCTCCATACCCTGGGCAACCAAGTCTCCCATTTCATTCCGGACAGGGCCCACATTTTCCCTCGTCTTCCTTTTATCCCTGATGTACCTATAGAATCTTTTCTCGTGGCCCTTGATGTCCCTGGCCAGATTTAATTCTATTAGGGCTTTAGCTTTCCTAACCTGATCCCTGGCTGCTCGGACAATTTCTCTGTATTTCTCCCAGGCTACCTGTCCTTGCTTCCACCCTCTGGAGGCTTCCTTTTTGTGTTGGAGTTTGTCCAGGAGCTCCTTGTTCGTCCATGCAGGCCTCCTGGCGTTTTGGCCTGACTTCCTCTTTGTTGGGATGCATCGCTCCTGAGCTTGAAGGAGGTGACCCTTGAATACTACCCAGCTTTCTTGGACCCCTCTTCCCTCCAGGGCTTTGTCCCATGGTACTCTACCAAGCAGATCCCTGAAGAGGCCAAAGTCAGCTCTCCTGAATCCAGGGTAGTGAGCGTGCTGTGGACCCCCCTCAGTGCCCTAAGGATCTTGAACTCCACCATTTCATGGTCAGTGCAGCCCAGGCTGCCCTTGAGCTTCAC
This sequence comes from Pygoscelis adeliae, assembly GCF_000699105.1. Classification (NCBI taxonomy): domain Eukaryota; kingdom Metazoa; phylum Chordata; class Aves; order Sphenisciformes; family Spheniscidae; genus Pygoscelis; species Pygoscelis adeliae. Next base: position 13,539,407 of record NW_008824986.1, on the reverse strand, counting down.
ATTCACCACCAGCCCCTCCTTGTTGGTGAGAAATGAGTCAGTGCAAAGAAATCTGGTGGAAAGCACAAGTAATTACACAAATCAATAGAATTAGACCAGAGAGGGAAGAAGAAAGAAGTCCTATATCCTTAAGCTATTCAACTCTTCAAAGCACAATACAACAATATTACCTTTTGTATGATAAGAGAGCTTTTTATTGCAATATGCTGTGAAGTGGCTTTGCTTGAAAGATTTCTTCTGTGTTTTCAAAAATCCTTCTGGTTTCCCAGGGGGAAAATGGGGATTACACCAGTAAACCCTGAGCAAGCATGCCCATTGCAAGAGCATTTATTCAGTACAGAACCAACACTGGTGATCTCCTTAATTGCGGCAACTCGGACAATTATTTTTCTCAGAATGCCTTTTGGAGCTAGATGAGCTGCCTCCTGTAAGACAGGAACCTTTATAAGTTTGGGGGTTTTTCTTCCAAGCTCTTGTAAAGGTTTGCCACAACTTTCTCCACTGTTCAGAAACAGCTAGCCAGAAAACTCATGCTCTAAAATTCAAAACTACTACCATTTTGCTGTCATAAACCTACTTTGTTCTTAATTGATTGAGACTCCAAAAGCAGAAAATTCAAAGCCTTTACAAAGAACCATGAAATTTCAGCTGTTTTCATCATTGTGGTTGAATTTCATCAACCACAATATCTGAGTTTGAAATGTCTTGTTCTTTGTTCAGCTTTATATGTACAGGCCTTGCAAAATACACTAACTATCCCAAACAAGGCCTTGAAATTGTAGTATGGATGGCAATAAACTCTTTCTAATCAATATGGACAACGGGCAGTTCCCTCCACAAGGGCAGGGTATGCAGAAAGCACTTGAGCTGGAGAGACCTTCTGGAAGTCATGACTACCCAGGACAGCTGAGCTGTCTTAGGAAAGACAAAGTTTTCAAGAGGGTAACAAGATGTAAGAATAAATTTTCCCACTAATGCTGAAGATTCCATCCATGAAGAAACAAACTACTATATGTCAGCAAAACTGTGCAGAATTTTGATGCGTGAAACCAGCACTCACAGAGTGATCTACACATTGCACTAAGGGACCCATTCAGTATTATAGCAGGAGACATGAAAATGACTATCATGTTTCATTAGGTTCTGACTGGTACATGGATGGCTTCATTTCTGGAAATAAATTTCATTTCCTTATCCTTTTTTTCCTTCATTTCTTCTCAAAATCTATTGTTTAGTCTTATGGCTCATGACACACCAGTTAGTCTCACATTTCCAGCAAAAACCTCCTTACAGTACAGATGATGCATAAATCACACTTGGGATGCAGCAGTACCCAAGACAACTGACATATTTCTATAGAAAGCTTCTTCCTTCAGGAAAAACCCTTCAGGATTCTTTAATCTGAGAGACAAAACGGAACCCTAAGTCCTTACTTGAAAAACAGATACCTGGTCTGGCAGTAAAAGGTTTACTAATGCTCCGGAAGGAATAAAACCAATTTACCTAGGTGATAAATTGCAACAAGATCTCAGTAACAGAAACGACCGCCTGAGCAGCTGGAGTGGGGTACCAGGGTGTGCACAGGATGGAGCACTCACTGTGATCACTTCCACTCCACGCCAACGCTCTAGTAATGAAAAAAAGAAACCATAGATAAAAGCTTTGGCCCGTCCTCCACTTCAGCAAGCGGTAAATGAGCTGGTAATAGTTAGACAGAAAAGGAGGAGGAACTGAAATGCATTAGTAGTATTTGATGTGAAAAGTTTGATATAATAAAAAATTATGCTTTTTGTCATACAAATGCAGCTTTCCAATAAACAGCCCCAAGAATAGGAAGCACATTGTTTGGATTTCCTGCTTTTCCTGGGTTTAGATGATCTGGTTTTGCTTTTTATTAAACACAAAAGCTTATTCTTAGGAGTACAAGCTATTTTCACGCATAAGCAGTAAAGAAGAGGGCCCCTGTATATTCAGTGCCTGGTAGGAGATGCAGTAAAACATGAACTACATTAATTCTAAATGCTGCTTCAAAATTATTGCTGTTACATTGCCACAGAGTTCTTTTGACTTACTTGGACATCTTAATCGCTAAACTAATTGAGGACTTAAGTCCTTCCCATTTCTTCAGTTCTTTCATCCTCAAGAAGCACATTTCTGTAGCTGTGGATCAGTCAGGCCTGAGCCTTTTATTAGGTACATCACTTGTGGAGTCTACATTTCATTTATAGCTCGCATTCTTCTTTTCCTTTTCCCTTTTCCTTTTGAAGTCAGACCATCTTTACTCATTTCTCTTTAGCTATTTTTAATTTGCTTTTCCTGACATGGAACAAAAAGCATTAAAAAAACCCTAGACAGTGCTGTAACATCACCATTTAGAAAAACAAAAACAACAAATAAAAGCAAAATATGACATGATCGAAGGAGTGTTTAGAACCTGTAATAAGGGTCATTTGTTAAGTGAGGAGAAAGATACAGCAATATGTGATTGAAAATACTTTGAATTTATAGTCCTATATACTAGCCTTCTGCTCTAGTGCAGACCACGCTGCTAATTCTGCCTATTTTGAGCAAAACATGAATATTCTGTCTGTCTAGCTCCTGCTGACTTAGTCTTAGTGGGACCAGGAGCTATCACTTTTCCCTTCTGTTTTATCACGCTTGACAACATTATATATATGAAGGGACTACCCACTAAAATAGAAGGAAGTATTTGAATTATATCATCCTTGAAAACTCATACTGTGGGCCAGTTTATTCTCTTATACCAAAGGGCTCAGCTGATTTCAGAGTTGTTCTAGATAGAAGCTAGTGTCAGAACCAGCTTCTACTACATTTGCCTGGAAAATACAAGTCGTTCTTCAAGAAAACCCATGAAAAAGATACAGGGAGCACAATCCCCCCAAGATGACTGCTGTTTGGGGAGAGACTATCAAAAAAGCAAGCCAAACACTTTCAGCACCTCATCCCTCAAAATATTTTTAGTTCACAATGTTCTGTGCCATGCATATATGTATATATAGAGAAAGTCCATGTTTCAAATCTCCCAACTAAAAACACATTTTAAAAGGAGGAGGGGAATTAGGCAACCCTGTTTTTTCATTTAAAAATGCATAATTTTAATCAAATAAAAAAATTAGGATCATTAAGCTATATTCTAGTTAAAAAGAACATTTCAGTGGACACATTTTTGTCAATCCTAGTCCCACCTGGCTATTTAACCAGAGACAAAACAAAGAATTTCTCCTTCTCCCTGAAACACAAAATAGCATGTAGATTTGTGGCCTGTCTCTTACAAGCTGGGTCCAGAGCGATTCCCTTCAAGGACTGTGTAAATCAACACTCACCCTGAGACCCTTAATTTATAACTGCCATAACATTCACTTACAGACCTAGCACCCAGATAGCTACTCTCATCCTCTACACATACTTTATTCCAAAAGATAACTAGCTCTTTCAGTGGCTTGTGTGATATATAATATCCACTGCAACGTACTGGTGGAGGCAAAAAGCTGTTTAGTTGATGAGCGGAGGCAGAGGTGGATCTGGTCTCTCTCCCAGGCACTGTAATGTAACAGGTCATTTCACAAGCGTTAAAGTCTCCACATTTACTGGCCTCAACACCACCACCCAAGGAACCTGCAGTCTCTCCCTTGCAGCCCCATGACCAAGTTCTGCCTGCCTAGAGATTTTAGGAACCAGCCAGCCCCCCTCCTCTTCTGTAAGTCATTAATGTAAGCAGTTGTGGGACACAGTCGCATATGGCACTGCTCACAGAGGAAGAGCTGTCACCAAGCAGGGCATGTTCCTCTGCTTCCAGGGCTGGAGCAATACTGCCCTCCCCTCACTGTCACCCCCTTCCTAGAAGAGCAGGATCCAGTAAACACAGCTCTCCTGTTACATGCCTTGAGGCTTCTAGACAAACTCATTGCCTTGCATGAAAAGGGATACCCCTTTGTGCCCGTTATCTTAGCCTTGAGACAGAGACAACATATCAGCCCATTGAACTCCATGACAGAACTAAAATATACTCAGGTTTCCCCAAAACTATTTTTATTTTTCCTTTCTGTTTTCACTCAGACCTTTTTTCCCCCTGGTAAAAATAAGATTTCCTCAAGTTTCTGGACCTCAGGGGAGCCTGGGCAGAGTAGCAGTTGTGACTAAGCTGCAGGTACCTGGAAGATCTAGGGCCATTGCACACATACAGATGTGTTCCTAGCTAATATTCATGTCCAGCTCACCCAGGATGCCTGCACAGATGGCTTGTGCTCACTCTGCAGTCCTGCTTCTCCCAGGACACAGAGTACCTTTTCCATGTCCCTACCACAGCTAGTCACGTATGCTCAATAAACCCCCCATATGGAGAATGGTGCCTCTTACTACAGATGGGCCAACCTTTGGACTGGATGTATTCACTATTGTCCAAGAAACCTCAAATAACCGCATGGCAATACTAAGATAGCAGGGGGCTACAGAGATAACACAGCAGCGGTGAGAGGCATTTCAGAATCCATGTGCATCTTTGCAAGAGCATTCTCCTGACACATTTCTAGTCGTTTGTCCAGTAGCACAGAAATACTCTTGATTTTCATGTATGGGACTTGCATCATTTTCCACAGCCTGGTACATTGATATTAGCATGCTTCCTGGCACTCAGCCTGAATTTTTGGCACTGCATCTGAGCTATGTGCCCATGTGCAGCAGACATGCAGAATTCCACTGCTGGACACGCTATTCATTCCCTCCAGTGGGGATATATACATAAATTGTTATATATGACAAGCTGAGCTTGGAAAGAAATGGGATGAGAATGTAAATAAATGACAACTAAACACAGAGCTAAATGGGGAGAGTGAGGCATGTCAGAGAACTGAGTTCCAGCCCCTGCCGCAGAGAAGATCTAGCATTCAGTGTGAGCATTCAGTCCGAAGCAATAAGCCCCGTTGATCTTCACTGGCTTTGAACACAAGTACAGTTATAACTGAAAAAGCACCTGAAAGGGCTGTCACACAGAGAGATTCGGAGAACACTCCAGAAAGTGTCAGCTTCAGGATTTTACTGAGATCTCCAGGGTGAGCTGGGAAGAGAGGATTCTTGTCTGGCTAGAGAAAAATACTATGTCTCTAAGCATTGTTTTGGTGATCAAGTAATTATTACTTCTGTAAAGCTCACCTGACAGCTGGATCCTCTTATGCTAGCAACTACACACCAACGAGCAACATTTGTCTTGCAAAACTCCTTGCAAAACCACACAAGACAGAAAAAGTAAGCCTTGCTGTCTCGTTTACGTATGGGAAGCAGAAGCACACCTCCAATAGTGGGTGAGCCTCTGAATACACCTACAAGCATATTTGCTAAGATTTCTTATAAAGAGAGACCTCTTACATCCTTCCAGTCACAGCCCTGAAACCAGACTATGACAGACACGCAGACAATAAGCCAATCAGTAGAAATACAGAGGTCATGCAGACGTGATGTATTGCCACTGTCAGGAAGACACCTGTGTGCGGTACCGGTGCAGCCTCAGAGTGACTGCTCATTAGATTTGTGACAGAAGTCTCAAAAGGCTAAAAATACATCAGAAGATAAATTACCAGATCTGCACTGTACACCAGCTACCCTGTCCAGAGGGCAGCCCCAAGTGTAGGGTCACCTGAGAGTCAGCAACGGTATCCATGTGGTCTTTGAATCCTTGTTTCAGGTCAGTCTGCCCTACAAATCCCATCTGCCCCTGCACGGGTGATGCTGGGGTCTTCGTAAGGAGAAGGTTGGTGGTTCTGTCTGCCCAGCATAGTCTCTTTGATAAGGGATATCTCTGGGATAGATGGAGAATGCTGGGGCTAGTCTGTCCTACATACTACACTTAACAATGTTTGAAAGCACACGAATTATCCATCCCTTGGAAATACCAATTGCTGCTACCAAAGGCAGCCCCAAGGATGTTGCTGTGAGCAAACAACATATGGCAAACGCAGCCTTCAGGCATGGGACTGCTCCTACGATGCACACAGACACAGAGGGTCACTCTGAGTCAACCTATTTTTACTGGGCAAGAAAAGCATGAGCCTTAATAACCTTCAGAGAATAAGAATATTGCCCATAAGCCAACCTCCAACTCAAATTATGCCGGAAAGGGATGAAGAATTTGGCCCATGTCTTTCAGAAAATAGCAAAAACAACCTGCAGGTGGCTATGAGACAAGCTAGGGAACAGGCTATATTTTTATACAATGGACTTCATTCGAAAATTCTGGTTCTTTGTTTCCAAATGAGAAGCAAAGAGCCTGGCCCTTAGGGCAGGGTTTTTCTTTTTGCATTGTTTTTGTCACAGATCATTAAAAAAATAGCTCTTATCAGACCATTTTCAAAACCACAACATATTCTTATGCGTCACAACATATTCCTGCTCTTTCCTCCCCTCTGTGACAGGTATTTAATTGAGCTAAAACTTTGTTTCTACTAAGACGCAAATTTGGAAAAACAAGATCACTGTTGCCTCAGGCTGGGTTAGCTGAAGATAAAAAAGCAACACCTGTTTTAGGTATGGCCATGTTGAAATGCAGGTATTCCTCAGGCAACATACCCATGGTAACCAACTACAGAACTTGTCCTTCTTGTTTGCTTGCTGGAGACTACAGCATAGATATGGATTGAGAAGTCTGTGCGTAACATGGATTTATTTTTTTTTATTAATAATATTGCCTTGTGAAATGTTGCTCATTATCATTTTTAATGTGACATAGAAGACAGCTTTCCATTTAAGTTGCCCGTTAGTCTGATTAATAACTTATTTTTATTTTACATTTTGTGTTTTATGCTGCCTGCAGGGCAAATATTATCAGTGTTTTCCTACAAGAAGTAACACAATTCACAGAACACATTTTATGCCCTGAGATCAGAGAAATAAGTTTAGATTTATAATACCCAAGGACTGTGGCTTTTTATGAAGTGTATAAAGAGGGCATGTTTAATTATATTTTGTTTATATCAGTGCTTTGTCTGCAAAAATAACATGAATTACCATATTTTCCTATCATTGGCAGTTATTTCTAATGATTGATTAAATTTCTTCAGTGCAGAATGGATTAAATCGCAATTTCTTGCAAATAGTTTGGGAAAGAAAAGATACAACTAACCACCCAATTAAAGCAGGAAAGATCAGAGTCTGACCACTCGAGGCGAAGTCCTGTCCATCTTTTATAGTGACAACAACCCCAAAAAAAAAGCAAAACACTTATTTGAAACTGAAGTACTAATTATGGAGAGGTAGATCCTAAAAGCTGTAGTTTGCAACATCTACAACAATTCCCAGAGGCGGCCTGACCTGAATCGTTTTATCATTTTGCTCACAGCGTCAGGGCTGTTCCATTTGGGCTACCCACTAAAACCCCACCAACCTCCTGTCGGTGGGGCAGGACCGTGTGTTCTCCTGCATGTGCTCCTCAATGCTGAGCTATGCTCACAGCCACAGCAGCTTTTTAAAAAATCAAGGCATTGAATATTCGGAAGTGCGCCTTACACCAGCAAAAGATGGTATGACCAGGCTTTCCATCTTGGAAAGGAAAGAACACTCCAAAAATATCTTGGTGGGGAAATATGGCATGGTACCAGCAATGCTGAGGGGAAGGCGCTTGGTGCTTTTCCGGGAGCGAGTGGTGCCAGCTCGCAAGGTCAAGAACTGTAGCATCCAACCCTCCAAAATCCTTTGCTTTGTTTTAGCTAGTTAGCACAACAGCACCTTTGTTCACCTGCATGTGATCACTGTAAAGATACAATAAAAAATTATTGAAAGAGTTTTATTACAAGCAGGGAGAAATCGTCGGGCTCGGTTTTTAGCCGGGAAAAGGCTTTTTAAGGGCGGTGAACAGAAGTGGTTGTCAAATACCATCTAGTGGTGGTGAGGGAGAGTGCAAGTGCGCGGCAGCGCGCAGCCTGCGCGGCTCCGGCCACGCTCCCGTCCCCGGCGGCGGCTCTCGC
>NW_008824986.1:13524163-13530307 GCF_000699105.1 Pygoscelis adeliae | reverse complement strand
GCCGCCCCCAGCCCCGGTGGGCGCCACCCGCAGCCCCGTCCCCCTGCCCCGGCTCCAGCTTTGCCTCCGGGACAAACGCCGGCAGCCGGAACCCGCGAGTCCTGAGCGGCCCTCTCCTTCTCCTTGTCCGGCGGAGGGCTGGACCGCACTGCTCGGAGGAAAGTCCTGCTTAAAACTGACAGCACCAAAGGCTGGCTTGTCTCCTCACACCCATGTGCGCCTGAAGCAACTCCCCAAAGCCGCTCCTTTATAAACACAGGTATAAGTAACGAGAACTGAACACACGGAGCAAAGTGTTTGTCTTGCATACAGCATGGAAGCGCTCGCTCCTAAGGGCGGCTATAGGACGTTCGGTGTCTCGGTGCCAGCATTTTACGCAGAAAGCCTGAAGATTTGTTAAGCCAACACTCTTCTTTCGTTTTCACTGCAAATCTTTTTATATTGGGAAAGGAGGGAGTGACATGAGAAACAATGCTAGCCAGTTAGCTAAATTGCATTGCATCAAAGTTTAACTTGAGCAATAATGTGACAAGGAGGCCCCAAATTCTGGCTTGCTCTGCATGTGAATCAACCTTCCTAGAGCCCAAACCCAGAGTCAAGATGCATCCGTAGATTCTGTGCAACAGGGACAGCCAGAGAAAGCTGGACTGGGTGGTCATGAGCAGCTCCTGTCTGATGACCGATGGCAACACTGTGCTGTAATACACCAACTCAGAAGGCTGACGTGGGCTGGTCACTAGACTCAGGTGGACTTCCAAGACTCACACCTGCTGGGAACACAAGTATGCTGCATTTTCAGAATTATTCAATGTATTTCCCAACCCACTAGGACTCCCTCCTAAACCCACACATTGTTTTCCTGTTAGACTAAGACACATCCAGCCAAGTACTCAGCTAAACCACTCGCCTGAGGCCATCCCCCATCACGTTTAGTCTCATTCATCTTATTCCACTATTTACAAATATAGGCCCTGATCTTGCAGCTAGCTGGACCCCTTGTGGATAGACCCCGGGCCTGTGCAGAGCTCCACTGACATTAATGAGGTCCTGCTGTGCAGAGCTAGTAGCAGCATTGCATCAATAATCCATAATAAAGTCTAACCAACATTAAAGCTGAGCGGCCATCTGGCCAGAGTGAAGCGTGCATGATGTGTTCCCGTGCCAAGAATGTACCGGGGGGAGAAAGTCTCATTCCAACAGGAGACATAACCTGTGGATGTGAACAGGGGTTACAAACGTAGATCAGCAGAACAGACCCTGTGGCATGTGCTGAGGTTTCAAAGATCTTGGCTACCTACAAAACCCATGTAGCGACAGAGACACTAGAACTTCAGACTTAATGTTGACACATCAACGTTCAGCATTCAACTTGCCTTTTGCCCTGAGGGCAGTGGTTTCCTGAGTTTGGGCCAGAATTCCTCATTTTAGTTTTTGTATTATTTTTACTATGATAATTTTGGTCTAAGAAACTGCATCTGTTTGAAATAAATTAGATAAACCCACTCAGGACAGAGTGTCCTTGCTCCTTAGCTGCTTTTGTTTTGGCTTTATTTTAAATGCTCCCCCTGGATATTGTTATTTCCACACATTTCAGAAGTACAAAAGGAATGCAGGAGTCAGACTGTTTATATGAACTCAAAACACTGATGCGATCACAGACCTTTGCAGGAGCTCAGATACCACGATGACAGGTGCAATATAAGAACCACCTGTATGGATTACTTCAGACTTACTCATTGCGAATGCTGAATTCCTTGTGTTTTGCATTCAGAAGGAACTCTTGGGCTGTAACCCAGTATTCAGTTGCAAAGTTGATAATTATGGCATACTTAGGGAAAGGAATTATTCAACACAAGTTCAAGGTCACCGCTGCAGATCTGGCTATCTTCAACGCCAACAGGGCAAGATAAGTGGCCTTAGCCATAAGACCAAGCAGTGCACCTGCTAACAGGAGCTGCAGACAGGGCTCGTGTACAAGAGCAGAGACAAAAACAAGGTTTTTATGGAGTATTTTGTATTGAATGTTTCTTCTACAAAGAAACCAAGATCTCTATTTTAGGATCACCTTTATACAAAGGAAAGCTGGTAGGAAAATAATCTACAAACAAAAATGGGTGTGAAACAACTTAATTTGCTCATTTGTGTTCAATTCCTTGCAGTACTTTGGTTTGGAATCTAAAAGGCACATTAAACCATACCTCACAGCCTGCAAATCAAGTGCTAATTAAAACTGCATTAACCCTAATGGATTGGAAAGAAGAAATCTAATTGCAAAAACTTCTGTTTACCTAAGGCATGCTGGAAAAACAAACCATCTCATACTTCTCTTCAGTCTAGGTTTTTTTTTTTCTTTCTCTCAGCATGCACAGGCAGAATTGCCTCCTCTTACTCTATAATTTACTAAATCAGCCTTTTGGGAGAGATTTAAAGCATGCCGAACCTCTCTTACAGCACTTTGCAACCAACCTTGTAATATCACAACTTCAAAATAGTGCCACCACTCTCAAAATCATGCCTGAAATGGGCTTGTGCTAATCAGAGTCATAGGTGCTTACTGCTATCTACCCAATTACTTCATTATCTTCTTCCACTCCGAGGACCAGTCTGTATTTCCTGTGCTGGGTGTAGCTATTACTCTCACTTACTGGGACCAGTCCAGCCCTTCCATAAATTCTCTCTAGGCTAGGACAAGTCTTGTCTTGTCTTCCTTGATTCCCCATCCATATGGGAAAAGAGCTCCTAGAAGCACTAGTGATAAATGACCTGTTGTTTGGGGTAGGAGGAACCAACCACGTATTTTTGGTGCCCTTATTTCTGTTTGTTTTCCTTTTAGATTCTCATACCCACCTCCATGTGATGGGGACATATCTAAAACTGAATTTCCAAAGCTGCGCACCCATCTTCAAAATCAGCAGAACCTGGGCTTGCAACCTGATGGGGAGGGGGGAGCTCAGCTGTAAGTAGCCCCCCGAGGCTTGTTGTCCTAATGAATACCAGGCCACAAATTAATGAAGGAGGTTTTAGGAAACCATTGTGATTTTTAGCCCTTCAAGCATCAGCAAATCTGCTAGAAGTCCAGACAGCTGTTTATAGCTTGTTAAGATGTCGATTGTTTACAAGTTAGATTTTCCCTTTGAAAACCCTGCACCTATCAGCCTGCTAGTGTCACTCATCGATAAAGAGAGGGTGCTTTCTCTGCCAGAGAAGAAAGGCTGACGTTAGGTGGTCTAGTCCGTAGTGAGCTTATTTGGTTTTACCTCCTACCATCAGAAATATTCAGTATTTTTCTAACCTCCCCATTTCAGATGGTTTTGCCCTGGATTTTCTTCAGCATTCACAAATTCATTTGTTTGTAATTGTTCATAACTGAAACAGTTCCAATAAGGAGCATATGTATTGCCTTTGCATTTTGGATATGCAAAATACTTTTTGGCTCTTCTCTAGAAACAAAGGCTGGTGTCTGGGAAAAAAAAAAGAAAGGAATATGATATAAAAGAGGAGTTTCTGTACGAAAAGATTTGTTTTCTCACTGACAGCTGTACAGCCCCACAGGCAGCACAAATTGGCTAGGTTGTGAAGTCAAGGCCAGTGCCTACAGCATTCAGCAGCTTCCTGTGTCTTAATCTTTCTGTTTGGGGAATGAACTGTAATTTGTTTTCATTGACCCATAGCTTCAGTTGCAGAGTGTAGGATTACCTTAATGGACCAAAACTTGAGAGACATCAACTTTCTTTTTAGTCCTTCCAGTGCTGTATCCTTTCTTGTACCATTCATTTCCCTGGATCGCAGCAGGGCATACTGTGCTTGCCCAGCAGCTCTAGAGGAGAGAGGGGATGCTCTGGGGCTGTCTGCATTGCTTCGGGCTGGCCAAGGGTCCCCCCAAGTGTCCCCCCCGCCATTCTCCTGCACCTCTTGCTCTCAAGCACACTTCCCTCACCCCCAGTTCATCTCAGGAGCCTGTTTCAATAACAATTAGGAATCCTGACTCAGTTAGGGACACCATAAATCAAACCATGAGCCCCCAGCAAGACCAATTTCCTGGCTGCAAGTGAATGTGCTCCATAATTTTCTGTGCACCATTCGGACCCACCATTTAGCAAAGGCTGAAGGTTTTTCTTTTTCATCAAGGAGTGCTACTGTGCATCCCTTTATACCATATCACTGTGTGTTTAGTCTGAACATAGACGAGATATCCATGTGGGTTAGCCAGCTCACATGGGACTCTCAGAGCAGTGTTAGTCCACAGTAAGAAAGATGCTCTTTTGGTTAAAGTGGCAGACTTGAGAAACACCAGTTCTGCTGCAGATCTTGGCCATATTACTTCATCTCTTTGTGCCTCAGTTACTAGAATGGCAATAAAACTTTCTTTTTCCAATTAGATTAGCATCTTCAAGGCATAGATCGTATACTCAGCATCTGCTAAATGGGCCCTAATCTCTAGAGCCTCTAAATGCTACCATATCCCACCAATAATGCTACCTTTTCAAAAATTGGCATGTGTTGCACAGCATAAGGAAAAGAAGTAGAATATTTTTCTTGCTTTTGAAGCTCAAAGTACTAACAGCAGGTGTAACATCACGTGGTACACCGACAAAACCTTAAGATACAACCTCTAGCCCTAGCTCTCCACTCTGGTTAGACAGCATCTGGACACATTACAGAGAGACCTGATGCAGCTTCTTGATGTCCTGGCAGAGGAAGCTTAGAAGGCAAGTTTGCAAAGGTCTTTGAAAACCTACAGGTACCAATAGGTTCTTTAGAAAAACATACTACACACTTATGGGGGAATTTGAAATATTGTGAGTCCTTTCCAAAAACTCATGAAACTCCAACAAGTCAGCAAGCACAGACTCAGGGGAAGCTGCTATGCAACACTGAAACTAAGCCTGAAGCTCTTTTAAGGCGTTCATGAGTCACTAGATTTGCACTGACTCTGTTTCATGCTCAATACAAACCAGGAAAGTAATTAACAAGTAAATCAAAGTCTTCACCCAGACATTTTAAATCACTTTAAAATTGGAGTCCCTTGTAACTGTGCCTGTCAGTTGTATGGGGCTTTTCAAAGAATCACACAAAAAATAACTAACTGATTTCCAGATCCCTTGCCCATCTGCCATTCAAATCATGATGGCATTGGTCCAGCAGACAGTAGAAATTTGTACTGCTTTATTCCAAAAATTCTGGAGCCAAAAGAAATGCTTTTTTATAATGAGTCGTCCTGGGACTTTATCAACTCTTCCCACCTGAAAAGAATTTTCTGTCTTGCATGGGAAGTTCCTCTGGCAGAAGGAGAGACACCTCTTCTGCCATTTTGGAGTACAGTCCAAATGATAAAACATTTCATCAATGCAATTAGCATATCAACATGCAAATCCCTATTGAAAAATGCACTGTTGACAAAACAGCTAGAAGGCAGCTCATCATAATACAGAAAATGAAAGAAAAAAACAAAACAAAACCCAGCAACTTGTATCCAACCAGTCACTGCGTTGGAGAGAGACCACAGAGGCCAAGATCCACAGGGTTTTGGACACTCCTCATTCAGAGTTGCAAAACAAAAATCAGGGGTGATAGGAACCAGATTATCTTGGATATAAACCATGATAATAGTTCCCAATTTCTGTCCATTCCTTAACATTATTATATTTAATGCCAGGTTTAAGCAGCACCCATAACTTAAGCCAATCCGTGTCTTTCAAACACTTAAACAAAGCCCCTCCCAAGAGAGTGGGGGGCCCACAGCAGTGGGCAATAACTTCAAATTAAAGGAAACAATAATCAAGATTTCCTTGTTTGCTGCCTGTCTTCTAAACGAGAAACATTCACACCCCTTTCCAGCTTTTTCTTTTACCATGCAGGCAAATATGAGAACTGACGTCACATAGTCAAATATCTTTGAGATTAGCAGCTGTAAGAGAAACCCAGAGAACCCAGGGCTTGTCATCAAGAAAGAAAAATTTATTTGAGATCCACAGTCTGTTATTTACAAAGGGAGAACTGCTTGTTCTTTTGCTTGTCAGACAACAGAAGAAGAAAGCATTCTCTGTTTAGTTGCTTCCATTAGGTTGTTCCCGTACAATCAGTACGGTGGATGAAACAACTTCCTGGAGTGAAGCCCCACCAGGAGCAGGCGGCTCAGGAATG
>NW_008824986.1:13511492-13524145 GCF_000699105.1 Pygoscelis adeliae | reverse complement strand
TTGAGACCTATTTTAACTGCCACAGAGGCAGAAGTGCTCTTCTCCCTCCAATTGTCCTTGACACTCTGCCTGTTCTCCACCTCCATAGTTCTAAGAAACTTTATTTTTATTAGTCAGTATTAAAGTTCCCAGTAGAAAAGTGGTTTCCTTTTTTCACTCACTTTCAGTGATGTAGGAAACTTCAGGTGAAATATACAAAAATTCAGCACAAGTTAAGATCAAAATATCCTGAAGTGGCGAGTGATTTTGGATGTATCTAACTGCTCCCCAAACTCCTAGCTATTTTTGAAGCATGGGATGATGAGTCAGAATGAAATATTCACTGAGATTGCTAGCAGGCCTCCCAGCATTCAAACTATTTGAATATGCCTTCAGGGAAAGAAAGAGTTAATGGAGTTACCTTGCATTTAGTATTCATCTTTTTTCAGTTTTGTCAGGTAGCAGACAACAAGCCCAGACTTGACTTGGAGCATCAGCTCTGTACTAGCACAGTCTTGTGGGTAGCCTAATGTAATATTCATTGAATTGACATCTCTGTTGAGACCAGTTACACGTGTAGGATTCAAGTTATTTAACAGTTTGTGCAACTGTATTTGAATTTTGGTCATAAAGACACACGCTGGGTTAACAGGGCCAGAGGCAGAGCCAGGATCATGTAGAGCAGAAGTAACCTGGGACTCATATTTTTAAGGCATGATTTGTACAGGGGAGAAACCAGACTATTCGCATATGTTGTTCCAGAACGGGCATTGCTTTATAGTGATAAGCATGTTACATAGTCAACATTTAATCTTAAACTGACCCTAATTTGACTCATTAAAAGACCAGGGAGTGTGAACAGCAAAGAAACATCTCTGAGTATCTTCTACCAGCTGACCGAATTGTGTCTTCCCCCTGAGAAAGAGACCTGGACCCTGGGCAGATCTGGGCAGGTTGGAGGTCTTTGGAAGGGGAAAGAGACGAGGACGACATTCTAAGTTATTTTATAGTACAAAGCTCCAGGGACTGAATCACTGAGGATTCACTGGAAAAGGGATTTTGTTTCTGTCCAAAATGAGTTGTTTCAAATCCTTCCAGATTTTGCCACATGCATAAAACCAGAATTGAACATTCTTGTCTGAAAGGGGAACAATCTCTCCATATTCTTAGTAAAACAAAAAAACAACCCTGCACATTTCTCATGGAAATTTCAGTTTCAATAGGAAAAAAAAAACCCCACCCTATACTTTCCCTTAGATTATATTTTTAACCAAATATGTTGAGAACCTCTGTCTGCCCTGGGTTTCACTAAGCCCTGCGCTCTTTGACCCTACATCTTGGTCTCTGGAAGAAACTTCCACTGTCAGCTGAGGTTCAGCCTTCCTGGACTGCTCGGGACCCCCATCCTTATTCACAGAGAGAAAACTTATTCACCTGAGAATTTGTTTGCTTACTTAGCTGTGTAAGTAAAAATGTATCATGTGAAAAAAAAAAGTAATAAAATCAGGCTGCAGACTTAGAAAGATAGGTCATTTTTACCAAAATTGGTTCACCCTGATAGGAAACTTTGCGGTATATGTCATGTGGTTTTTTTTTTTAAGGAAATCCTTAAAAAAATCTGAACAAAACTGAATTAAACCCACTTGCTCCAAAGCGGGTACAGTCAAAAAACGTGGCAGAGCGAAACAGAACAGGAGCACTAAAAAATTAATTCCTTGTGCTGCTTGCTTCCCTGCTTTCTCTGCCTTATGCCAAAACCCCATGCATTTCGAATCCAATCCACTGCAATTACACCAGTCCCCAGCCACGCACCATGCATCTGTAGCAGCATAGTGAGCAAGAAATGGATTTCCCTCAGTTAAGGTGTCAAGGGAACAGCCAGCAGGTTGGAATTGTATCCAGCCATTTGCTCAGATATACAGTAGTGAAATTAAAAAAACTTTCCACCCTTCACCCAGAGCCAGCTCACAAAGCTTTTGTGGTATTTTATCCTGATGCCATTAAAACACTAAAACTTTCAAAGAGATAGTATGCTGCTACACAAATTCACAAAATGTACCTGTGGGAGTGCCTTTTTACTAGAGTAAAAAACTCCACACAATCATGTTGCTGTACCTTGGTGAGGCAAGTGTCTCATGCTGAGATGAACCCTTGCAGTGTAAGTCTATGGAAGCGTGAAAGCTTTTGAAGCTGCATCTTCAGACCACACAGGCAAGCAGACCTTTTTGAGACCTCACCAGCTAGGTCACTGCAATAGATTTAGACATGGTGTTTGCTGAAAGAACCCTACAGCTGGCTGGTTCTCACTGAAATCGCAGAGCAAGGCCTCCAAACAGTCTGGTATCAAATCAAGATACTCTAGTGCTGGCCCCCAGGAGACTGAGAAGCTCAGCCCCCACAAGCAGAGAGCAGCTGGCAGCAGCAGGTAAATCACTGTCAAATTGCTACAGCGGATGTTGCAGCCATCATGTCTGCCAATAAGTAAATAATTGTGGGGGAACACCTGGTTTTCATACCACCTAACGTACCTGCCACCGGCGCTCAGGACACAGAGGCACATGTGGGAAGCAGAGCAAACATCTATTTAAAATCACTACAGAAAACATGAAAATATCTGGGGGCAGGGGAGCCTATGGTGCAGAATAGGCTACCTGAAGGTAGCTATTTATTTTATGAACTAAAATGCTTTTACACAGGAGAGAATGGAATAGAAGCAGGTGGTCTGGCAAGGCAAGAATCCAAAAGCCACATTTCCAATCATTAGTTTCAGACTGAAATATAATGATCCACTTCAGTCAGTTGGCTGTAGCTATCCTAGGTACATGTGTAAGGGATAAACAACTACCCCCTATGTCCAAAATCCCCCATTTCAAAGCCTTCGCTCATTTAAGTCCCAATACCTAAATACTGTGGTTTGTAGTTGCGATCGGTATACATTGGGAATGCACACTCATGCTGCTGAGGCTGCGTTATAGATTTCTGTAATTTGTTTCACAGCAGCTTCTAGATGATCCAGTGAGATCAGGTCCGTGTTGACCATGAGAAAAGTCAGACCCCGCCACACACACAGAGGTTCATCACTTTCCGTCTTGTCACACCAGAGCATGCGTGCACTCTTTGCACAGTAATATCCTTCCTCGCAAGAAAAGCTACATTGTACTTCTTGCAGATACACCGCTTCTGGTTGGAGAGCTTGGATGCTTGGGCCACTGCTGGCTGAAAGGGTCTGTGAGCCTCACCAGGGAACTGGCATTATCATGATGGTTTTCAACTTGAGAATTGTAATTAGCCAACCTGTCATCTACTGAAGAAACCTGTAACTTTTTGTAAGAGAAATACGGCAGGAATATCTAAGGTTTTGTAACTGAGAGAAAAGGGAAGTATTTCTGATATTACATTATAAACACAAATTGATTTGCAACTGCTGCCAGCACACATCTCTGTAAGCAATGAGGATATTTTTGCCCTGTCAGGATTCAGTGGAAATATATCTCATACATAACACATTTGCATAATATCTGTAGCTTTTGTTATCGTAGCCCCTCATAGTAAAAGCCCTAAGGTCATCCTGCCACATCTTCAGTATTATCTTGAGGTCCTTTTTCTTCTACAGACAAAAGCATGAGAAATTTTGGGCAAACATCTGACTTCTTTGGTTCACACTACAGATGTAGTATCTTCACGGAGGACCGTGTTGTCATACCATGTACTTAAACCCTTCGGTAAGCTCTTGCTGCCCAAAGGGAGATTGAAGCTTGATTTACAGCTAACTTGCCACCCTGATCTCGAAGCCCACATAACCTGGTGTAGCTCTGCTGACTTCTACAGACTGACAACCGTTCTCATGTGGCAAAAACATAGAGCAGGACTTTTTTTAAAAGGGTTTAGACATTGATTGCACAGGGGAGTTAAGCACTTAGCTGCCTTTAAAAATCTGACCACTAGTACCACTCTTAGTATCTCCTGCTAAGCAAAACTACTTGAGACAACAAACTAAATCACAGTTATTCCCAGATACACAAACTATATTAGCAAAATTGCATATCGCCCTTTATCCGACTGACAACTGTTGTTTAGAAATTATTAACAGCTCAGCTACAGGGAGGGTATCTTAGTCAGGGATCATCTTGGGTTACGGACAAATGAGGGAGTGGAGATGCCAAAGTAGTCTGTGGCTTAACTTTTCAAAGAAGGCTATCGCAAGACCAAAGTTGAAGGAAAACTCAACAAGTGAAGGTACATGCATTTCTGTACTTTAATGTGGACGACACTTATTCTTTTATGTGACCCAGATAAAAATCACACTCAGTTCCCACTGTATCTCCTTTTCTAATGCTCATAAACAGAGCTTTTACAGTGCTTTGAATTAGATCTGTGATTTGTGAGCGACATGTATAATAATTAGACTGTGAAGATGTACAGTTAATCCATTTAAAGGTGTAAAGAAGTCCATTTAATGAACATTATAGTCATATTAGACTTGGAAACATCTAACTCTTTTGTTGAATAAAAAGAAGTTCAATGAGATTAACTTCTCTTAGTTGGTTTTAAAGAATACTCAAACATGTCCTACTCTGATAGTGTACTATTCCTTGGTGCATGGTTTCTGCATACCAATGTCTTCAGTGTAGAAGAGTAAGAATAAGACTGGGAGACATTCTATTTCAGTTAAATAATTACAAATTAAAGAGGATCACTTCTACTTTCTATACTTACTGTAGTATGATAAGAAGCTGAACTCCTTGAACTTGTAATTATATAACAGAAATGTTAATCTCCTGGCTCGGTATTCAGTTCTACTGCATTAAACATATTCTTACAATTATCAAGTTTACTACATGGCACATAGACATTTCTATTGGGAAACCTATTATTTGATCATATCAGATTTTGACCATAAATACTGTAATGGAATTCTGTTTTCAAATCTCTCACTGCCACAAAATGACTAATGAAGGTTAATACACCTATGTAGCTTGAGAACCTGAAAAAACATTCGTATAATTTCTGATTTTCAATTTGTAATGCTAACTGAGCTTCCGATTATTTTCCACAGCTTTGTGCAATTAAAAAAAAAAGATTTAAGCTAGAGAACATATAAGTCCAAATACGCTAAGTAACTTGTAATAAAGAAATTTAATTTTAAATATATGTACTTTAAGCAGCTGTTCTCCTCTCAGGAGAAACTCATTTAGGCTTAAGAGTTACTGGCCGAAGCTATCTTCTTTTCACAGCATATTATAATGTGTGCTATTGGCTTTAATAGTTTGGAAGTACAATTTACATCCTCGTCCATTTAAATATATAAAACTATTTCAAGGAGTAGGGTAGCCGGTTAGAAAAGAAAACAAGACCATTCTCTGACTTCCACTTCCATTTTTTAATGAAGAAAACCTTATCTTTCCAGCAAAATTCTGGCTCCCAATGCTTTAATGAAACCGTACCTCTGTTAAAAACTGAAGATAAATTCTGTAGATAGTCACTTCAGAGAGATTTTAGCCAGTGAAACACTTGCTTCCAGCGGAGATACCTGGCTTGTTGCATACATCAGGCTACATTCTTTTGTAGTTTGCAGAGCAAAACCTGATAAGATCAAGAGACAACATAATCCTGCCTAATGCAGAGTGACTTTTTATGTACTATATGGGATGCAGCTGAACATTAGAAAGACTATCTTTCCACCTGGGAAGGCTTGGGCAGGGGAAGTACTCTCTTGAGGGCCAACCCTGCACCTAAATGGCATACGCAGGTTTCACCTACTGAGCATGTTGCACCTTCCGGTCATTGCCTAAAAAGAGGGATTTTACCCTGTCCCAGGGAGCTGTGTATTGGCATCTTACAGCTCCCATCATTATCTGCTACTCAAAACTCTCACAGCACCATTTGCAAAGCAGTCATGAACACATAAAAAAAAAACATTTTACTTCCCAAATGTGTCAGTTTGAATTTTATTAGTCAGACACTTAGGCAAAGGCTTCTACAGGCAAAAAGGACAGGAGGAAAGAGAAGCACGAAAGAAGAGCAGCCCATTAAAGACAAGATTTGTTGCTAAGAATCTCTGAAGCTAATGCTGCTTTTGACATATCCTGGATGTTAGGCAGTCTGGGGAGTCTGCAGGCACCTGGGATTGAGATAACTGGGTTCTCACTCTACAGGTCAACCTTAAGGTGCCTGGGCAGTGCCCAGATTCTTTGACTTACTGATGAACAAGCACCCACCGGCCACAGGGACGGGGCTGTGCCTGACAGTCACCAGGGCTAGTTTCTGCTAACCCTGGCACTACCCCCGTGTCCCCTTTAGACCTCAGATTTCTCAGCAACCATGCTCTCCTCAGGCATTTGATGCTCACTGGAGCAAACAACTGAGATAAGGATAAAATCAACTTTGATTGCACTGCATAGAAAATATACTTCCCTTTAAATTTCCTGCCTGCCTGAGTTATTGGATACACACACAATGCCCAGTCTAATGACTCAATCATGCAAGCCGAGCTACCCAGGCTGACCCGCAGAGCCTCTCGCCACAGCCTGACCTGCCTTCTGACGGAGTGTGGTTTGCAATGGTAGAGCTCACTCCATGCTTTCAAAGAGAATAACCATCGTCTAAGACATTATGTGAGATTCTAAACCACTGCCAGTTTGAAATTACCTTTTTTTTTGTCTTTCCATCCTAGCTAGGCATATTAGTCCAGTACTTCATTGTCCTCCTATTATTAGCAAGTTTCAGCTACTCTCTAAACTAAACCTTCCCCATTTCAGCTGAAACCTCCTTGTCATATGCACTATGGTCCTGGAGGATAAGTTAGTACCTATCTCCTTACACACACATACCTTTGCATTTCACATGCACGCTCACATAAGTTGCCACGTCTGCCTTCTAACACAGGCTAACCAGAACCTTTCCCTTTTCTTCAATATTACCTCTTCAGTCATTTTTTCTGGACTCCTGATCATTCATGCTCCTTTTCTCCCCCCCCCCAGCTTTTTTGAAGTGTGGTGCCTCTGAACATGCTACTTCAGCTGAGGCTTTATTCCCCCTGGACAGACCTGAAGGATTACTTCTTGTGTCCTACAGCCTCTTTTTCTGATTAGTAAACCAACAACAGTGGTTGGCGTTTCCACAAGGCTGAGGAACACCAGATCTTTTTCTGAAAGATAGTAAATAACTTTAGTAACTATTTAAAATTGGTATCCATTGTCATGAGTTGTAGATGTCAGTCTGTTTTCTCAGCAAATGCACATTTATGATCTACTCCTACTTGTGGCATCTTCTAGCACTCTCCCTTGTTCTGAATATACCTGAAAAACTCATCGACTTTTATTCCAGGAAAGGTCTTCTTGGTACCCCAGCTTGTCCGAGTCACAGCATTGCGCCAGCTTGGGAAACTTGTCCCTTTGCTGCTCAGTCTGCCTGTTTTGCAAGTAGAACACTTCATTCTTTGGGGCCAAGTGAATTCACAGGTCTGAGCAGGCCACTGCGAGTCAGAGCGACCACAGGGACAGGAACATGCTGGGGTAGCTGAGACACTGCTCTGGGCATGAGTAAGAATAAAAAGCGTTCTGGCAGTGACTGGGGATGATTCAGCTTCACTGTGAAAGGGCAGAGGTTCCCACCGAGTTCCCAAGGTGAAGTCAGAGCCTGTCCCGTGCCAGAGGCTGCCGAGGGAGAGATGGCAGGGAGTAGATCCTTCCCTCCCCCGCGACAAATCCTTCCCTACCTGATCAAGAAGGACACGTGAGCAAAGAGACAGAAAATGTCACCACTCCAGGTTAGCAGAGTCACATCTGGCTACAGCACTGTGAAACTGCATTCCCTCTACCACAGCAGAGCCCCACACACTGAACAAAGAGTGGCAAGCAGGCAGCAACAGCAAAGCAGTTAGTTTGTTTGTTTTTAAAGTACAGCTAGCAAATACTTGGAGAAAGTATTCCAGTCTCATTATCTTGTAATAAAATTCATATTCCCTCATATATACAGTCTTACTGTAACATCAATATAACTCGATTAGGTTACAAGGCTGTTCAGATAATTAAATAGTATACATAAATGTGAACTGGCACATTGGAAAATATACTGCACTGCTGCTTAAATATAGCAGATAAAGCCATGGGAACGAGGCAACAGAATATACTGCTGTAAGATTAGAGAGATATAAATTCAAGTACTCTGCCATGGTGCTGCTAGAATATGGCGAGAAAGTTATTAGAAACAAAATGAATTCAGTAGCGCCTTGAACTCACTATCATAGTCTGGGGCAAGTTAATCACTTCGTCCTCATCCACTAACACATTTATCCACCTACTAATTCTCCACCTAATTAGAGAGAAATTCAGAGCTCCACTGGTCAGGGAGGCAGGGATTAGGGTTAAGAAAACACTTGTATTTGAAACCCCCTACCTCTGCTGGTTAGTGTGAAAGATCCTATAAGAAACTCCCACCCTAGCTAATCCATGACCCTCAGCAGGGAGGAGTGTTAACAATTTGGTTTAAAACTCACACTCTCAGACAAATGCATCAAAAACGGCTTTTCTTCTTTGATTTATAGGTATTACTTGTTTTTCCAAGCTCCATTAAGGACTCTTCATCATGTACTGCAAGGGGCATTAAGCACTGAAAGTTGTTCCCAGCTCTGTATTATTCAAAGGCAATTTACACTAATTATTGGAGTCCATGGTGTTACCCATACTCATAGAATGATCCATCTCAGCAGGCTAAAGTACTTTTGAAATGTTAATTTATTACTGAGGTATAAAAACGTCCTTACATTAAAGCACAATTCTTTCTTAAATGCCAAGGGTTTTCTATTACTGATATATTACATACTTACTGTTTATCTTAGATACAAGGATAAAGATATAATTTAATTTACTATATAATAGTGCCTATAAAAGCCACTATTAACACAAATTGCACTGCATTTAAACTCGGTTACGACACTGATATTATTCTTGTTTTTCTTGTTTAGTGATTTTCTCAACGCACATGCAAACAGAGCACGCAGAGCTACTTCATGGAGGCAAGCTTTTCAGACAAACAGCTGAATGGCAAAGTGAAAAAAGTGCTTCACTAGTGAAGTGTTTCACCGATTCTGAAATAACCTGATTCACATTAAAGTACAGATATTAGTGTGATACCACTGCTCCGAGGACAAACAGGGAAAATGCATTCATAAACTGGCATGAAAGCGCACCCATGTATCAAATGCCAACAAACAAAAATCCACTAAAAGTACCCAGTAATCAGTTAAATTCTGGCACAAAAGCCACTGATTTTAGCAAGAATAGTTTGGCCAGCGCTGAGCACCCCGCCTCTTACAGGTTTTGTTTTTCTTGGTTGCAATGTGTAAAAATACAGCCATGCCAACAAAAATTTATTTGACCTTGTGTTGACAAAAGCCCTTGAACAATCAAGGGGACTATTTCTTAACTAGCTCAACCAACAACTTTTACTTCACTCAAGAAGCCACCGGATTGCATTCAGTGGTAAGAGGAAACCCTGCCTTGGAAGTGTCAGTCTTGGGATGCATAAGGAGTTTGTGGCAAATGAAAAAAAGGCGCCTTTGCTTTCCTAAGTCCTCTCCAAGGTCCCAAAGATAGTCCTCATCCATGAAATGTACACTGTCGTGAATTAAGACCATCTGCTTTATATCTGAAAAATCTAAATAACATCACATAAACAAAGCTTGCCATGATAGGCTCAAATCTTTTTTATCCAAGAATTTTTGGCAACCTAGAATTTGTTTGTATAGCTGAAATACAAAACATAGCTTTGGAATAGCAATACTCTTATTCCCAAACTCTGTCAAGATTTCATATGACCTTGCCACAAATTTCATTTACCTCTCCAGGTCTCTGTCTGACCACGGGAGATACCCTTCCTTATACATAGTAGTTCCTGAAATGAAAGGACTTATGAAATAAAGTGTTATGCCAACATAAATCTCCATTGCCACTAACACAATCTGTTTACCCAAAGAAACCCAAATTCCAGAGCGATGGCTTGGCTTCATAAGCTGGCCAATCCGCTGCAGGTACTCAGAAGTCAGACGATTTCCAGAGGAGTCGGGCAATTACATCTGGGAAGTATTGTGCTCACTCGCATGCCTAAATTCCACACACAGGACTATAATTTGCATGCACACAGTTTGCATACATTAAGGATCTTTTT
Organism: Pygoscelis adeliae; assembly: GCF_000699105.1. Classification (NCBI taxonomy): domain Eukaryota; kingdom Metazoa; phylum Chordata; class Aves; order Sphenisciformes; family Spheniscidae; genus Pygoscelis; species Pygoscelis adeliae. Next base: position 13,513,999 of record NW_008824986.1, on the reverse strand, counting down.
TTTTTTTTTGCATAAAAGGCCTGGTAGATGCCAAAGCAATGACTTGTGTACAAAACCACAGTAATCCCACCTGCAAGTCAGACCTTTAGATAAACAAGCTTGACTTATAAAGAACAACTCTTAAACTATGAAAATCTGCTTTAGAGAAACGTATGTTCTCACAAAACATGTAACTGATCGTGAAAATGATTCACATCACAAAACACAACACCCCACAAACTTCTCCTATAGAATTTATGTCATGAATTAGAAGTGAGGCATATTATTATTTTGCACCAGAATCAGGAAAAAAATGACACTTCAGTATTCATCTGATCAGTCATATTTAATCTTCATTTAGTCACAGGCTATGTATTATCTATGGTATCTCTTTTATTTTAGGAATAGGTGGGCACTGCTAATCCTGGACTACTGAGGCCTGGATCACCACAAATTCTTTGGAAAGAAGCCCTCCTGATATAAACACCCATCTTATAGAATAACCCCATCTATCCATAACATACCAACTTTCTGATATGCAGATATTGGTTTTCAAATTTTTATTTCATTCTTCACTGAAACTTAGCCAGCCTTTGACAATTTGGACCATCAGTTGTCTCCATATAGAAGTTATTTCCAACTGTGAAAAAGTCAACCTCATTTCCCTTTTGCTAAGCTAGCCAAGTCCCCGATGTCTGGGAGGAAGGATGGCTGTTGCTGATGAGTGGCAGCTCAGAAGCAGGGACTAGGACGGGCAGCAACAGCACACAGCAGTTTCAGTTTTAGCTGAAGTCCAACTGAGAAGAAACACACTGAAGCAGAGAATGTAAATACTGTTCTTGTCTGAAAATCTTGCTGTATCGCAAACTGTTTTGCTTCTGCAGTTTAGTCCAAGCAATTAGTAGGAACTCTGTGTCTCTCAGAAACCTACTCAATTCTCGTCAACAAAGGAATGGTTTGAGAGATAAATATAGCTCGTGTCATTTTAGTCAATGAAATAAATTGCACGCAGCTCCAGCCTCATCTTTATCCAAATGGAAGTCTAGAAAAAGAATAACTTGAAGTTTTGCAGACTTTCAGTAGTCACTGACATTGGCTCAGCGGTTCAACTCAAGCACAAAAGGGCAAACTGAAGCAATTTGCGATGAGTTAGAAGAATTTAGGATCTATGGAAAGCATGCTGCAGATCTCTGTAGGAAATATTACCTAACTTTGAATTAGTGGAAATTCCCTCAGAAAATGGCAAAAATAGCACAGGAACAATGTCCAACCAAATCCTCAGCTCCTCTTCTAAAAGCCCGATTTTAAAGATACCGGACCTTGTTTACTGGGAACACATCTAGGACATTATACATGTCTCGAGCTGACTAAACATTCAGCAAATGGTGACATCTGGGACCTAGGGAATTTTAACTAGCAAACTAGAAATCAATATTCTGTTTCCCTCTACAATTCTTCTCCATAGTTCAATCCCCCCCACCTCTTTTTTTTTTTTTTTTTAATGTCAACAATGGCTTAGATTCACCTGAGGAACACCTTCAAGAAAACAGGGTTCAAGCTAAACAAAAGGGAAAATTCTCCTCATTTCTCAAGAAGAACAAGCAGCTTCTCCCAGACCTCAGGTTTATGCACTCACTAAAAGCAGTGGCCCACCAGTTTTCAATGTCTGTGGCTCAGTACAGAGTAAAGATTTCATCATAGGGCCATACGAAACATTTCAGGTTGCTGGAGTGAACAGACACAGATATCAAGTTCTAACCTAAATTCCAGTCGATCAAATGGCTGATGGATCAGGTACCTAATGAATATGTCTTGTCTTATTAGGCAGAAATAGTTTTTATAAATAAAGTCATGAGAAAAAAATCTGTTAGCGATCTTACTTGTATTCATTTAATTTTCAGCCATAGCAACATATTTTATTAGAAGAGTACATTTGCCTTAGAAAATAACAACAGGTTTGCCTAGCAGCATCAAGCCAGATATTCTGTATTTTGTAAATTCATCAGGATATTGCTGTGCTGCCATTCAGATCCCATAGCAGCTATGCATCACATATGCAAGGCTAGTGGCACCAGGCACCTCTTTTTCTAATTAATACAAGTCAGAGAAAATTGTTAGGAGGAGGGAAGTAGACCAAAAATGAGAGAAAAGGAGATTTCCGCACAATTGCCCATTGCAACATGAAAACTCAGCTCATCTGCATAATATTAATGATATCAAATATGCAAACAGATGTTTCTCTCATTAAATGCTGTATGCAAATAACACTAGGAGGAGTGGTAATGTTGTTTCAGGGTTGAGAGATCACGGGGGGTAATTAAAGGTTAATCCAGTTTTCAGTTCACAGACTGTAAGACATGAGTGGTTGTAAAGAAAAATTGTCACTTAACCTTCAATTCATTACACACAGCACATGGATTTTTCTTCTAAAATAACAAAAACATAGATGTATTTATCCGCACTCTAGTGCCAAGGTATGGTGCATATCATTAGAGAAGAACAGAAATTATTTGTTGCTAAGAATGCCA
>NW_008824986.1:13508480-13511455 GCF_000699105.1 Pygoscelis adeliae | reverse complement strand
GGAATTCTTGCAGAATTTGATCAGAAGTTCTTAGACCACAGTATAAACGCTGTAATCTCACTAAACTTATTTCAATTGATGAAGATGTCGTCAAATGTTAATAGAAAAGCATCTGAAGTACTTGTGGAACAAGTCCCCTAAAATAATTAAAAGCCTAATGTTTGAGATTCCTCACGAGTTTTGCCGTAAGGCCTGTGAGTTGGATGGTACCATCAGCAGCAGGCTGCCAACCGTCACTATTGCTCGGAGCATCCTGCTGGGCGGATTGAGAGCAGTAAACATTTTAGCACTTAGATCGGAGTTCAACACACCAGATGAGACGTTCCCACTCCTTGTTCATAGGAGAAAATAAAGTGATAAGTGTCTGCCCTGCAGTCTAGCCATGTTCTTCAGCAGCAAGATTTTGTGCTGAGGGAAAGGCAAGGCCAGTGTGAACTACAGCAGTCATAGGTGGGAAGAAGTAGAAAGAAGCAAAGAAATATCTTGATTTGTGCAACCCTCTCTATGTAATATCTGGGTGAAAATCGATGTGGGCCTGGGATAGCGAGAGTGAGAAATCAAAGAGGAAATGGCGGTTGGCTCTGCTTGGCCGTGGCTCCAGGGACCATAGCATTCTCTGCTTCCATGACTGCATGGCACATTTGGATATTTTGGTGTTTCACTTAAAAATCTGCTTCCAGAAGTCTTGCAAATTATCCTTCAAATATGGAACAAGAACAAGGGCTTATGTGTGTCTCTCCCGTGTGGCTCTCACCATCTGGCTATCCCCACTGTCTCTCTCACTTCTCCCCCGGTAACACACACCACTAGACCCTCCATCTGTGCCTCACCAATTCTTTGGGTTGGAAAACAAGTTTCCTTCCCCTCTGGCCTCTCGTGTTCCCATTTGTGCAGCATATCGCTTTTGAGCCTCACACTCAAAGAACCATAACCACACCAGCCCAGATTCAAAATCTACTTTGGTTTCCTGGGCTGAATAGCTCGTATTTGGCCCAATAGCTTTCAAACAGCACTGAGTATGATATACCTTCAACTTCAGCTGTCATGACTGTTCTAGCTCTAGAATCTCATTATAGAATTCAGTTTTAAAACTTGTTAATTGAGGGTACCAAAAAAGACATTTAAAGTGTATTGTAAGAGGTAAAAATCATCAAACATATATATATATATCTTTGTCTGCATTCATGTGACATCCTGTGGTATAAACTCTGCTTCATAAAAATTCCCCTTCTCAATGATTTTCAGAGCTATTTACAGCCTGCTTCCATTTGAAAATGGCCTGATATCCAAGAAAAAGAAGCCTGTGAAAATATCACTTTTTCTGAAGTTGAACACTGCAGAAGGATTTTACTATACTTTATTCTGTCTTAAATGGCTGCAGTGAAATAGAAGTGTTACCTTCCTTGCCTTGAGTGTGCAAGAGGGCTCTATTTTCCCTTGGAAAGTACACTTTGTAAGGTTACTATTTAGCTAGCTGCAAATTTTAGGGCAACACAGGGGCCACCTACAAGCACCACGGAAAAGACTTTTAAACATTGAAAGCTCCACTTGCTCCGTACACCTTGCCCAGCGACACGAGCTTTGTATGAGGCCCACAGCAGAAACAGCAAACAGAGGGAAAACCCACCTTCCAACCTCACTCAGCTGGAGCCTGGCTGCCTACAGCTGCACATCCATTCCCGTGGCCACCACCCCACCGCCGCAGCAGACCGGCAGCTGCTGCCCCTTCTGAGCCGCCTGAATAAACAGCTGAGGATTACCCTCTTGTGAGAGAACACCCTCTGGCGCAGTCGGTTCTGTGTCAGCCCGGGGTAAGGGGAGCACAGGGCAGGATGCGGCACAAGTATAAAGGAGCGGCGGCCGGCAGGTGCAGGAGTCCCGCGGGGGCCTGTTACAGGCTGATAGCATTGAAGCAGCCTTCAGCCCCCCGCTTTGATCACTTCAGCACAAAGGTGGCTTCCACGCCTTCCCCATCGCCCTCGTTCCTCGCCCAGCATCAGGACCTGGAGAAACAATTCAGACTGGAAATCTCCCAGTCACTTATCTCCAGGCCCCATCAGAAAAGGGACCTGACAAAATCTCATCTCTAGCTTATCGCCCCCAAGTGCTGTCAAAGGCCTCTGACTCTGCAAGCAGGTGAAGATTTAAAGTTGTACCCATGAAGTCTGAACGAGTTCTAGTAAATGCCACCTGATCCCTATTAAAGCAGATTACAAGTATCCCCTTGAAATGTCACCATGCATTTACAGGGAGAACCATACAAAAAAATTCAGCCATAAAAGTTTTCCTTATCGTGCTCAAAATGTATTTTCAGGGCAAGTGAATGCAGGTAACCGTGCAAGCAAATCAGGCCGTTGAGGATTTGGTCCAAGGCTCACAAGAGCATAAGAAAAAAATCTAACAAATTTAGTGGGTAAATGGATGCACGCAACCCTGAACGCCGACTTCTCACGGGTGCACTGACACACGCATATATGTGCACCCAGGTCCCGACGACCGAAAACACATTCCTACATCTCTGGTTACCTGGGAGAACGTTTGGCTGAAGGACGTAAGCCCCTGGATTTTGGCATACACAAAGAGAATAAATAGCTATTAAAATCTATTTATCACAAGCAGAGTTTTGAACGTCTAATTGCTGCAGTTTGTTAGAGGAACAAAAAGATCTTCCCTGGCTTCAGCCATATCCAAGGGGATTAATTTGTCACTCTTCAAAAACAACTCATTGGAGGAATACCCGCTTTGATTCTTTATTCTCACGTTAATTAGGAGTAATAAGTACACTAGATACACTTGGTACTTAAAAAATTAGTAGAAATAAATCTGCTGCACATCTCAAGAGGGCAACAAAGATCTGGCTGTGCGGGGTGGGAGCCTCGAAAGCGAATCCTGTTAGCGGGACAGCGGCCCGGGCCGGGCCGGGCCGGAGCAGGGCACCGGCCTGCGACATACCCGGAGCCTCCGGACCGCCTGCA
>NW_008824986.1:13504562-13507839 GCF_000699105.1 Pygoscelis adeliae | reverse complement strand
GTATTTCGTGCTGAAATATAAAGTAAAAGTCAGTTTGAGCCTTACTAAAAAAAACCAAAACAAACACCAAAAGTGGGGGTGACTGAAAATTTCTTCTCCAGATAATTTTTGGTTCAGGATTGAACCAAATCCTGTCTTCTGTTGTTGGTTTTCAAATGGGAAACCTCCTCGATGCTTTGGACATCTCTGAGTCCCACTTATAAACAATTTCTCTCCCTTTCCGTCAGTGGGACCGTTCACCTGAACATAGCCGTCCGCTGGCTCCGGGGACCGGCTCTGCTCCCCCAGCAGCCTAGCCCAGCAAGCCAGGACCCCTGCCCAGAGAAGGCTGGAGGAGCATGGGGATGCCAGATTTCCAGCCAGTTGGTCTGGGCAATGAGTGCTGACACCTCCACCTTTCATCGTGTCCTTAAACTGCGTGGCTTGAGAGGCGGGAGCCTTTATTGCCTGCTTGTTTAAGGTAATTACTACATGTATTTCCTCCCTGCTGGTTCTGCTGAAGCAGAAAAGGCTTTGGCCTTCACTTCACTATACATAATAAAGAAAAAAAAATCTGGTTTATAAACACCACTTTTTCTATACTTTCAAAGGCAGGTTGTAGGGTGAGAGTCAGGAGAATGGTCCCTATTTGGCAAGCAAGCTAATAACGGCAAAGTCGCTGGAGGGAAATCTCTTGTCGAGTCTCCCTAAGCTGGAAGGACGCAGAGCACTCTTTGTTCCCTTGGTAGTAAACAATAAACCTTTAAAGATACTCCGCTGTCCCCACCACTCACTCTCCTATAGGATATTAAAAAACACCAAAAAGCAGCCCAATTGAGTGTAAAGAGTGGATTTAATTTCAGAAAGGGTGGGAATTTGTGACCTTTTAAAGACACATAGTGTTAATTAAAATCTATGCAACCCAAAGAGATATATGGCACTGTTTTTTGAAGAGGAATGAAATCAGTTTGATTAGCAAGTGATTTATTATCATGTTAAAATATGCTTTTTGATTCTTAAAATTCAGTGCTTAGTACTGATGGAAAACAATTGTTTGTGCTCCATATAGCAATGAAGGCTCAAGTGACTTTAAAATACAAAAACACTCCACAATATACTAAAAAATATGCATTTATGTTTTACACGCAAATCTTAAAAATAAGACTTTTTTTGAAAGTATATTGTGGAGGAAAACATATAAGCAATATGGAAATTCTCCATTTAAAATCTACCTCGCCGTCAGCAGTGTGTTGATTTGAAATGCCTTGCCTTTCTAACTGTTCCCCTCCTCCTAATAAGCACTGCATCCAATTTGTATGTTATTCTGATGAAATGGTTTAAGCGAGAGAAAATTAGTAGTTTGAAAAATAAAGGAAAGTTCTACAGAAGAAATGAAGTGCTATCATTGAAATCTTTATTTATGTGAAAAGAAAGGGCTAAAACATTACCTCAGAATTCAAGATTACAACATCAGTAGGATATAAAGTAAATCCATTCTAGTAGTGAAACATCAGAAACCATAATCCTTTTTCAAAGACCTTTTGTTATTTTAATGTCTGACAAATTATGCTTTTTTAAAAGAAGAAAAACACTTAGATTTAAGAGGTTTCTTTTACTTCAGTAAAAGTAGTTTCACTATTTAAAAGTTTTAATTTTCTGTAACCAATAGTATTTACTATGCTGGCTAAGTATTAACACAAGACTAAGGTTATTTTAGCCTCAATAGGACCAAGTACAAAGTTGCCACCAAAGACTTCTGCATCAAGTTGTTATGGCAACTTAGTGTTCTAAAAGGTATTAAGTTTTAGCAATGGGTTTTGTTTTGTTAATTTGGTTGCTTTTTTCTTCAAGTTTTGAAGTTGTTAAGTGTTATAAAAATGTTACATCATTATCATTCAAATGGTAGAAGGTCTCAGAACATATTTAAAACTTGTTTATGTTGCAAGACATTCCAGGATTATGTCCAAGTACCCCCACCCCTGCCTTTAAGGGGAACCCCCTGACCTCAGTACGAGCACAGGAGTCATTCCACAGCATTCCTAGCACTAAGAAACAAGGACAAAAAGAAACAAACTACGTGTTTACCTCCAATGTACTAAAGGAGAGAAAGGATGGGTCAAGGGATGGAAGAAGGGACCTTTCTGTTGTGCATGCAGCATCTCTCTTCCATGTTGAAAAGCGTCAAGAGTAGGATCCTTGTTGGTCTTCTGGACTCTTGACACCACATGAAGAACTGGAAGAGTGAAATAAGCTCTTGAGAGCTCTGCAACCAAAGGGCAGGTTTTGACTGGTGCAGACATGGGAGGAAATTGTTGCAAGAAGCCCATTTTAGGTCTTGTGCTGCAGGTAGGGAAGAGACAGAATTATGGGCTTAAAAACCTATAATGGACAAGAGCTCAGGATCACAGATTGTCACAAGCCATTCGCAGCAGCCCTCCTGAAATGTCCCCAATGCTGCAAGTTCCAGCACCAAAGGCCTTCAGTTCCCTAACCCTACACCTGACCCTAACTCTATTCTATAGCACAGCCTCTCCCATCTCCAAATGCGCTGGGAGCTACGGCTTCATCCTGACTCCAGCGCTTGTCCCACCTTGCCAGTTGGGGCAGGGGAGCATTAGAGCTCAGCCCAAGTGAGTTGGAACAGTCAGTCATGAAAATTGAGCAGCATATCCTGGGCTGACTTCCCTGGGCAGACTCACGGGTGTACAGCCAGATATGTCTGTTGGCTTCATTCAGTCTGGGTTTGGGGATTGAATGTGTGTGGTAAAAGAGGGGAAAATAAGAGAGTAAATTAATTGTGTCTCTCGTGAAGAGGAGCCCTTTTTTTCCATATTGACAAATTTTCAGGGTTTTTTTTTAGTGAAGTTCATAGAATCATAGAATAGTTTGGGTTGGAAGGGACCTCTAAAGGTCATCTAGTCCAACCCCACTGCCGTGGGCAGGGACATCTTCAACTAGACCAGGTTGCTCAGAGCCCCATCCAACCCAACCTGGAATGTTTCCAGGGATGGGGGATCCCCCACCTCTCTGGGCAACCTGTGCCAGTGTTTCACCACCCTCAGCGTAAAAAATTTCTTCCTTATATCTAGTCTGAATCTACCCTCTTTTAGTTTAAAGCCATTCCCCCTTGTCCTGTCACAACAAGCCCTGCTAAAAAGTTTGCCCCCATCTTTTTTATAAGCCCCCTTTAAGTACTGATAGGCTGCAATAAGGTCTCCCCAAAGCCTTCTCTTCTCTAGGCTGAACAACCCCAACTCTCTCAGCCTTTCTTCAGAGGAGAGGTGTTCCATCCCCCTGA
>NW_008824986.1:13469019-13501925 GCF_000699105.1 Pygoscelis adeliae | reverse complement strand
TGAGGTTCCCCTCCCCCGGCATCTCTAGTTTAAAGCCCTCTTCTCCAGCTTGGCAAGCGTATGACTGAAGATGCTCTTCCCCTTCTCTGACAGACGGACCCCGTCAGCCCCCAGTAGACCAGGTTTCTCAAAGCGAGTCCCATGGTCTAAGTAGCCGAACGCCTGGCTGTGGCACCAGTCCCGTAACCATTTGTTGACTCGCCAGATTCGACTAGCCCTTTCAAACCCCTTCCTTTTGACCGGCAGAACTGACAAAAAAACTACCTGCGCTCCCGAGTCCCTTACCGCCGCTCCCAGGGCTCTGTAGTCCTTATTGATAGTCCTCAGACCGCTCCTGGCTGTGTCACTGGTGCCCACGTGAAACAGCAGCAGCAGATAATAGTCAGTGGACTGTACGAGGCTTGGTAGTCTCTCAGTGACATCCCTGATGCGAGCCCCCAGTAAGCAGCACACCTGCTTACTGTTGGAAACTACAGGGAGATTGTGTTGTTTTTTATAAAAATTTTGGCTTATTGTTTTTCCTCTCCAGGTCTATCATTCTTTCCTAGTTTTCCTACTAACCTCTTTTTAAATAGAAATATGAATGGAAATAAACTGGGGAAATGGAAAATAAAACCAAAATTTTCAAAAATAAAAAACTGACATCCATGTGCCTGTAATAGATTTAGAAGGTAACAAAAATAATTTATGTTTAAAATCTGAAATTATTTTGACATTTAAAGCAATATTTTCTTTCTTTTTCAGAGGGGGATCAATCTACTAGATAACCTTCTTTGTAGTAATTTTCCTAGAAGGCAAAAAAACCAAGAAGCTTTGTCTACCAAATTCTGCCAAAGTCTTCTTGTATGAACTTAGGCAAATCATTTAATTTGCCAGTTTCTCAGTGCCCTGTTTGTGCAATGAGAACAATACTACTTCCTTTTTCTCATCCTTTGTCTTGTTTATTGAGATAGTCATTACTCCAGGGAGTACACTATCTCTAATTATGAACAACTAGCGTAATAGCACCCTGATCTCTAGGACCTACCACAATACAAAGAACTAATAATCATCACAAGTCGTCTGTTCTGATGCATGATCTGCAAAAGCTATGAATACTAACATATGCTGGAAAGTTCTGTTTAATTTAATGTCTTTGAAAGAAAATAAAAGCCTATTTTTCCCATTGCTGCCGTTTATACAGGCTTATACTTTCCTGGAAGCTTCTGCCTTTACGTGTCTTCCTTCACCTTTTCAAAACAGAAATAAAAGTCTCACTAAATAAAATAAAGATTATGAATGGCCAGTCTTTTCCTTCCTACTAGTTATTGTCACCCAGGAACACGCAGCAAAGGATGTCTACGTTATCATTTAGTTTCACAGAGATCTGCCAGCTGCTGGCCATATGCTTAATCCTAAAAGGAATTATCTGTGTTCTGTGTTGCCTGTACATGTCTGATTCCCTGTTTATGTATTTTTACTTGATTATGGCATATTATAAATCCAGCTAGCTTAACTTTTATGGTTAGAATCCAAATCCTCCAGTTTTTGAGGGTGGTTTTTTATTCAAATGAAATTCCACTGCCATTGTGGAAAATTCATGCAACAACAAATGGGATGAAAACAGTAAGATTTCATACGAATGTATCCAACACAAAACAAAAAGTCTATGGAATTTAATTTACAATGACATCCCTTCTTTAGAGTTTGTTTTTTAATGATCTGATAGTATTTCATAGCAGACAGAATTTCCCGTCAGCTTCCACGGCCCTGTCCAGAACCTCTGTCCACCAAGTGACTCGTATGGTTTCCACTGCGGAGATCCTTGGCCACCCCAGCCATCGCAAGGGTGGGAATGTATTCCTTCACTCCCCTTGCCACCCTTTACACGAGTGGACTGTGAAGCAGGGAATGAAGAAGTGAATTGCTCACAGTTGGAGGAAATGGCCGACCTGGGAATTGAGTTCCAGCTGCTCAACTCTCTAGCAGGAGCCAAACCACAGGCTATTGTTTGCTATTGAATCCTGTGGACATCTCCAGATACTTGAAGTCAGATTTTACGAGCAGTCTCGCTATGCACATACCCATGTTAAATGATACAACACTGTACGACACCAAGGCAGGCTTTCATACTTCTAGGCCGTGGTAAATCTTTACCACAAAAGCATTCTAAAATGCCTTTTACATAGCAGGCTTATTTTTCAGAACGCAGGAACGTATCCCTTGGGGATGCAGATTGTTTCCTTAGGACTCAACTTAAACATTCCCATGTGGTAAAATGAAGTAGGAGGATCCAGTGAAAGGAGCTCTCGCTTCTCATTTAATTTACTACCTAATACTCAGCAGCCCGAGATTTATAAGACACTACAGAACTGTCTACATGTTTCCCCTTGTGGCAGATAGCAGATAACTGTTAATAGACTTGCTTAGAAAGTTTATTTGAAGGAAGAACTTAACTGTATTATTTCTCATGGAGGTGTGAACATTGCTTAAGGAGCTTAAGTCTCCATGTGTAAGTATTATCAGTAGGTTCATGAGGATGCTAATGTGCATTAATATGAAACTCCAAAACCAGCTTTCACTGGTATAGGGCCATTCTGTAAATAATGCCCTTTCTGATATTGCAGAGTTCTGGGATTGCTGAACATACTATTATTATTTCAAAGTATAATAATATTAACCCATAATACACACCCTCTCTATCCTCTTTCTGCAGCTCCTGTAAAATCAACAACAAAACCACTCATGCAGAATCCAGTCTTCTCTACAGCTGCACCTGGCACCTGCCTCAGTAAGATTTTGTCCGCCCTTCTAGACAGGACCATGCAGCCGTTGTGGGAAAGTGAAGGTGCTGGAGGGGCTCCAAAACAATTCTCATTTTCACTTGTCAGACGTACCGATGTACTTTCAAACACTGCCCTGGTCCTAACTTAAATCTTTACTGCTCCCTGTAAGGACAACAGCAAGGAGCTCACTGGATGGGACTGGGCTCTGGTTTTTGCGCACTGCAGAACAGCTTTCCCTGCTATTGAGCAACCTTAGCATCTTGGGCCTTCAGCAAGAGAGGAAGGTACCTGCACACACAACACTGTTCAGCACTTTCCAGGATTTAACCCGCACTGCACATGCTGTGTGGCGATGAAAACGTGATTAAAGGAGCATATATTACATTATGTCCAGCTTTAGAGAAATATTTTAATGGAATAAAGAAAGAGTCATACATTTTCTTTTTTTGGTTTAAATGTAAGCTTCACCTCCTGGTATTTACAACCTAAAGCCCTCCAATATTGAGTTAGTTAATAGGATCCAGACAATGAAGCTGACTACAGGGAAAAGCAAAAGACTGTTTTAGTTTGACCAGACAGGAGAAGAAAAGACCTAGCTTGATAAATGGTGAGAAGTATATTAGATGTTAAAAAATATTTCATTTTTAATAATCCTAGGTGTTACTGACAACCCAAGTAAAAAGCAAAGTTCATTTCTTCAAAATATATTTAAACTGACAGTATCCCTTTAATTAAATAGCAATTTAGATTTTCCTCTCCTCCACATACAAAGCTTTAATGAAACACGAAAGCCACAAAAGAAATTTGTGTGTGTTTCATGGCAAGGCGTGAGGAATGATTTTCTGTTTAAATTCACAGACAGTAGCTATACAAATAACATTTAATATTTGTTGGAAGTATTATCTGCCTTTTTCCCTCACAGCATTACATTACTAAGGTAATAAGTACATGAGAATACATGAATTCCTGGCTACTGTATTGAATATGCACCTTTAAACAAAGTTAGACTTGGGAATTTACCCATATCTTAAAATGCTAATCTAACACTAATTAAAAGGCCAGTGAATACGCTTTGATGGATTCTGGTTCATAGAATATGACAAATGAATTCAGATGGCATGCACGACTGCAGCAGAATTACAATATCGGAGCTGCAGCGAGCCGGGGGAAGCCAGGCAAGCGGTTCTCTGCACTGGTACGGGGGCAGGGAGGAGGGAAGGATGGAGCTTGCCACAGCTTCTGTGGGTGCTGCCATCCTCTCAAGGTGTGGCCAGCCACAGCCTTTGTTTCTCATTTCATAGCTGCTTTCCAGGCTATGCTGAAGCAAAAATTTGTTGTCTTCTGCATCCCACCCCACCCCCCCTGTAATATATATAGCCTCCCTGCTATTCACTGTGCAATATCTAGTTCTTCAGAAAGGACAACAGCCACCCTGGGGAAGAAAAGTCAAACTGTAGCATTTCCTTTCTCCCACAAAACCAGGTCATTTCACAGGCTTCCTCAACCCTTTAAGGCCCACGCGTATCTATTGTTAAAGAAGCATAAAGAGATCAGATAAATATTTCTAAATGAGATTCTATGTCAGATATCTCCTGCAGATGACTCTGTCTTGTTGGTCTTCCTGTCTTAGAATCAGGACTAAATTCAAACCCAGCGTGCAATACAATTTGGAAGTATGCCCTATGAGCTCTCAAGTGCATGCCTCTTTTGAACTGACTGCAGCCTTCTTCAGAGGTCGTTCTCGCATGATGATATGCAAGAAGTGTATTGGGTCTGGCTGAGATGGAGTTAATTTTCCCCATAGCAGCCCTTGCAGTGCTGTGCTTTGTATTGGTAGCTAGAAAGGTGTTGATAACACACTGGTGGTTTGGCTACTGCTGAGCAGTGCTTGCACAGCATCAAGGCTGTCCCTCCAACATGCCCCCCTTGCCAGTAGGCTGGGGGTGGGCAAGATCTTGGGAGGGGACATAGCCAGGACAGCTGACCCAAACTGGCCAAAGGGATATTCCATACCATTGTTATTACGACGTTTGTCTTCTGGAGCAACCGCTACTTGTACTGAAGCCATACTTCCTGGGAAGTGGCTGGACATCACCTGCTGATGGGAAGTAGAGAATAAATCTTCTGTTTTCCTCTGCTTCTGTGCGTGGCCTTTGCTTTTACTTTTATTAAACTGCCTTTTATCTTGACCCATGAGTTTTTTCCATCTTATTTTCTCCAATCCCCCTCCCCCCACTCCTGAGGAGGGGAGTGACAGAGCAGCTTGGTGGGCACCTGGCGTCCAGCCAGGGTCAACCCACCACAAGAAGATAACTGAATTGCTCGTGTACCTTTACCTTCACTCTTCTCACATGAGGAAAGCCAGAATTTAATTAATGCTAATTAACAAGTTAGGGTAAAAAAAGTCAGATTTTTAGAAGTAGTCTTAGATCTCATTTAAAAAGAATTTGGAAGTTGGGGTTTCCATGTACCATTACTTACCTGCCTATGTAAAACAGATTCTGTCCTTCTTTCTTACACAGATTTTTATATAAATCATGGCAGAATTCACCATGTTTCTTTATCCTTTTCGGTATTATAACCCCCTATAGTTGCTTTCAGAATGCTAAACACAAGTGTGGCTGACCCATCCATTTCAGAAACCTGGAAGAAAGAAGATGCAGCACACTTACTGTCCTGGGAAAAGAAAGCAGTAGCAAGCACCAGTACAACAAAAACAGTTTGCCAAAGGAACCGGGCTGCATGGTTTGGATTTAAAGCACCAGGTTTAGAGAGCCTTTCTGAGAAAAAAAAAAAAAATGCTCTAAGAAGAGAATTGTGCGGTGGGAGGAGGTAGAAGCAACTGTGGTCGCATGGTGAAAGCCTTTATTCTTCTAACAACAGAGAGCTCTGTCCAGGAGTATTTTCAGTCAGAAAGAGTTGAGAGTGGTTAGAGCCACAGTATTCTCAAAGATATCCTGCAGCCCATGGAGGCTCCTCCATAGAGTCCTTCATGGGATCAACCACCACCTGCATGCCCGTGTGAAGTCTCATTTCCTTTCTCTCCCCTTAAGCAATGACAAAGGAAAGCTGTTCCCCTCTGTAGCACAGGGCACTGTCAAGATCAGTTTTGTATTTATTTTCTGGCCTGAATGTAGTAGCAACACAGCAAAGATCTTCAGTGTAAGCAGATAACACAAGCGAGAGGTTAGAGAATTAAAATATTCATTTTTTTCCTGATTAGAAAAAAAGAGTGAGAACATCACGGCTGTATCCCTTAAAGAATTCAGGTATTGAAATGCTGAGAGGTTGAGCCTAGAAGCTGAGGTTCCTCTGCACAGGGACACCCTCTCCCTGATGTAGTGCCCGAGCTCCCCACCCACCATGGCTTAAGGAGGACCTGAACAGCTGAACTGTGGAGGCAGCAGCTTGAGATTACACAAATAAGCCTAAAAACAGGCACTTCCTTCAGACCAGGCAAGATGTCCTTCCTGGTCGGGGTTCTCCATATAGGTAGCAGTTGAACTTTGTGCATCCCGTCTGTCATAAGATTGACAGAAGCAACCAGCCTCTCACCAGGGACTAACTTTTCACCAAAGTAGTCATCAGAGTAGTTAAAGATTTTAATTTGATTATTTCTATCAAATTTGGACTAGAGTCTGGAGGAGACCCTTCTTACAGCTAAGGAAATATCCCAGCCACTGAGGCACCAGGTATCCCAGGGTTGACTGATCCTCCCTAGAAGTGTCATGTCGGCTTGTATAAATAATTAAATTTCCACCGGATCAAAAAGAGAGTGTCTGTACTTAGGGGTTAATGCACAAGTTCATTCAGAGCCTCCCTGTGAGGCAGTGTCAAAGTTTGAGTGGCTTTACATATACCCTCTGGCAAAAACAGAGATTGCAACTTAGCAGTATCTTTTAAAAGATCAGCAGCATTTTAACAGTGGGCTCTGGGATGGCTCTGCATGTTTGAAAATCTGGCTTGGAGCACTTTTTCCAGAGTCTCACAGTGAAATGGTGCCAGTGCTGGATATTGAACTATGATCTTCTGAGGAATGTCTATCCAGATTTTTGCAAACAAGGCTTAGGGACTCTCGGAAGATTTAATAGAGTGGACACAGCACTATACACTAAGAGAGCTGCACAGATTTGGGATTGGAGCTGGCTGGTTGCTAGCCAGCTTGGATTGAGGACAGGATGGTCTCAGTCTGGCCTGCAAAAGACTATGGAAAAGTATCCAGAGTCCCAATTTATACCTTAAAAACAAGATCAGACTGTCCTTTCAAGCGGGTGGGGGAGAGTTTTTTCCAGATTGTTCTTTTTCCTTTGTGAGGGTGGATCTTATTATGAGCACAGCTGAATTTCTAGATGAAGAAAATTCTCCTTCTCACAAGTTCTGCTTGATCTTACTATCACAAACTGTGTGTACACCCCTAAAATATACCTTGACTGCCACTTCTATGTTCCCCTGCTCTTCGATCAGAGATAAATAAACCAAAGACAGCATGGTGCCTGTTATCTAAAAAGATTCAGGTAGAGCAAGTATCATAGCACAATCAGGGTACTTGAAAATTGTATTTTCTTGGAAAGGACTTTCACTTGCCTTCTTGGCTCATACACAGAGGAAGTCCAAGGTCTAGGGGGAGAAAATAACTCTTAGTAACAGAATGTTTGAACATTCATACAGGATTAATTACTTGTTTTATTTTTTCTTTAATTTTAAATGATTGTACTGCTAGCAAAAGTGAAAAATAAAGACTCTGATCTATGCCAGGCACTTAGTATGAGCAAATACTCTGCAAGTTTTTCCTATCTTGAAGAATTTCAGTGTAGACTATAAAGGCAAAGTGGACTGAACCGATCCCTGGAGAAAACACGTGCAACTCCACTTATATAAAAAGACCACTTGCTTCAATAGAGCTGTACCCATTTATCCTCAGGATGAATTCACGCATTTTTTCTATTATTAGATGGACATCCTATTTCTAATGGAGTCTGTGTGATCTAAGCAATTCCACTTATTTTTTCTAGATGTAAAATTCTATGCTTATATGATGAATTGCATTGCTGAGCAGCGCTCTAAATATCAACTGAGGTACCTTAACATTTGCAATGCCATTATGCTAACTCTGAAATACTGGGCTGTATAAAAGATTTCAAACAAAGCTTCTGTTCAGTCTTGGTACAGAAAATCTTTTGTCAGTGGCATATCACACTAGCAAATTAGTGCAACAGGGATTACACAGCTCTTGATATGTCATCAAAATGGATGAATTTCTCAACAAATAACTAACATGGGAAGAATTGTGAATTTCTAACAATTATTCCCAAAAACCTATTTCAACAAAAATTTGCATCCTAGATGTGATTATGGCTCATAAATTTCTAGTTAACAATTACTTATGACAATAATTAAGTCAATTGAAAATATTCAATCTGGGACAAAGGCAAAATATGCAAGACCTAAGGGCGATGAGCAGTGGAAAATAGGTGCTTATAACAGATTACTTGTGAATCACAAGGGCTGCTGCCAGGTTCTCACTGCATAAAAGTCAAATGTCAGGTTGCCTGTGCTTGGTTATGATTAATGTAAGATCAGGTCTCTGTATCCTGTGAGTCATATTCTCCACAGCCTTGGCCAACTTTCATAACCTGCCTGTGCTCTTACTGGGAAAAAAATAAGTGTATTTACCCTAATACTTGGGACCTTGTGAGTCAGCAGTCCTAACTCTGAGCTGCATGCATGGTCAGTGCGATAGAAATGAACAGCATTTGACTAAGGGGCAACGAGAGTAAAATTGCTACTCAAGTAGTATTTTGTTCACATCCGTGCAAGCAGTATGTGTTCTGTCTACACCAGAGGGAGCTCAGATATGACAAGCAGAGGTTACGCTATAGCTTTATTTTCCACATCGCATGACCACAGGGAGACATTTTCAGAAGACATTCAGGATTACAGAAACATTCTCACTAGATTACACTAACTGATGAGCTGATCAGCTTGTATAATCCGTGAGCTTCCTCCTTCTAAACTAACCAACGCTGTTGATGAAGGTGTGCGCACTCCCAACTGGCACCAAAAATGTGTTGTATATGGTCTATTTGGTGGTTATTCCAGCTCTTACCAGTCTGTGTACAGCATTAGTGATGGTGATCGGTACACCTCCAGTAGCAGTCATCTGGTTATGCGAGGGTAGTGAAAGGGACATGCCAGCTGTGATAAGCTCTCACTGAACAATACAAAAACATTTCTGGGAAGGTTTTTTGTTGTTGTTGCTACAGCAGTAGTTGTGTTGAATTTTACAGAGCTCACATACTGAAATATAAACAACATCCAGGTAGCCGTGAGTTGTTTAGCATCTCCCTGTACCTAAATAACAGCAAGTCATGCACTCTCAACTTGCATAAACCAAGCATCTGGGTTTCAATAGACAGAAAATATCTCACCATTGACATCAGTGGAGCTGGAAGAGTTTCCACCAGCCATTTGCCTTCCTTTATCTCCAGTCCTCCAGCCTTTTCTGCTCTCAATTCCTTTTCTAAGGTCTCTTTTTCCCCAGCTTCAATATACCCTTTTCCTTGCATCAAAGAAGTAGGGTCTGAAGCCTGGACATTTCACAATACTCCCGTGTGGCTATTAGTTAAAAACTCCGCCACAATCTGTTCCACTTCACCTTACTCAAAACCGTGAGAAAGCCAATATTCCAGAAACCTCAGAGCTAAGGCCCAGATCTTTTAGTGGAGCCCATTAAACCCATTGGGAATTACATTTTGAGGATCTGTAAATATCTGATAGAACTCTGGCAACATGCAGGTGCTAGGACCAAGGAATATTAATGCAGAAGAACAGAGCTCAGGCACCTGCAAGGCAGTTAACATGTAGGAGAGCTCTTTCTATACAGGCTGCGTCAGCATTTAAGTGCTAGGTTATATTTAGCAGCACCAAACACAGCAGTGCCTGCTTCATTTTCTCCACCTAACAGTTGCCTTCAGAGTTTAAAGATTTATACATCCTTCTCCACTCAGCATTGAAATAGCAGCTAATATCCATTCCCCTTAGCAAATGCAGGTCCACGTCTCCAGTCTAGTTTGGTTTCATACAAATTTTGTCACCCTTATTTGTTCCAGTACGACCAGTTTTGGAGTAAATGCTCTTCTTGATTGAGGGCAGCTGAATATGATCCCCAGAGATTAGTCTGTGGCTAAATTGTGCCACTTCCATGATGAAAGTCTGGCAATATATTCTTAGAGCATGGGCTTTCTGAATGAATCAGAAAAAAGAAAATTAATTACATCAAATAATTCTATGCTTCAAATCCATAATTATATTTAACAACAACATCCAGCATTATCATCAGCTATCAGAATCAATGAAGGTTGATTCCAATGGGAGTGCTGTCAGACTAAAACCGAGCACGGGGCCCCTGAGCACAGTATGACCTGAGATAATGCCAGTATAAGAGGTTTATTCCCTCCCTCTTTCCTCTTCTACAGGAACCTCATCCTTCCTTTTGCTCCCATCTCCCTGCCCCATTCTATCACTCCCTCAATTAGCCCTATAGAACTATTTGTGGAGTCGCACTCTAAACTGGATCATTGAAAGGAACTGCGTTAAAAGAAAGACACTTTTTCCTTTAGGAAGAAGAGATTGGAAAGGAAGGAGCAACTGCTCAAACACACCAGAGGTGGGTAACCTGAAGTCTTGACCCCAGTGGCAGGCAGTCCACTCCAGGGTGTGAGATGTGATGCAGATCTTTAAAAAGCCTGCTAAAGGTATGACATGAAATGGCAGTCCCATGGAGCTTGGAAAAACGTGCTGTTGCTTGACAAAGTGCACCCAAATCCCTTCTCTGAGCTGTTCTTTAAAAATTACAGTGACCTAAAGCAAAGCTTATTTTAAAAATGTTGTTTGTTAGAATAAACAAAACAAACATAGTGAGAGAAGCAAAGCAAAAGCAGCAAATACGCTTAAGAGAGTATTCTGTGGGAAAGAGAGAGTATTTCTACGGGAAAGGCCCTTGGCACTGCTACGGTGAGAGTGGAGGACATTTTATAAACATATTTCTATAAAGAGAAAAGTATTCAAATTGGAAATGCCCGTTTGGCTGACTCTCCCCCTTCGCAGCTTGTGTACTCCTTCAGCAGATAACAGAGAGGACAGCTCTTGCTAGCAGGCTGCTCTCAACATTCTCTTCATTAACTCTGGGAAAAATAAAAGCTCCATGCTACATTCTTTGATGGTAATTAGAAGCTGAATCTTGCAATGCGTCAACCCTCCAATGTTCTTTGGGTGTTTACAGTTTATACTAGTGTATTATACCTAGTTTTATTTAGGGCTTTCTTAGAAACCTATGCTATTACAGAGAGCGTAGTTTGGAGAGAAAAGGTATTTTTTTGTAAGTTCTACAGAAGAGGAATCAATGTTAAAAAAAAAAATAATCTCAATGGCCCCGGTTATGGTGGGAACTGTTTCAGTTCACAAAAGAATGTGATGATTTTTCATCACAGATGCAGAAGATGCAGATGACTTTTCACAGAATCATCACAGTCAAAGAAGATGCAGATTATTTTTCCTTGTCTCATTGAGCAGTTCTGGTAAGTTCAGGGGGCTACTAGTTTGGAATTAGCGGGCTCTACTGGTAAAGGCCAACTAGCATTTCAGTACTAAGGAAGATCCCACAAGGTCAGCAACCAATTATGTACACAGAAAGCCTTACAATACTATAAATACCATCTAGCTAAGAGATTGCACAGGCAGCATTACACTTTTTCATATCTAGATTTGCTGTTTGGGGTATATGAATATACTGGCCCTTTCAGATAGGTTGCCAAAAAGGATGGCTATCAGAAAGCAGTCTGTTCTCATTTAGGTAAGAATCCTTATTTCCATATGTACATTTTCTCTTACGTCACATGAATTGCACTCAGTTACAGCAAGAGTTGCGAAAAGGCTAGTTCATTGAGACATATAACATAGAAACACAAACAGTCATTTCAATCTGTGGTCACTTTATGTTGACCTGAAGTCACTTCATCTGTATGAGCCAAGCAGTCAGCATACGTGGGAACCAACATCTTGGCATGACGCTGTCTTTTCACTGCAAATAGCTTTCTTCTTCCTCAGATGGTGCCCGTCACATTTATGAAGGTAATCAAAGAATGAGCATGGCAAGAACCATCACATGCAAAACCTGTAGATTAATTTTTATATAAAAGTGGCCTGTTTGCATTTCTTAGTATCCATTTAACTCTCATGCTTTTTGAGGAGAAAACATTATATTCCAGGTCTGATTCTAAGCAAAAAAGTAAAAAAACCTCTCAACTCTGTTACACACAGTCCCAAGGAAACTGGGAAGACAAGATTTGATGGTGTAATAAACACAGCTGGAGGCAGATCAAAGCAATGCAGGCATTTTTCAACAAGAAAGATGACAACTGTTCTCAAATGAAATTAGGGCTTCCGCTTACTCTTGTGATGCTTGGAACATCTGCATTCAATATCCCAGTTTTCCACCCTCTCAGTAAGACAGATGGTAATGAGGTACCCAATTCCCAATGGCTTTCAAAGAGATTTAGGCACCTGCCTCACATCTGTTCAAGACTTCTTTCTCCATGTTATTTCCAGCTATGACAAACTGCATACAAACCAGGAGATTCCATTTGCCACTTTGCTGCCAGCTTGCAGTTTGCCCTCGCATAAATTGCTCAACCTTTATACTCCCCTTTTTAGCCACCCCATTTGTGAAGTAAAAAACCCACCCCATTATTAATATATATAATACTTTTTAAAATGCTTTGAGCTTACACTAGAGGTACATTATGAATACATGCATATCTAAATTACCAACATTCAAAAATAACAGGAAAAATATTCGTTAGTGGATTGACTACATATGATCAATGCCAAATAAAAGTCTACTCTGGTTTTGCTGAGGTCATTTAGTGCTGTACAATTCTCATGAAGTAAATACTTTTGAAAGTGGGGAATGCTCTGAGATTAAGCAAAACATTACATTTTTTGATCAAATGCCAGAAGCCATAGGTGAATAGGAAACAGACATCAGTAATTACAGTTCGTACTTCAGCTATTTCAAAACCCCTTGCTTCAATGAGCAAGTATTAACTGGACAGACACTCCTTCACAAATTAGAGGTTGCAAAGGCTTATTACACACCATATTTATCTTTGAAACTTGTCCAACAGAATTAAACTAAAAAAAAAATGATACAGATTATGGTTGCAGGCAAAAAACTATTAAAACTCTAACAACTATATATATGTTTTTATCTTTCAAACTGTCCCTGCAGCCACTCTTTGGTTTAGGAGCTCAGGAATGCGGTATTAAGAAACACTAGCAATTGTATTAGCATGCTGTTGTCAAACCTCAAACTGGCTGTATTTTATCACAGGAGTTGATAAACAATGTATTTCTTGACTGTGTAGGCCTTAGAATGTGGTAGAACTGCAAGAACATGAGTCTGGACTATCCCCAGACGGGAGCAGAAATGAAAAATATGACACCGACGTGAGTCAGAAGCGTACAGTGAGGAGCGTCTACACTGCTTAGTGAAATGGTGCAGAGAGCCATCAACTTGACATCAACAAAGGCTATTGTAAAACCAAAAGCAATCTAACCACCTCACCGTGTTATAGTACCCACGTAATAAATTTAGTTAAGAGGCCTTACTGCCACATAACAGAGCTAGCTTTGACCAGGCCAGGTAGCTCAAGATACGACCCTTGCTCAAAGAACGATGGGAAATTGTGAGAGGACGTTCCCCTTCTCAAAGTTAGTTTTTCTGTTTACTCCGGACAACTGCACTTGGGAAGCTGTAAGATTTTTCCTCAAATGACTTAAGACTACTCAGGATATCCAAGAGGGTACCATTACTATAGTTGGAAGAAATATGAAATTGTGGTGGAGAAAAAATTGGGGCAAAAACTAGTGCATGCATTTAGGTTTTTCAAGGCTTCTGAGGGGTAGGAAGGAGCTTAGGCAAGGCTGCCTTTTAATTGTTGCTCAACTCAAGTATCATCAAATGAGCTCCTAATAAATATTTGGCTTCACAACAGATTTGTACCAAAATTAATCATTTAGAGTACATTCCTCTAGATATGTCATTTCAGTCAGACGAGGAGATAGTGCAAACTTTCCATTTGCTAAAAGAATTATTATTACATCTCAAATTTAGTTCAGTATAAAAGATTATATATTTAAGCTGATTAAAAAGGTTTTGGTTAACCGAAACAAGCATTTGGATTGTTTTAACACTGTTAAAAACCAGGAAGAGTTAAATCTCAGAATGCAGTTTCACTTGTTTGGCCAAAATTCACAGTACAGAGCAAAACTACAAAAAAGTGTCAGGAATGCAAGACATCTTAGAATCAGATCAGCAATTTAGGAGGATGTTTATTAAAGGTACAGTTATGCGTTCGTTTATTTATTATGTATGCAGATAATCTCTATAAAGCTGTATTAGGCTTTTGTATTTTCCCTGTTAATCAGGTGGTTTGTTTTTTTTTTTTTAACATGGTATAATTCTGGGAATTAAGTAATATTCTAAGCAAATACTTTAGGTAGATCAAAATACTTGAAATGTGATCACCTTTAAATTCATCGCACAAGTAACCCAGTGCAAGTATTCTGCATACTTCCTAAACAGTTACATTATTAATAGCCTAACATAAAACTAATGGGTTATTTTAAGTGAAAAATATTACAGGTGGCTGGGTATGCACTGCTGCAACAAATACAATGCGGCAACTTCTCAGACAACAGCTGTTTTTTGAGGGTTTGGATTTCTTTTAAAGCACATTTTCATATCAAACAGCACTGATCCTTACAATTAGATCAAGATCTTTATTTGACTAATAAACACTATTACTATTAAGAGCAACTATTACAAGAAAACATATAGCATTTGTTTAATACATGCTACTTTTCATGTTTAATGGAATACTGCTGATAATTTTGTGCTGAAAACATCGGCATCATTCTGCTTTTCAGTATATAACAAGCAGAAAGGTCAACTGTATCTAACACTCATCTGCCAGCTGCTTAAAAAAATAACAGAAGTTATGGACAAAGTGTCTGTAAGTTTTGGACAGGAACATCTGGAACTGAGAAAAATCTTGATGAAGGTTCATGGTGTAATCTGGTTGTTTATACAAGTAAACATGCACTTTACCTTTATAATCACTTTACAAAGAGATCTCACTTGCTTCCTTCCACACCAAAGTTTCTAAAGCTAATGCAGTTTGTAAACCATACTGTGAGATTTATGATGTTATACTGCAGAAACCTGTTTAGCCCCTGATTTACAGTCCTGGCAATTGTATTCAACTCCATCATCATAACTAATTACACCTAACTGCAGATTTCCATATTGCAAACTCATCTTTGTGAAAGAAATACGATGTTCTGCTAAAAAAGAAAAAGAATCAAACATCCTGAGGGCTAATGAACAAAAATGCACTATTCCATGTTGGACTGCAAACCTAAACTCTTCAAATTGGTGCCGTAAAACTTCAAATTGCTATTTGTTGGCAAGTTGTTTTAGCCTCAAGTACTTACATAGTAAATCACCATTACGCTAATACCATACCTTTGGCCTGAAACATATTAATCTTGGTTAACAATAACTGACATTTACATTACCAATTCAATTCAGGCATTGTGGTGACTAAACATATATGCAAGAGCTTCAGGAAGAAAAGTTACAGTTCTGAATGTGTCCTTACTTTTCACTGAGAACAATTTTGAAGAACCATTATCAATTCTTGTTATAATCTTATAACATAAACATTCAAGTCCTAATTGATCTGTAAAACATTTGACTTGGAGTAAAATCTGCACTTATTTCTTGGGTGCAGCTAACTGCACAGATATTTTTCAAGATACGTATTTCTATACTTTATCTGCTCAAAGAAACTGGGACTTTTAAAACTTGAGTTCTTGGGAAGTAAAGGAAAATGGGAATTTGAAATATTCCAAAGAACACGGCACCAGGACATGATGAATAGTACCAGGTCCTTCCAGGAAAGGGAGGATGGACTTTTTCAGCCAATTTTTTTCTGTTTATATTTACTAAGCCCATAAATGCGTAAGTAATAATGATTTTAAATGGGTAGGGTAGTTTTGCTTTTCTTTATTTAGTGCCCCCCCCCTAAACTTCAAGCAATCAGAAAAGTAGTACTTACTGCTTTAAGTCTGTATAACCTTTGCAGGAAAGCATCCCTCTTCTTATATTCACGCATTGTAACTGCAGTGCAGCATAGAACGCATTTGGACCAAGAATTTTATTCCAACTTCATACAGTTCTCTACCAGACTCCAAATGCATTCTACATGCACTATCTTAGATTTTCATGTTTTGGAAAAAAATACTATATTTAACATAGTATTGATGTTTAGATAGTATTTTTGCTACATTATAGGAGAGCGCCAAACCAAGATACTGCAGTCTAACAGCATTAAGAGAAACACAAGGAATTTGATGCGTTGGGGTTTGTTTGGGGGGGGTTTTTGTGTTTAGATTTAAGAAGTCACCCACAAAGATTCTTCAAGTAAAAACAGGTATTTGACTCCTGAGGAAAACAGGATGGATTACATGTATCCCATGTTGCTTTTCGTTTCCCATCTTTTCTTGGCTTCAAATCTGAAAGAGAGCACAAAAACCACATTCAGAATCATGAGCATATGTGTTTCAGGTATTCAACCATACTATTCTTAACAACAAAAACACCCACTTATTTTTAATACTGTAATAAAGACATGAAGGCAAATGTAGCCATCTAACATGAATTCTGGTAAGGCCTCTGTACTTAAGTCTGATACACTGCTAAAAAAAACCACACACACCCCCCGCAAGACCCAACAAGGTTAAACCAAACAAGTAAGATTAGCACAAGCCTATTTCAACTAAGAAAACATTTAACTGAGATTGTATTGTATACACTTAGTGCCAATGAAACCACAAATGTTTAATTCCATACTCAAATGATTTACCCCCAAGCAAGCTTCTTTTTCTTCCGAGCTTCTTGGGCAGCCTCTGCTTCTTGCTTGGCTTTTACAAAGTTGCGGCAAGCAGCAGCTTTGGCAATTTTCACACCAAGCTAAGACATAAAAAGGAACAAAGGAAAACTGAATAGATGCAAATGGCTCATATGAAATTTAAGCCTCACAAATTACTTGGTCTGATATTGTTTCTCAAAAGTCAACAGATATTAAAATATCTTTCAAATATTAGGCTGATGCCATACTATTAGATCAGACAAGCAAGAATGTCTTGAGAGAAATACAGAGGAGTGGGATCCTGCGACATGCAATCCTTTTCACCAAATCCTTTGTTTTCAAGAATAAAAGCAAAGGGCAACAGCCCACTAGATCCTTTTGGTTTGTTTTGGGGTTTTTTTTTTTAATATATAGACATAGATATACACTAAGATGCAGTCTCCATTACTAAGACCAGTCTGTGACCTCAGCTGTGCTAACACAATAGTATCAGGTCTTACCAATACGAAAACCACCCAGAAAGACAGTTTTATACAGGAAGAACTGCTACTACCACACATTTTCCAGTAGTACCAGTAGTCATGTTTTAATCAGTCTGTCCAGAAAGTAAATGAAGCAGTGTCCTTAGAGTCCATCTGGCATTTAGTCTTCACATTACCAGCTTTTAGATTATTAGTGTGATAACATGCACGCTTTTCAAATAAGGCTGTAATATGCTGTAGGAGAATACTACTTTACTTTCATAAACTTACTCACACTGCGAGAATTAAGTTCACTCTAGTGAATGTCAAGGGGGAGAAAAAAAGAATAAAGCAAAAAAGATGGAATAAGGTACTGTGAACTATGACCAGATTATTTTCCTTAATCAGCATTCATAACTTGTTCATTGTAGTTACATTTTGTGATGGGTGTCATGACTTGACATTATCTGCAACTAATTATGAATTATGGAAGAATTTGGTCTCAAAAGTTACCTCTTTTCTCCAAGACAAACAAGCAATTCATCTAGTCAAAACTGCTACAAACTGATGTGGACAAACAGGTTTTCTTCCTATCCAGTCCAAACCTACTGAAGTTAGCTAACCTCTTTCTGACTGGATATTCTAAATTTCCCCAAAATGTCACAGGAGCATCAAACAAAAGAGGCATGGGAGACCCAAGTGAAAGAACACTCCTAGCGCTTTGGTTAAAAGTTCCATTATTAACGGTAATCCACTTCAATAATCTGCGGCATCTATACAGGCAATTCTTATTTACTCTGAGAGACATTTTATCCAGATAAGATGAGAGAGAACTCAAGAACGCATCTTCAGGTGTAGATGCACGGACACATCTTCTACATCTCTCCCATCAAACACCTAACCCGTAGGTCGGTTGATACCCTGATCATTTTGTTAACAAAGCAAAACAAAACAGCATCGCTACAAACTATTCTACCTCATGGTCCTTTCAGGGTTCAAGAATCAAGAAAGCAGCCTTTCTGCAGAAAGCTTTGAGAGTCTACATGCATGTAGGCAGTAAGAACAACATCAGTTTGTGCTTTGTTTGAGGCTCTAAACACTGGCAACACAAAGAGTTGAGAGGTAAGCATAATATTTTAAAAGGAAAATGTGCAAAATAAATAATGCTAAACAAGTTTTTCATCTACTATTTGCACGTGTTATAAGGTCATAAATAAGTACCTATGGAATCATCTTGATGCACAAAATAATTCATATGACCAGACATTTCAAAACTTTTATATTATTAGGTACATCATTTTTCTCCTGAGCATTAACATTTTACATAATCTGTAATTCAATGCCAACATCTGAACTGCCAAATCTCAAGTCAAAGACTAGAACATAACATTCTCTTATTTGCATTGTCACTTAATATTTAAGGACAGCTATTAACTTTAATATACTTGCAGTATAAAAATGGTTAAGAAAACTCACCTAAAATATTCAAACAATGTTTACTTGTTATTTGAAACAGGACTAATTTTCAGTTTAAAAAAACAGAGCAATCTGATGGCTGAAGTCAGTCAATCAGCAGTACCATGCCTTTATTTTTGAACTGCATTTTACCTCCTAACATACTTGAAAATCAACTCTTACTATGTGATGAATAACAGCATCTCCTTAAAATATATTCTAGTGGCCTATTGAACACCTATACACATACAAATATACACAAGCGAGGTCTACGCAAGTGCTGCAGAAAAATCTTTTGATCTGTATTTCTTGGAAGACAGAATCTTCCATCTTTGAAAAGTACAGAAAAAAATGGGATAAGATGATCCTCTGTAGTGTATGTGAAAGTAAAAGGAGAAACATTTTGCAGTACTAATGTTATCATTTCTAGGCTACATGGACTCAAATTTTCAAGACGTGAAAACAAGTATGTCATATAAACACACAAACATTTTAGTCAGATTAAACGTCTTCTGCTCCCACCCACACCCAGACATACATTTTCTCTTCCCCGCCCCCCCCGCCAAAGAAATCCATAAAACCTTGGTCAATGGGTTTTACATTAAAAAAAAAATTCAGGTCATCAGATAACTCAATAAAATACAATCTTAAAAGAAGTAAGAAAGCATGGATAAAAATATATACAACAATTTCTTGTGTAGTCAAAGTATCAGCATTTTCCATATAGAACATCCAATATTTTGCTGCATTTTAATTAAGGTGTCTAAACATTATCACAAAGAACTGCAAATTGGTCAGAGCACGCAGTAAGGAAAATTAAGCTCTAAAGGCTTTTTATCACCATATTTCAGGAACCAAGGGTGTAAAATGTTCTAATTTGGGATATATTAAAAGCCATAAAAGGTCTTTCAAAAAGATTAATGGTACTTTGCTTGGATTTAAGATAAGGGCTTTAGCTGGTTGGAAAAGCAGGGCCCTGGCTAGACCCTTGAGGCATTCATCTCTACAGCCACTTGGAAGATTTGTAAAAGCGTCTGCATAACCTCAAGCAAACGCACTGCGACATTTTTTTTTTAAATTCCTTTCAATTTTACAGGTTTAAAGTGTGTAAATCATATTGGGTAGTAAAGCCGATATAATGGTTCATCCTTGTAACACTATATATATATATATCTTAAGACAAACTTAAAAAACAACTTAGTTTCTACAGGGCAAAGACCTTTCCATTTTGAAGTTGACCAATAATCACGTCAAATATCTTACTCTAGATGTTTAATGTAGCATAAATGAAAATTCCTTATCCGTTATTTTTCATAAATTTTCTACTCAACTGAAATTGTTACCTTGTAACAAATTTCTGAAGCTTTGCTTCTTTTTGAACAGTTTCAAGGCATTTATTTAAAAATACCAATTATCATCCTTTAACTTTTTATGGAATAACAGGTCTCCATGAAAAATATTTATGCCATTCTCTTTTGTTCTTGAATTAAATGAAAACAGATGTTTTCTGAAGTAAAGCGGAACCATTACTGGAGTACTTAAAGTGTTAAGGTCTTTAATTTTTATATCAGTTTGGTCTACAATTCCTGATTGTCTTTACTCAAGCTCAACATTAATGTCAAGCAAGTTACCTAGGAGACGAAAGAGATCAAAGAGACAAAAAACCCTCAAATGTCTGATTAATCAAGCCTGCAAACAGCTTATTTCTTTTAGCCTGCATGCAAGTATGAAAATGAGATTCTGGGAGCCGTACATTGTGCAGATTTGTTCATTCTTATCAGAACAAAGCCAGCGGCAGCTTATTTCATGGATCATTGGCACTGTCATCAGTGCTACACAGAACGGGTGACAGCTCCTCATTTTGAGGCTTGAGCAAAATTAGCAAAAAGTCGGCACAAATTAGCCTCTCATCTTTTTAGTAATATGACATTATTCATTTACTTTTTATCCAATTTTTAATTTTTTCCTTGTCAGCTATCCCTTTCTAGTGTTTCTTGCACAGCATCATAAAACACTTCTGAAACAAGCAAAGAAACAGCTGAAGTTGAAATAGTATGTAAAGTTCAAGCAGAAGAGTAAACATTTTTATTAAGTTGCAACAGAATCCACTGTAACTTCCAGAAAACTTCCTTGAAAATCAAGACATTTAACATTAAATATCATAAAGCAAAGACTTTTCATTAAGATAGCACTGTGCAATGTAAATGTTGAATGATACAAGTAATGAGACAACCAATTCAAGAACTGCTCCAGAAATATTTAGGTATGACATACAAAATGCTAAACCTACAGAAGCTCTAACAAAACATCTATATTCAAACAGATCCTGAAATATCCTATGATCATACCAGAGAAGCCAAACAGCCTTTTAATACAGTGTAACAGTTTCATCAAATATGAATCTAGTTATTTCAGGCTTGCCTTTAGCAATGATTTTCTCCTTTTATGTTATGGAATGTTATCCATTGCTGACGTATATAAAATATATAAAGCAAACAAGAATACCAAGTGGATTTTGCAGTGAAAATTGTCCCCTTTCAATGATGTGCTCAACTTCCACTGTAAAATACTTTGTAATACCTTTGTTGTATTTTTATGCTGTGTATTACAACATCAAATTATATTTGGATGACACAGGAATGGAGAAAGGACAGAAAACTGTTCTAATATTAAGCTCTTTGGTAGACTTAAACATTTAAATGCAAGTAACTTCTTCCATTCATGAGAAAACACAGCATTAAAAAATTAACTATAAGCTGTTAGATGCTTTACACAGCCCCCTTATAAGAAAGGCAGTTTTAAAAAAAGAACTGTAGTACTGTTTTCAGCAATTTCTTTATCTCTGTTCTTCTAAGTAAGAAAGCTTATTAACAAGCTTTGAACTTAAAATCACATTTACAATAATGTGCCATCAACAGTTTTATAAGCTAATTAGAAAAAAGATTAATTAATGACTGGCTGCTAATAAAATGGCAATCATGAAGAAAGAAACCAAGGGTGCTAAGCTTCAACTACCACCAATTAAGAGCTAATTACAAACAAATTATATATGTGTTTTGCTGTGGGCTTTAATTTACTAAAATGGTTTTAATTAAAAGAGAAAACATGCTGATTAATTGAACTGCAGAAAAAATCTACAGTATAAACTGTGCTTTGTCTGTCTCTTTAATTAGACTTGTAACATCTGAAATCTTTTTTTAAGGTTTGTTAAGGAAAAGATATACATAATTAAGGGAGCATAAGAATGTAATTCTAGGTGATAACCCTGCCATGTTCCAAAGGTTAAAAGAAAACAACCTCAATGAAGGGAGGTATTTGGAAGCACCTCCGCTATGTGTTAGAAAGAAAATCTTTCAGAGATAAAAATTAAACTCCCCCTCCCCCCCCCCGTGTTCTTCAACGGGCAAGACTTCCAAGTTAACTGGTGCTTGATTACATTCCATATAAAATTGCATCAATCTCTTCAGGTACCTAAAAGCACTATGATAAATTGTGAATGTCCCACAGAATTTATAAATGAAACTGTTTTACTAATAGAAGAGCATCAAGCACTATAACCTGTCCATCTGAAACAGTAATGCGTGCGTGACCTCATGATCAATCATATCCTACCCAGATTTTCAAATTGAAAACAGCTTCCAGAATGGTTCTCAATGGTTATGTCATACAACCTTGCTCGTGTACTTCCCATTCTAAATTATATGACTAGAAGTTACTTACAGACAACAGATACTAATCTGATCATTAGAAAATTATCAAAACTGATGCAATGAATTTTGAAGACAACAGCAGGACTGATCTTGCTGTAACATGAGAATGATATCCCAGTGAATAGCCAGTTAATTTCATTGATTACAATGTAGATCTTTCATTTAAGCTTGATTACAATACCATAGTTTCCCCATAAATTCCAGCTTTTAAAAAATGTTTCACCAAAACGCCAGAAGCCACTAAGCTAAGCACTTAGGAATAGTGCTGTCAAAAAGCCTGCACTGTTTAGAGCCTGACAACTACTCCAGTAATTTAGCACACTAAATTACAAAATATTTTAAAAGTTCCTTTTGACAGGTAAGTCTCTAATATGGTCGAGATTATTTTATCATGTTCAAGTTACAGTCCTGAGGCTAATGCACTCTTAGACAATGTGGCACCAACCTACCAGGCAGTTAACACAAAAACCACAAGCACAGTGCAAAGTTTGAGGTTTAGCCAGGTTAGTTCTCAGAATATTAGAGCCATAAGAAATCTGCAATCTGCTTCTTGAGCCACCGCACAATGATTTGAGTACAAAAGCACTATGAAAAATTCTTTCTCTAGGGGAAAAAAAGCTTGGAAAATATTTTCAGCTTTATATTTTTTTGGGGGGGGGACCTTTTCAAATTACTTGGTTTAATTAGGAAAAGAACTTTTACAAGTATCACTCCAAATTGAAACTGATTTACAGCAAAGTGAAATTACCAGATATCTCCACATATCGTCCTTACTCAAAAGGACAAACACCTCCAACCATGCACAGTCACAGTGCTCTAATTTATCAACATTTATTCTTCAAAAAAAATCTAGGCAGATTCCTACAAACACAGTAGGAACAATTAAAGTACACTTCAAGATATTATTCCAAAAAGGTTTTTTGAAAGCGTTAGAAAAGTTGACATAATTCCAAACGTCTGTTCCCAGCTACATATCCAAATACCTGCTACCATTAAATCTCAACTACCCTACCCTAGAGCATCACCAAGAAAACCATCTTATCTCAGCCCAGCTAAATGTCCACATAAACTTCATTCTCTCAACAATTTTCATTCTAAAAGGTTCAGAATTTTTGGGTAACTCCTACGTTAATATTAACGCTTCTGTTGGCATCTATCAAGTTAAACAAGTCATCATTAAATGCAGTGTTCAAACAATAGCTTTAAGTATGCCAATTCTACATTTGAAAAGAAGAACTTTAAAACATGAAGGACTCTCTGCCAATGCTGAAAGCCCTGGAATTTTATAACAAAGGCAGCAACTGGATTACAATAATAAACCTTAACTGTGCATATTATACCAGCACACCGCAATGAACTGCTAGTTATTTAATACTAACAGTATTATGTTATAGGTACTACAGAAATAATTTGGTCTAACAGTGTGTTTAAAAATCCACAGTGAATTAAGATTAAGCAGTATGACCCACCTGCATTATGTGGCTGCTCAACAAAAATTTATCAAAGGAGTGCTGATCTTATATACTGTAACTGCATCACAGCACTGAGATGCTCAAGCTAGACTGGGTTCTAGAAGCAGTCTAGCTAAAGAAGCAGAGTTACTGATGTCCCAAATTATTCTATACAACATAATGCAGACATGCCCATATTTGTTCAGGAAGAATTTAACTCATATATAAAATAATGCAATCAAGAAGCAATTCACTAGAACCCTTAGTGAAGCAGAACACCCCACAAGAGAACATGCTGTGGGGATGGCCAAGGATGCTACAGTTAGAGATCTGCTACCCTGGTAACTCCCAAACTAACTGCAATCACTTTTCTAGTCCACAAACCAGGATAACAACAGGAGACAAAAGGTAACACTTTGTAGTGAGGTTTGCCAAGAGATTAGACTGAATATCATCATCATCGCATAAGTACAATTTTTTTTTTTAATAGAAATGCAACTGCCAATAAAAAAGGGGTAACACATTTTTAGCTAGTCTCAAAAGCTACATATGAATCCACACACGCAATCACTAGTAAATACAGAGCCTCATGTATAAGGCATCCAAATTCTAACTTCTAACTCTCAGTCTAAAACCCTGAATGCTACTAGATTAAGAAGTTTTGTTTTAAAATCAGCATTTGTGCATATTCATTAAAGCAGAAGAAAGCAACCAATAATATATTGCCCAAAGCCTCATTTACAGCAGTACAATAACATTTTCCTTAAAGAACCTGCAACAAGTACCACATGGAAACCAAAAGACCCAAAACCATGAAGCAGTATCATTTAGGATGTACATTTCAGTGATCCACTCACAGCTGCTAGATTATGCACATTGCCTAAATCATCACTGATTTTAAAGGAATCTGATTTTAAAAAACTTTTCTCTCCATGTCATAATGATAGCATATTGACATCATTTTGGCATCCCTTTGCTTTTTAGGACATGTTTTTACTGCCTATTCTCATCATCTGTTTATTTTTGGCTTCATTTTTCTAAATACTGAAGCTGCCCTATCAGTTTCACAGGCTTATAAATGTTATACATCAAAAATTAGTTTCACTTATTAAGGCAGGAAACGGCTTTAAGAACTCTGGGATCTGTGCCTCAAAGCAAAAGCTTTATCAGCAGGTTCCAGTCACTGCTTCTTGCAAAAGAAAATGGTGCCGATTAAAATCCCATACACCTGATTTCAAAAAGAACACCTACCCACTGAACATTTTTCACATGGCTGCAAGGGGGGCTGTACCCCAAACAGAAGGCAGCTGTGTCTCATACACTCCCTGCCCCCAACCCTGCAACATTGCTCAAGAAAAATGAAAACTATACATAAAAAGATTAAGTTGAGATAAAAGAACAATAATTCATCCACTTATTTCTCTAGACTTCAGAAGTGGTGTACTTCAACACAGTCATAGTATAGTTCCATGCCTGACTTGCTCAGTGTTGTGTTGCATTTGGAAGTTAGAGGATACAAATAGCGACATACTTTAAAAATTAACTCAATTCTTAGAAGTATTATATAAAATGAGTTTTAAAAGGGACATTTCTTTAAATTGTATAGAGAAGGAAAGTAGTGATCGAATCAATACTACACAGTATGAAAGCTATATTTTATTAATTGTACTTGTATACAAAACAATGATTTTTGAATTGACCTCTTCCATAATCAAATCCTTTTCTATAGCTCTTCACTGAATCAGAATTAGTCACTGTTAGAATGATTTCCTTAGAACAAAAAGTATTTTAAAAGAATCATTTAAAAAAAAAATACAGCTTCTTAAAAAATCACAAAGAAAAATGAATCTTGCAGTGGGTAATGTAACACATCTTTACAACAGTAGAGAACCCCACTGAATTCACATGGATTCTGCCTCGACAGAACTCCTCATGAGATCAAGCCAGAGTCATTTGAGTTTTCCTTCTTTCAACATACTATTTATTCAGATAAACCCACTTAACCAAAACCAAGTCAAGGCTGTGAATACTAATAATGTTTTAAGCATTTTGTTTTCAGAATTACAACATGCTAATATTTGAAAGTCAACAATTTGGAGCTAATGTTCCACAAATAGTAATACATTGCTGTAGCACCTGGGATATGCTAGATGTTGTACAATCCCATGGCTACTGAAATCAGATAACAGTTTTTCATAAATATTACAAAACCTTAAAACTTCTTACATTAATTTGTTTTTATAGTCAAACAATTTGCACTAGAACCTCAGTATGTTTTATTGATTATGATACTCTAACCACTTTAGAGTAGATGGGATAATGACATTTGTGAAGGAGAACAGCAAGCATTTTTCATGTTGTACACACAAAAGGTAATATAACAGCATCACATTGAGAAGTTGGTCAGACTTAAAGGGAACATTAGGGCACATTCCTATCACTGTCAATAGCTGTTATCTTTGTGGATTGAAGTTTTGAGATCACTGGTGAAAAGGCAGATAAGAGTCGAGTCATTAGAAAGTGCCCTGAGTGACTAAATGTAGTTCAATCATCCTGTAAGAACACATATGGAGGAACAGTTACTTTTACCTAACCTTACTTACAGAACCTTAAGAACTGTATTTCCCATTTCAAAAGCCATCTGTCTTTAAAGCCATCACAATATTGTATTATATTGCATTAAGCAGGTTTAAATCTGCAATTTTACATTAAAGCTTAGCTTGAAACCCTGTACTTAGGAAACATTTTAAATATTTGTATGAGAATGAGAAGTATTCGGAACTTGTCTTTCCTTTCTTAATACCTTTGAATTTTGCTAGTATATACAGTGGACAGAAAATTCCCATTACCTCTGTGAAGATGGAAGAATACGCAAGATAGAGGAATGAAAAAGAAAATTATATAATTAAACTATAAATATTCTCGACTTATGTTAGAAATTATATAAATCAGATGACTTAAAAATGATAGCTTCTCCACTCACCTCAAATAGTACTTACTTAGTTATTTTTTCTTACCTGGCTTCAAAACTGTTCCCACTATCTTTTTATCTTAATTTTCTTCCTTTGCATTTTCTCCCTCACACACAAATAACAGTGGGCACAACAGCCTTCATGGATTTCAATTACGTACTTCAGCTGCTACCACCTACCATACATGCACCAATTTAACTATTTCTTACATGAAAGTGCAATTACCAGAGGTGTCCGATAGATTCCTCACTGGTTTAAGTATTCGCTCAGCACCACATACAAATTTCAAGGGTCCAATTTTTGCAGCAAAGAGCAGCATAGCCTTCATAAAATTACCCAGATACACCAACTAACAAGACATCTTGAAAAAATTGAGTTTCTCTCACCTGGATTTTTTTTTTGGTAGATATGCATTTATATACTAAAAAATTATGACAAGGAGAAAAAAAATCCATTTATTTTATTAACATTATTCTAAGGCTACAGCAGTATGTTTGACATCCACCTACTCCCATTCTTCTTCAGAATTTTTCCAGCCATCAACTCCTTATCACATGAACACACAGGGGAAAAAAGCAATGGCGCACAAGTTTGGGTATATCTGTCCTTATTTGGGCACGTCTTGCTCTAAGCTTGCTAAATCTCTACCTTTCTTCAGCCTTCCCAAGCTTATTGGGGAGGGAATGCAAAGAAAAATCTGAGGCACAGGGAACTGACAGGAAGGGAACATCCTACTCCTGCTTTCTTGGCTTGCGACATACAGAAAAATCAAAAGCTCAATACAGATGACTAGTTACTGACTCCTCTGACTCGTGGAGTCAGCATGAAGGCTTTAAAGCAAGGTTACATGGGATCGTTCATGGTTGTATTTTCAAGTCTTATACTACAGCTGTCCAAGCATTACTAGATCAGCAGCAAAATCCTTCAGTTGCTGACAGAAATCTGCTCAGGAAATGGGAAAGATGCCCCAAACAATCTTCAATGATATTTTAGTTATGACGCTTTTTGTACAGACGTACAAAACTAAATGTTTTCTCAGAGTTTTTGTTAATAGCCCACTTACCTCACGAATGGCTAATCTATCACTCAGCTCCTCAGCCTTATCAATGTCACCTTCAGCCACCGACTTCTCTATGCTAAGTTCAAGGCCAGACTAGAAAAAGAAAAGCAAGTATCTTTAGGACAAATAAAGAAATAACTTGTTTAAAGGGAGCACCTCCTTTCTAAGACTATTTCTTTCATAAAATTCTTTATTTTAAGACACTGCATAAACCTGTAATTTCTATGTAACACAAATCGCTTTGTCTATGTATTGTAATGGACAGTATAATTAACAATTCACTGAAAGGCTGCCTGAGCACAAATCATTGCATTAGTTCCACCTTATGTGCAGGATAATACTGTAGGTTAAAAAAATTACACGGACTAGTTTATGCCTGTCACAATAAAATTTCATCTGAGGATCTGGCTTATCTCTTCCATCCTTGGAGCTTTCTAAACAAAATGTGAAATGTATGTGTCAGGTAACATGAAGAATGGCAATTACCACTGTATCGTTACACTTCTAAGATGTTATCTTTATCCAAAAACGGAGTTCTGGCACGGTGCCACTCCACTGTGCTAATAAATTAAAAATTCTAGCAGTCCTATGGAAAACAATGAAAAAGCTTCAGAATTTAACCTCTGAAAATAAGAAAATAACCTTCATGATCAACATAACATAACTTGTTTAACAACAACATTTACAAATAATGTAACAATAAAAAGTAAGTATTTACTGGAAATTATAGTTGGAAACTTCTGAAGGAATACAGAAGGGTAGCATACCAGTAGGCACTGACTTCAAAATTTCACAAAAAACTCACTCTCATAACAAAAGGCAATTTACAGCCTCACTGGTTTTAAATATCAGTGATGCTAAAGAAAACACATCTGACAGTTTCATAACATACACATTTTTAAAAGAGAAAAGCAAAAAAGCAAACAGTGATCTGATAATACTGCACTGGAATTATTCAGGTGGAAGTTGGAAAAAAAAAGTGCACAATTGGAAGTTGCAGTGATAGCCAATTCTGTTAGATGTCTTTTCTGAAATTAATGAGACATACGTTCCACTAGTGAGAAGACATCTGAACTTACGTGGAGAGCATCTGCATTTTAACACTTTGGGCCTCATTCCAGATTATCCTGAACAGTTTAATGACAACGAAATACCCACCAAAAGTAAGAACTCAAATGGAAGTGAAGAATATCTCAGGTCTTGCACAAGAAACTAACTTTAGGCAAATGAAAAATATAAAATTTATCATTAAGGAGGCTAACTGAACATTTGATGTCATAGAACTTATACAGGCCTTTACTAGAAAAACTACAGAACAAACAGGGCTACGAGGAACTCACAATATAATGAGTTTCTTAATTTGTCCATCAGTTGTACCAGTTATTTCAAATATGACTAGTTACACAATAATATTTATGAACAGAATGGGTTATAAATCCAGTAAAATTGTATGGGGTAGGTTTGGCCCTCGAATTCCCATAGCCACTGGTGTCAACTAAAGGATTTACTTGACTCATTTTAAAGTTAAAACATAACTAAAAAACAAAATAAAAAAGAAAGTCAAACAATGCATATGAAGTCTTTTGTCCCGCATGATAATAGAAAACAAAACCAGAGAGGAAACAAGCATGGATACTGTCTTAAAAAGAAAGCACAGCAACCTTTTAATCCAAGTAAGATTCATGTGATACCTAAAAGGAAATTAATTAAAAATGTGCACAAAATTATCCATCTTCAGAGTGACTTAATCATTTACTCACTTTCAAATAGTCTCAGTTTTATTCCTATCTCAGTTAGCGCTGAGTTCTTTTACTGCCAAGTACAAGCTGACATTGCTTTTGTATCAACAGTCACCTTTTGCGGAGCCCTGCTATCCACAGGCGATTCAAATCTATCATTGATTCCAAAGTATTGTGTAAGTTCTTTCCATTTGTCTTCATTTGCCAACTGTTGACTACTAAAAACAACCAAAAAAGTCATTAATATAACCAGTTCCCTTTCCACAACTTGTAAGATTCTTTTCAACGCTAGAAGAAATTCTTCCATTTGGCAGACATGCTCTTTTCACACATTCACAGTTTTTAATGGAAGTGAAATTAATTATTCCTTCCCCTCTGTAAGTGTAATTCCACAATCTTGAAAGCAAGGTTATAGAATCATTTAGGTTGGAAAAAACCTTTAAGATCATTGAGTCCAACTATTAACCTAACACTGCCAAGGAGGAAAAAGAAGAGGAGGAGGAGCAGGCTGAACAGGAGCTTGTATGTAATTACATGCAAAACATCATTAGGAATAACATTAAGTCCATTTTAAGTTGCATTAAATAAAACAATTGTGTTAATTTTTAAAACCAAGCAATAAACTCTATCAAACAGTCACTGGTATCAAATTCAGCCTGCCTGACAGAGACACCGAACAACTTCAGCCAATATTTCACATGATGTTCAAAGCTAGGCTTTGGCCATGCATGTGGTCAAGCTTTTTACAAGGTTTGCCCAATATTAAAAACAGACCTCAGATAATCACATTGATCTGGTTATACCTCTTAGTCACTTCATCGTTCTTTTTCTGTTTTTCTAGGGGGGGAAAAAAATAAAAATACAACATTACACAGTAATACCCTACAGCATCCAGTGAAGTTAACAGAACTCTAACTGGTCTCATTTCCTTTGCAAGATCGACACACTAGGATTTTTACCCAATGTTCATGTGGATTTAAACCACTCAGCTGTAAGACTTTTCATACGAAGAACCTCCTACAATATCTGCAAAGAAGTTTTAAACCAGAATACACAAAAGTATGTTTTACAGAATTACTGAAACATACTTAGCCATTATACATCAGTATTAACCGAGTAAGTCCTACTTCCTTTTTAAAAAGAGTACAAGTGTATTACTTGAACTTGAAGTAGCAATTTACAACTTAGTCCTACAAGTGATGTATAGAACTGGAAAAATAAAATCCTAGATAATAGCTACAATACATCTACTCAGGCATTCAATCCTTGGTAAAAAAAAAAACACAAAACAAAAAAAAACCCCCAAAACACAAACAATAACGCCCCCCCCAAAACCAGCAAATCCCACTTCCAATGTATTTGATACTAATTCCATTTTGAGAAAATAAATTCTGTAGTTATATAAAACACCTTTTCTGCGGCGCTTTCTTTTTCTGCTTTTGTTTCCCTGATTTGCTTGGGTTTTCATTTCACGGTTTTTCTTCTGAAGCTCCACAAATTTCTACAAGATTAAGAAAAGACAAATCAGTATTTTTAAACTTTTTTCGCATTTTTTAATTAATTACAAAATGTGCTGAGAAATGTTGTCCCAATATCTTATTTATCCACAGTACCTTGTTATATCTATTACATTAAAATTTATGCATTGAGAACATCCAACTCTGATGGTGTTAAACTGGAATTGGCTCTAATCTTTCATCAGCTCTCTCTGACTTTCTGCCCTGCCTAAATCCCAGGACTATTCAAACCCGAGTTTCCTCACGGGACATGACACTGAATACACTTACGCTGGTTGTGCACTCCTGAGCTATCCAATGTGGTGTTATTGCCTAGCTGGTAGTTTGTAATCCAAGTATTACTGACAGCATAGTCCTTGCAGAGCAGGCTACCTACATGGATCGATGGATGGAGGAGAGCAACTAGTTTTTCCCAATTCTTATTTTGACTCAAAAGTCTAAAATGTAGATTGCTTTGTTTATGTTTATTTTTTCAGTCTTTACATGCAACAGGAAAATCAAGAGGTTATAAGCAACTATGAGTCTGAATACCTGCGACTAACCCCTACAGAAAGCGGAAAGGTACACCTCTACTTCACAAATATGCATCACCAGTACAGCGGCTGATATACTTAAGCTGTAAATCCTTACTAATGCAGAAAGCAATTACGAAGAAGCTCAGAGCCCATACGCTACCGAAAACACAAATCTTTATGCAACTGTATAGTTATCCAAACATCTCCCTGCTGTGCTTTCAATCACCACTGCACTAGGGGGGAAAAAAAAAAAAAATAGTTACATTCACTTCCTATCTAAATTCCCGTTCACCCTGCTTGAAACAATCTAAGGTATATTACGATGACTGTACTTTGATCATATTTTACTTCATTTCAGATTTGTATATTGAATATTCAACATCCCAGTTATTTTAATTTAAAAATTAGCCATTCGACTTTGACTATGTTGCATTTATGCTCTGTAACAATACCCACATTCCACATATTTAAAGAAACTCCAGAAGGGCACGTCTGAGATTCGTTTTCTCCATCCGTCACCGATCGCAAAATGGGTTCACCGATGGCATTACTTTCAGGTCCATTCTCCTGGAATTCAGAAAGCTGAACTCTTTCAATATCCTCTTTTGCATCTTCCCTTGAAAAGGAACTATGCGATCTGTCTCCATCATCAGAACTTAAGTCAACATCACTTTCATTCAGTCCTGGAGGTAACAGTCCACTCCACATCTTCCAGTTTAAACAAGTCCAAGCCACTTCAAGTCACCGCAAGACACTGCAAAGAGTTATGTGAGCTTACCCATCCCGAGATAAAAACATAATTAGCCTGCAGAAGAGAGAAGCAGAAATAGCGAAACACGTCATCAGGAATATTTTAATTTCTCTTGAGAAAAGTAACTATCATTAGATGTTTTAGACAAGCACATTATAAAGCTTCCAATACTTACTATTTCAGAGAGAAGTTAAGTAGAGGATTTAAGTACACAGGTTGAAGCTGTTAGCTTTTTTCCTTCCTTGTTCTTTAAAGTTTTGTCACTTCGCATTTGTTTACAGCTGCTTTCAGTTTAAGTGCGATATTGCAGCAACCCCCCCCTGCCTCTCTCCACGGGCAGCGGGGGAGCACATCCAGCCCTTCCACGCGACCGTTTCCCAGGACGGCGCTAACGCCTCCCCTCGCCGCCTCCCGCCTGGTGCGCAAGGCCGGGTACGGGTGAGCTCCGCCGGCCGCCGGGGGGGGCGGAGGACGGGGAGAAGAGCCCGCTCGGGGAAGGGGGTAGGCCGGCGAGGC
>NW_008824986.1:13452613-13468740 GCF_000699105.1 Pygoscelis adeliae | reverse complement strand
CCCCGGCCCCTCTGGGCCCCATGACAACTAGGCGGGGCGGGCGGCTGGCCGCGCTGCGAGGCGGAGCGGCCTGTGCCGGGGCGGAGGGGTGAGGGAGCCGGCCCCGGCCCCGAGGGAGGAGGTGTTGCCTTACCGGGCAGGGGGTTCTCCCCTGGGGGCTGCGGGGGCATAGGCCCCCTTCTCGCAGTGAGGCCGCTCTGCGGAGCGGAGCAACTTCCTCGCACCCGGGAGGGCTCCAGAAGGGTCTGACGGCCCAACGTGTGCAAGTGAGGTGGTTTTGGCAGAATTAACAGCAGTGCTCTGGAAGACGGGAAGGTGACAAGTTTCACAGCAATCCTAGTGCCATAAAGGAGTATGGCGTCTATTCCAAAAGTAAACCTTGTAATTTATACAGTACCTGAGTATGCTGGGACAGAATGACTAAGGTCAGCAGCATTGCTCTTCAAGGATGGAAAAAACCTTTTAAAGTTCCCACTAGTGTCTTGGATTAATGTGGTAAAGAGAAAACCTCAAAAACGCTAGTCCCAGATCTTGCGAGGTTGTTCTTTGTGGATTGTCTTCCAGCATCAGAGCTCCCATTTTCCTTAAACCGCTCCAAGATTGTGGAAAAGCTCTTAGGAACTTGGGAATTCTGAGCCAAATAGCATTGTGCTAGGTGCTTCAAAGGTGAACAGTAAGTCTATGCAGAGCATTCAGTAAAGGACTTGCTTATTGGGAAAATTCTCTTACACCTTCTTGTCCTTTCAGCTTTCATAGGTGAGACAGACAAAACAAACAAGTATTTAGGAGCGGCCTGAATATGATTCAGCAAGAACATCTTGCATATAAGGAGCAACAGGAAGGGAGGCACAGAGAAACTGCAAGAAAAAGATGAAGGGATAAGGCTGACATCACTAGCACTGAAATGTGTCTGAAAGATGGGAGGGTTCACGATTGAAATAATTTCTGAGAAGATGCTTTTTTGAGTGACGATTTGACAGGTTGAAAACTAAATCTCAGTATCAAGACTTCTGAGAAAGGAATTGCTGACACCAAATCAGGACACAACTTGGTTATGGACAAACAGTTCAGCTATGAGGGGAAGGAGAAAGGGGCAAGAGTTTGTTATGAAGATGGATATTAGGGAATATGGCTTTGAGGAGGGATTTCTTGGTGGATCACAGCTTCTGGGATTGGCTGTGCATGGAAGGAAAAATAAACACCTTTCTCACTGACATAAAACAGATCTTCAGATTCATTTCCTTTTTATGCTATTATTTTACACCCTCAGATTCATTTCTAAAATCAATTAATTCCGTAAGTAATCACTTTTTCATGAACTACATGTAAATTTCACACTCAGCTTGCTAACTAGATTTTCCTCTCATCTGGGAAATCAATTTTTAAGAGATTTATTTTATTTACATTTAATAATTGATTGTTTTTGGTACACAGATAAGTGGTAATTGATAAATGTATTGATATTGGATATTCATTGCCATTTGTTCTAGCGAGATGTTAGACCATTAGGCTGCATGATATTTTCTTAATGTGAGCTAATTTGAGAACACTCCAAAAATTGAAAGATGTGTGACATCTTTATGACCTGTAGATGTATGTTTGGTAGGGATACATTTTCAGAAAGCAAGTTTAATTTCATGGCACAATTTGTATCCAAATGTTGTGCTCCTTATTTAGTATCCACAAGCCAATTTGTGGCACAAATTGGCACTGGTAGTGCGCACAAATGAAGTACTCAAATGTTCACCTGCATTTCATTTTATAATTACAAATTCATTGTATTTGTAATTTAAAAAGCCAAATTTCAGGATAATCTCCATTCTCCCCCAACAAATTCTGACTTGTCACAGGTTCTTCCATGAGAAAAAAGGTGGAAAGAGCTCCTC
Organism: Pygoscelis adeliae; assembly: GCF_000699105.1. Taxonomy (NCBI): domain Eukaryota; kingdom Metazoa; phylum Chordata; class Aves; order Sphenisciformes; family Spheniscidae; genus Pygoscelis; species Pygoscelis adeliae. Next base: position 13,466,854 of record NW_008824986.1, on the reverse strand, counting down.
CCTGGCTTTCAGCAATCCAGAAGCATTTGTATTCAAAAGGTCAGTGATTTCTGAAGCTACAAAAGAGATTGTTGGCTACTTAACAGAATTTGCAACTTACTGTTTTTTTTTGTTGAAACAACACGTAGAGTCTTTTTATCTGGGGAAGAAAGGAGAAGGCAGTACACCCTTGTGACCAACACTGATGTCCCCACATCAAATTTCTGAGGGCTGCTATTGTGTCCAAAACTTGATTCAGTGTCGAAGTCTTCTCGTGCCAATTTTCTATTCCCTGTCGAGCAAATATTCAAATCATCTGATTTATTTCTTTTTGGTCAACTGATCTAACTTCCTTTCTCACTTGAACTCCTGTCCTGGAGACCTGCCAAACAATGACTCTTATGAATGAAACCAGTCATGCTTCTGAGATTCCCATGGAACATCAAACTAGTGCAACACAGCAATTACAGGTTAAATATTTTTGATGCTGTTATTAAAAACTACTTGAACTTTAGAAGGAAGTCCTACTGCAATTAGATGTAACATCAAATTTAACTTGAATCTTTCAGGATGTCTATGAATTTTCAGGTTCTAGGCAATTTTCTCTATATCTCTGTTCCCTACCTTTACCTTCTGCTGCTGGATATTTACAGATACTACTTTGAGTCCCAGTTATAGTTTACTTTGTCAGATGCATTGTCTTGTGGCAACAGGAGTATGAGGTTCCTGCCACGGGAACCTCTGCAGAGCAATGCACGTGGTCTGCTCAGGAATTGAAAACAGGAGCTCTGGGGGTTAGTCTTTCTGTTGTTACTGCAGAGTAACCGAGTAGTGTATAGGACTATGGTACTTCCAGTTCATGCTGTCCTGAGGTAGTCTTAAGCAAGGTTGCTTGAGAAGAGGATATCCTGTAGTCATTGGGTTAACCAATCTGTGCTTCTGGTGCTATTTTTACTCCTGGTACTGTTTAGGATGGACTTTTCATACCACTACCACATTTGGCAGTGTGCACTGTATCAAGCCTGAACAGAGCATTTTTCTACACCTTTTGCTTGTTTTCGTGTTGCAGCACTGAAAGGGAACATGCTGCTAGTTTCTGGGTAAAAAGTATTGATTATGATCTACAAAACTCAGCATTGCTTGTTTGTTTTTTTTTTAAGCACTCTCTTAATGAGTAACTGTAACAGAAGTGGTCAAATTTGTCAGATACCAGAAAAGCTAATGGATGTGTACACACCTGGTCCCCACAGCAGGTACTCACAGTGGAATTCTCTTCTTCAGACCGGCTAGAGATTAGATTGTTGGACTTCAGGACACGGTGGAGGCCTGAACTGTTTCCTCAGACATATGCTTGAAACCGTGTTTAGCTAATCATAAATAATCATGTACATGCTTATGTCCACAAAATATACACAGTTTCCTAGTACAGAAATGGAATCTAGTACAACATAAATTATGCATTATTAGCTGTTTCTTGTTTTTTAGCAGTAAATGAGGACATCAGAAACTTTTCCTTAAGCATGGAAATATGCTACATTTTATCCTTTTGAGACAGTATTTTGGAAATATGTCAAAATGATCTAGAACTGAATTCTTGTTTAAACATAATAGGAAGGCCTTATTGTATTAGCAGATTACAGTCATTGTGTTAGTATACTATCTACCTTGTGTTCATTTTTGCTAACATAATGAGAAATTTTTCTTGCATGATTATATTTTAATACAATAAAATAGTGTTGGAAAGGAAAATTAATATGACTTTAAAGAGAGGTGTAAAGACAATAAAATCACCTGTTTTTTTCCTAAACTTTTAATTTGTTGCTAACTTGAAAAATACTTTTTATTAATCCTTTAAAATAATTATATTCAAATGAGCATTTAAAGTCAGTTAAAAGGATTACAGAGTGGTTTTTTTCCACATACTGTGCCATATAAGAACCAATTAATTCTTGCTAAACAAACATTACAAGAACCATCATAGAGACAACTAATGGAAATCTCCAAAGAACATTATCTAAGACCGTACATTAAAGTATATTAGTAAATATTCTATAGTATATATTGTAACTAGTAATGATGTTTTGTAATTTGAGCTCTCTTTACTTCATTCAAAGTAAGACTTTAATCCAGGAAGGCCCCTGCCTGAGCCCTAATCGAAAGCCTGTCAAAGTCAGTGGAAAGATTTCCATTGGCTTCATTTAGGTTTGGATTAGGCCAAGAGCGTGCAGCAGAGAGCACAGAGCTATTACACTGCGACACAAGTTGGCCGCATGTGCGTACAGTTGGTTTATATACCAGATGTTGTCTTCTGTCAATTGATCCAAGTCTCAAGTCCTCTTGTGTTCTCATTCCCATGTCCTCAAGGACTCTAAGCAAAAAAAATGGAAAGGTATGTAATGAAGAATAGTATTCTGAAGAAAAATGGACTTGAGTATAATACCCTGTGTCCAGCTGAGAAGCTTTGCTATGTGCTCTCCTCTTAGTCCTTGTACTGCTACTAGCCAAGAGGAGCTCCAGGGTCAGTCCACAGGGCTCTTTGTTATGCAGCGTCAGAGCAGGTCTGCTCAGATGCTTCTAAATTTGCTTGTTTGAGAGCACTACATAACTGAACAATGTAGGATCAAGCCCGGAGCTTTTACTGAGTGGATTGTCATACCATCATTTACTACGTCTTCGTTCCTTTGAGGTTTGCATTTTGATGAAAATTTTGTCCATAGATACAGAAAGAAATGTCTATGGTTTTAAGCATCAGCAGCACATAAGCAAGTTGCTTTGTCTACTCTCTTAAAAAAGGCATCTCTAAAGTATTAGCACACAGTTAGTATTCAGGGAGGATGTAAGACCTTTTGTTCAAAATTCCTGATTGAAACTTGGAAGATCTGCACTCAGTTATCATTCTTACCACAGGCTTCCTGTCAGGAACGAGCAAGATATTTTCAACTTTAGTACCTCACAGGTAGACAGAGTTTTCATCATCCTTGTCTATTGCAAGCATAAACTCTGCAGGTTTTGATCCCATTTGGACTGTTCAGAGCATTGACAGACACTGGCAGTAGGCTACATTGGAAAGCTAAAACTGTCAGGCCAGCTTTCAAAGGGTCAGCCTTCATAACAGATGTTACCTTCCCCTCAGTTAGGGATATCTGGTCAAATTATTAAACCACCACAGCTTCCAGTCCTCTATTTTGTGTGGATTAATTCTGATTATGACCTTGAATAGTATGGCAGTTTAGGAACCGACTCAAAAGCAGATCAGATTTTGCTTAAAGAGCGGTGATACTGTGGGTGTGGGTAAGGAAGAGGGAATGAGCACAAACAGGTAGAGAAGTTTTAGCCAATTAATTTTAAATTGCCACCGAAGGTCTGTGACAGATTTTAGATATTATGTCAAGCCAAGGCACAAATAACGATTAGACTAATTAATCTTGTGGGGTAGATCTGCAAAAAAAGTGTAAGCACTTAAAGGTGCAGATGATCTGGGTTCTTAGAATAGGTTTTTGCAGAAGGCAAAAGCATAACTGAGCTGTTGTAGGTGTACCCATACCAACCTTTACCTAACTTGTTTGGATACAAGCAATGGTAGGGCAACGGGGGTATGAAGTTCGCTTCTCGTTAAATGCCATAGCATTTATTCAGCTACTTGGGACCTGATGACTGTTGTGCTTGCTGACCTGACCCCTGTGTTGCTACAACTACATTTGTTACTTTGAGTATAGAATATGTTTTATGGGACCTGCAGCCATATAATTCAGCGCAATGTAGACATCACCCCTATCTGAGGGTCTTCACCTAGTATAGGACAAATTTCAGCGATCCAAATACATCAATCCCAATTTTGTTGTAACGAACACAAAGTCAATACACTGGATTGGGATCTTGGATACATTTCCTTTGCTCTGGCAATGCAAGAGAAACACCCTTCTGCCATGTCACTAAATAAACTGTCATGTGACTGTTTTTACACAAGAAGAGTCAGAAAGCAGTTTTTTTAACCTCTCGGAGAGTTTTTCTTTGTGTATTAATTGGCGTTATTTAGAAGCGCAATAGTGAGCCTTACAGCTAGGAGTTCCTTCATGTGTCACTCAGATATGGAGCCAGGGCAAGGCAGTTAACCTCTCCTTGGTTTAGTTTGTGAAACAAACAACACTATTTTAAGTACTTTTCAAGGATATTAGATAAAATTAATTAGTTTAGTATTTGTACTGCAATAAAGGTCTATGTAATTGGAAAGTCTTATAAGAATCTCAATACTTTTTAATTATATTTTGTGTTGATTTAACTTTGAAGGGCTAGTTTTGATACTCTGCGCCATATTTGAAATGTGCTGTTTCATTGATATAAATAACAGCTGATTTTTCAAGCTATTGTAATGAACCTATTTAGTCTCTATGTATACCAATGCCCTCTACTGGTTTGAAACACAATTGCTCAGCAGAGGGTATTGCTGTTCTCCTTTACTGAGGAGACTGTAATATTTAAATTATTTCCCTTTGAGAGTGGTAGAATTTTGGTTGTGTATCCAGGCTCTCTGTGAAGTGCCAGTAGCTGCACCATGGTCAAGCTGACGTCTGGGTGACTGTTGTTGTGCCACACATGTAATACTGTGCCAGCTTTTTTGTTGCCTTCTGCGTGTTTTTGTTTCACTGGATTTGCTATTCTTGCGGTGAATGACAGGCTCATAGGTAGCTGTCTTGAGAGGGAAGAAGACGCTTACCTGAGACTCGTTCAGTACAAAGCTGCTGTGTAGATGTTCTGTCAACACAACAGCCACCTCTCTAAGGAGCCTCTCCGCTCTTCAGCCTGGTCCAGGGCCTACATTAGAAGGCGAGGGGCAGTTGTGTTGACAGGCTGTGGTATAAATAACCCTTGAGGCACAGGAGCCGCAGAGGTAATGAAGTGCCTTGAGGAAAAAGTCTTAACTATCAAGGGATGGATCCACTCCCCCCTGCCACAAACCAGAGGTCACGTGGCTGAGGAATGTGTATCCAAAGATAATGCTACCTTCAGAGAACTCTACTTACAGGTAAGTAACTCTTCTTTAAAGGAGGTATCTTTGTGTGGCAGACTGTTTATGGGAGCAATTTGACTTGAACTTTAAATGAAAAAGGCATATCTCTGTAAGTGGTAATAATTTTAGTCATCTCGCTGTGGCTAGGGGTTGTGGAATTCATTAGCACAGATTAACATATAAAGTGGGTGAGATATCTAATAGCAAACGTAGAGGTTTAGGGACCTTAATTCATCACTGAATGAACAGCGTGTACAGTATTAGGGACTATGAAATTTTTAATTTACACAAAGTGTCCAAGAATATAGGGAATAAATTTAAACCCAAAACAGATAATGGAGCTGTGCCCTGCCTAGCTGGCAAGTTGAATTGTTTTTACACTGAGTGAAGAAAGCTAATTATCCCAAGCACAAGGAGACTGCTAAAAATAATAAGATTATAAAGAATAATTTGCTGATATAATTACAACAAAATTGGGTACACACAATCGTCAGATACATGTATTGCTTGACCTGGGTGAGAAAGTGAAATAAATCCTTCCTCTATAGCCTTCGTAAATTTGTTTTTATCATCTCCAAGTGGTGTTTGCACAGGCAGCACAATTTGCATGTGTAATGTGGCTGTACAAATTGACAACAAGTAAATTATTCAAGGAAATAGGCTGGTCGTGGGTCTGAACTATCTCGCAAAGCCTATTCATTTTGAAGAATCACTGAGACGTGAAGCTCATACATCAACCATTTTCTGACAATCCTCAGACTTATTGTCTCCTAAAATGTCATTATGGCTATTATTTATGAAGCTAATTCATTTATTAATATATATTTAACTCTGACTTGTCATGCACCTTAGCAGGCATTCTGTGCACTGCATATTTTTGAATAGATGAAAGAGTTTTGCATGCTTTAATGATTACTGTAAGCTGCTATAGATTTATAGAATGCAGCTTTATTATCTACTTGCATTAATACCGTTTTGTAACTTTTTTTTGCTTAAGGCCATCAAATATAAATGGCAAATGACATATCCAAAAGATTGTATAAAAAGAGATTTTCTCAGTTTGTTGAATTTTAGAACAAAATGAGGTAGCTAACTGTTAAGGCCTAATGCATTTTTAAGAGTATATAACAATTATGTTGAATTTTTGTGTATTTTGCTAAAAATATAGGATGAAGTGTATACATTTAGATGTTTATTATACTTTTCTCTTTGAGGACAAGTGGCCATCTTTTGATTATACCAACAAGGGGAGTACAGTTTAGAGGGGGGGAAATGTAGCAGATGGAAAATAGATCTATCCTGCTACAGTATACATAGAATATAGAAAATTTCCCTCATATAGAACAGTCCTTAGGAAATGAACAGCACAGAGAGTATGGCTAATGAGGTTGCCTATGGTTCATGGATTTTTTCATCTTGATTCACTTATCTTTAGGGCATATTAAAAGACATAGGGATCGCAGTAACCCTTCTCTGACATCTGTAGAGTGTCAGGAAATTAAAAATTGCAATCTACTATGAGAAACATATTTGGGGTAGTTCTAAATTTTATTACACACACACAATTCAGATTGAACTTGTAATTATAATAACAAATTGGCTAATTTAAATGCATAGTTATTATGACAGTACGGTCAATTTGACTATTTGGAAGGGCCCATGATCACAATTTGAGGCTACTGGCCCATAGCCTAAGAACTACTGATTTGGAAGTTATGAGCTCCTGCTTGTGATATTGATACCACCCACAGATTTGATAGGTCTTTTGGACTTGCTTCTTCAGTGTTCCCATCTGTAGGATGGGGATAAAAGGTTTGACTTGCCTTCTGGTGGCACAAAGGAATAACCCATTGGGGTAAAGGAACTCTGTGGTCAGAGTTGTTCTTTAGTCTAAAATTAGGAATTGTATTATTTTTCACCTACTCCCAGGACGTGCTAGGTAGTAAAAGCTATGTGATTGTGTTATACTGTGGAATGGACAGTCTATGAATAAGGAGGTATTTCATACTGTATCTTTACCTTAAAATCTTGCAGGGCTATGTTCTTCATGGTCAAAGCTATTTCACTTTAAGCAGAAGGAGAACACAACTTCATTCAATGTTCAGAAGTCTTTGCAAAACAAGGAATTACCAGCTCCTTAGGTAGCATGAAGGTCCTTTGAAGCTAATGGTAAATACTTTAGATAGGCGTATTGGAAAACTCACTTATTATTTTGAATTCTTCAACTTTTTTAGAATGCTAATAAGAACACAAAAAGTTATATAGGAGCAAACTCAAGTGACAGAAATAAAGACACTGTGAGAAACCAACTCAATCCAGACAAGAGCAAAGAAACTAGACATGTGGTTCTGAGTATGTGTGGTGAATAACTAAGGCTTTTTTGTGTCTGAAAGTCAGTAAGAATAATAACATTCTGTGCTTTGGAAATAGAAGCTTATGTTTTCAAAAGTACTTTTGGTACTTGCAATTTCAGGTGCCTGCCTTGAGACATCTTAGAAGGTAAACCCAGTCTTCTAGAATATAATTTTTTTAAGTAGGCCTAGTAGAGCGATGTAAATTTGCTCTATGGTAACTCAGAATGTTTTAAAATTGACGAAATACATTAATGAACTTGTGCAGCTTGAATTTAAATATCTTTTGCCACTTGAAAAATTTTATGGTATAAATATTGGTTATTCTTTTGTATTTCTGAAGAAAAATGGTGTTTGCAGTCAAACTTTCAGTCATTCAGTAATCAACGCCTTCATAATGCTTTAACTTGCTGTCCAGTTTCGACTAAGAGAGGTAGATACATGAACTCCCTGCAGGTTTGTTGACTACAGCCAGTTAAAGATAGAAACTGAAATTAATGCTACCACTGAATTAATGCAGAAGACTGATTTCTAGCACATTTTGCATTAGTTTACAATTAATAACAGTATTTAGGTAATCTCAAAATGACATGTTAAAAAAGAAAATTCACTGAGTGTTTCCTTGTTATATCTGAACATGTTTAGAGACTTCCCAGCTAAAGTTTTCACAAATAAAACAGAATTTGAAGAAGAGATTGACTGAATTGTTTAAAAAGAGCATTTATTTTCCACATCCAACAAGAGATTACTGGATTCTGCAAAGATCCTGTAATGGCACATCAAACTCTAGTTCATGCCATTACTGTGTACAGTAGTGGAGCTACTTTTTTCTTTTCCGGAGATCAAAATTACACCTGCTACATAAGATATTCATTCATCTTTATTCAGTAACCTGTAAAATTCAGAGTGTAGAGAGGGTGCAAATCTGCTTGATAGTTCTGGACAAAATTTTTCAGCTGTGATTTTCTGAGTGGCTCAGCTGCACTGCCGCAGAATGATGTGCGAGGAAAGTGCTCCGTCAGACTGCCTGTGCAGCTCTTGCTGCTGCTTCTGATGACACTAATCCATATTCCACTTCTAAGTTGGCTGCTTCTCAGGCAAACGCTGCTGCTTCAACATCTTTTACTGCTGATCCTGCTTTACATTTTTGGAACAACCCAGGAATTCTTACATCCTCCTTTATAACCAGGGAAAGTAAACACAATTTATTGTTTCATAAAACAAAGTTCGTGAACCATAAAGTCATTATGTGTTCTAGCTGTAATGCCTTGTGCTGTGTTTAAGAGCGTTAGTATATCCTGTGATAGTCTTTGTTGGGGTACCATGGGATATCAGGCCGTATGGATAGCCTAAGTGAGCAGCTTGAGATTCTTCCGATATGTTGGGTCTCTGTGGCTACAATAGTCAACTCATTTTACTGTAGGCAGTATGTCAGCAATATGCCAGGTGATACCGAGAGGACTGCCTGTAGCTAGCTGCCTGATAATCCATTGAAAGCTAAAATCAGAAAGGATGTAGTGTGAGCAGCTTCTAGCTGCTATAGTTGCTGCAAACAGCCTACCTACCTCTACCCCAAAATTGCTTTCCTTTTAACTATACCAAATGCGTATTTTGGAGAAGAAGGTTTGAACTCTCTTATAAAAAACAAAACAAATAACAGGTTTATTCATTGTGTAGCATCCTTCATTCTGATGCAGTCACCCAATCACGCATAGTCATCCATTATGCAGCTAAAGGATGCTAACCATCAAGATACCATGGGAATGCAATAATAAGAGCTGGGTTGTAAACCCCAGTGCTTAATCCCGATCAAACTCCAAGTTACGTGATTATATTTGCCCCCTAGACAGATAACCGATTCTTCACTTTTGTTTTAAACATTTACACAGTATTGCCAAGTGCTGACAGTGTCGGAAATAACAGTCGCGTATCAGCAGTGGAAGTTGACATGCCATGTTGTTAATTATATTTTCAAAGCACGTTGGGATTCTTTGGGATAGCACAGTCTGTACAAAAGGTAAGGTAATCAGTGTGTATATTTTGGGGGATGAAAAAGTCTACTGAACACACATTGTTGAGTGGGTGCTATTTAATTATTTTTTAATATCTTAAATGGCCTTTGATTAGAAATAAGCACTTCAGAAAAATTATTCATTTAAATATAAGAGGAATTAATGGTAGTAAATCAGCAAGCATTTTGGAAAATGTTTCTTCTTAATTCTACATAGAGAGTGTCAGGTATATCATAATAATTTAGCATATTTTAACCATAGTTTTATTGTATCTCATTATTTTTCAACAGTAATTTTCCAAAAGCTTTGGGTTTGGAATGTTGTTAAAAAATTAGGTGTGATGCTTATAATACACAGAATCCTATTCTTTTCTCATTAAAAGTTGTCTTGCCTATTTGCAGTTTACACAGAGCTGGTTTCCAAGAGAAGGGTATCGTTTAAGAGATGGAGACATCACCTATATCATCCCTTATCTCTTAACAGCCAATCAGTTGTAAGTACCCAATATATTTTCTTCATCCTTTTTTTTCAAAACTGCACAACATTGGTCTCTTTCTTTTTTTGCTGAGGAAATAAATGTTTTAATAAGGGCCCAGTTAAATCAGTGCTGAGTACTCTAAATTCTAAATTTAGTGTTCCCACTCTAAATTCTCAGTATATCTAGTTACCTGTATTTCAAAGTGTCAGAAAGCCCCAATCACATATTATCTATATATTGCACTGTGTGTGCACAGCAGTAGTCTATCTGATGTGGATTTCTGGGTGGGTTTTTTTAAGATTTGCACCTTCCTTGCTGCCCACCGTTTTATTATGGATAGATATCAGTGAGATTGATTCTTCCAGCTTGTTTTGGTGTATGAATCAAAAACAGTCTGGTTTGTATCAGGCCCTTGATGAAACTCAGAAATTCTAAAACTGGCTGGCCTGTCCATTTAGGGTCTCAAATTGAATCCAGTGCTGTTAATCAAGAATCCCAAATAATGGATGCATCTTTTGACTCGCAGGCAGCACTCGGCAAATTAAGTATTGTTTCCTAAGAGTGCTATGGATTTCTTCATTAACTGGCTGCTGCATTTTGCAGATGGTTGGATCAGCAGCAAGATCTATGCAGCTGTGTGTAGTTGGCAGACAGGTGTGTAATTTTTGCATCTGTGCACCAGCAAGAAATAGGTTTTAACAGCAATGGGAAAGGGGGGACTCGAGTACGAGGTTAACCTTGCTGTTCACACTTCTTTTTCTACACATCCAATGTCAAATTCTGTTTCATATTGGAAAGCTCGATTGCCTCTCCTACGGTCCTTTCATGCACTCAAATTGGCAACTTCTTAATAGTAGAGAATTCTTAAAATATGTAGTGTTTATGAAAATGTAGAGTAATACAGCGTGTCTTGGAAGTAACTGAAACATGCAGTAAATGAGTCATGAAGTGGAAAGAGCAAGATGAAAGTGGTGCTGAGACAGTGAACTCCTATATAACTTGTTTACATTATGTTGGGTAGTGACAGGTTTCTGTTTAAATGTGAAACAATCTGACTTTCTCCAAAATTCAAATGAGGTTGTACAAAGAATTTAACTTCATTTTTTTTTCATTATCTTTAAATTCTTTATATTTTTCCCATTTGAGACTCTGATGAGGAAAGCAAGTCAAAAGAACAAATTGCCAGGGTCTGGAATTTTCTGCTTGCTTGTATAGCAACATGTTATGTGGCAAAGAAGTAAGATCTAGGAATACAGCAGCCCTCTCAGTAAGTATGAGCTTAAAACTCTGAGATGCTCTGCAAGACATAAATTCTCCCTTTAAGGTAGTGTCATAATGCACTTGACTTTGGCTGTGTCTTAAAAGACAACATTCAAAAGCAAAATTAATTTTGGAAAAGGGTTTGAATGCCTGAGGATTAATTACAAAATTTTCCTGCAAGGTTCAGTTCCCAAGAATGGTGTGTCTAAGAAATACAACACTTCATAAGGCTTGCAGCCTATTAGCAGATATTTAGCCCATGATGGGCGAAAAAAGTTGATCAGTTGTAGGAACTCCTCTTACGACAGAAAAATGTTTTGCCTTTACAGCAGTGGTATTCATACTGGTGTTTATTTGTCTGAACACTCTATAGATATTTGGTATTTAAAATGGAAAAAATATAAACAAAAAGGAACGGTAGAGGAAAAACCAATTACCTGTGCAAAAGCCCATGCACTGGAATAAAAAGAATTATCCACAGCAGTCACTTTTGGAAGCCATATATACTATATTTTATCTTTCTGAAAGTTACAAATATACTTGGGATTGAAATTTTAAAAAACATGCTAGGACTGAGATGGATTAAGGAGAAATATATTTAACAGTCGTCTTTACTGAATAATCCACTCCCTTTACCATATACTTGGTTTCCACTAATTCACATAGGAAATGTTTGGAGATGGTTGCTAAACTCAATCCTGCCCCATACATTATTATTGTAGGACTGTACTATTTGGTATACTAATCTCAATAATATGTATATATATATTTTCTTAAACTTCTAGAGTCATGTTTCTAAGCATTTGAAGCATAGATCCCATAGGATTATCTAAATCTGACATTTATCTGGGTAAAAGCTAACATATAAAGTGTCATAGCTAATCACATGTTTTTTATACTTTCGCTTGGAAAAGAAAGAGTACTGGAAGTGACACACTAACAAATAATACATAATCTGTACACGTGAAGTAATCTTTACTGCTTTGTTACTTCTTAAATATGCGACATGCACTGGTCACAAATACAGCTTGTTATCTTTGTAGTTGAGAATCATGATATTTATTGTTAGTAGCACAATAAGTAAATCATCACTGAAAATTTGACTTGGGAGAAATTACCTGTTTAAGATTCCAAGGCATGCTGTTATTTTTTTAGTCATGTGATTTTAAAGTACAAATCTGTGGCAAAACTCTCTCCTTAATCACACACAATATGGAAAGTTAGCAGTTATTCTGCTATGCTAAATATACTAAAATGAGAATTTTCTTTCAATTTCTTTTATTTTACAGCAATTTTGAAATACTATAATCATGAGATTACATGAGAGATCAAAACACCGAAAGTCTTATTTTACACACCTTCATAAAATCTGAGGTCTGGAAGGAACTTGCCCGATCCACAGGAAGCTTTAGGTATGTCATCTTCACCTTACTCTTTTCTATGCTGCTCTTAAAGACCTTCAAAGTTAGAGGCTTCACAGCCAACTCAGACAACCTACTCCACTATCTCACTGTTCTTAATAGTCAAAAGCTTTCCCTGAATACTTAACTAAAATCGTTTGGACTGACAGTTGAACCTATTCTCCCCTCTACCCAAATTTGAACCATAAAGCATTCTCTAACTTTCCTGTTGCTGAGACAAAATCCTAACACAAGTGTATTAGGAAATATGTTTGCTTCTTTTACTTATTATAAAAGTCAGATTCTGACATGAAACACCCCATGCAAATTTTGACTGGAAAAAAATAAAAACCATAAACAGACATGATAAATATCAAGTTCTATTTCTTCCCCCATTTCTGTGCAGGATACATGAGACTATAGAATAATAAAATGCAACATTGTGTTAGACACAATTCAGTAGGTATTCTAGTCAGATATTCTTCAAGTGTTGCAAGATAATCTAGCTTCCTAAACGAGTGTTAAAATAACCCTTACCTTGCTTGTGCCTAGAGAAGACCAACTACATGTGCTATTAGTGTATAGCTATCATAAAAATAAATTAGCCAGTCTGCATTTTCAGGTTAATCTTCAATTTCATAATTGAATCAGTAATTACTATAAGTTAATATAATTAGGTGCTAACACTTAATTGAGAATTATTTATTCAGGAATCTTCACTATTGTAACATTTTTATAGCTCCAAATCATTCTGAGTAATATACTGCATCAAATCAGCTTAACCAGAAATTGAATGGACATTACTTGGGATCTTGCAGTTTAGGATATTTAAGCTACTTTTTATCACTAAGGTTCTTGCTGAAACAAGAGAAGAAACAGGGTTTTTTGGCAGTCTCTCTAATTCTGCCCATAGCTGACGTGCCACCTGAACATTTTCAAAGGGCTGAGCCAAATTATATTGGAAAGACTCCTACTGTCTCCAGTGGTTGTTGATGAAGGTCCCAAGAGAGGACTTTACCTCTAAGTCTCTCTCAGAATAAGTGACTAAAAGAAGTGAATAGCAATCCCTGATCAGTATCTGGGGACTGCATATGTGCTTGTGCCTTTAGCCGCATATCCAAACAGGAATTGATAATATGTTTGTTTCAGTAAAAATGAAACTTTATATCATAGTACATAGGTGCTCTGGCTAATATACCTGAAAATACAGTGATGCAGTTTAGAGATTGTCTCAAAGATCAGTGAGGTTTGATTTCTTTTATTTGGATTAAATTAATCCCTGCCAGTAATTTACTAAAGATACACCAGCTAGTCTCTGTGGCTTTGTCTTTGTTATCTGTGCCTCAGTATAGGCTCACTTTTTCTGTACCGTATGGTTTGAACAAGTTGCATTTCTTCCACGCACTTGAATTTGCTTTACCTACTGCACTGGTTGGCTCACTCCGGTGTTAACCGAAGCGTAAATCAACATGTAGCCTGTGAGGTCAGTTACGGGAGTTTGGATTTGAGTGTGAGCATGAGTCCAGAGCTAACATGACAATATATGAAAAGAATATGTCTAACTCTTTTAGCTAATACTCAATGTGCAAAAGTAAAGGAAATATGGAATAATCACCTTTTGATCTCAGTCCTACTATAAATCAAGTCAATTCAGTAGAAGGAAGTATGATAGAACTTAGAAGGCAACTTGCATGTTACATCCAAATTTTGCATTGCTGATTCAATGTATTCCAGACCAAGGTGTGTCTTGGTG
>NW_008824986.1:13452058-13452585 GCF_000699105.1 Pygoscelis adeliae | reverse complement strand
AGAGAAAAGATGCATTTTTCAAAGTGGTGTGAGAGTGTTAAGCTGTCTGACTCCCAGGAAAGTCAATATTAGTTGTGCTGGTAGATGTCTGTTTCCTCCTTTATACAGTAACAATGAAGTTGAGGAGCCAATGAGGAGAGGTGCTATGCTGGACCTTGTTCTCACCAACAAGGAAGGGCTGGTGGGGAATGTGAAGCTCAAGGGCAGCCTGGGCTGCACTGACCACGAAATGGCGGAGTTCAAGATCCTTAGGGCACTGAGGAGGGTGCACAGAACGCTCGCTATCCTGGACTTCAGGAGAGCAGACTTTGGCCTCTTCAGGGATCTGCTTGGCAGAGTGCCATGGGACAAAGCCCTGGAGGGAAGAGGGGCCCAAGAAAGCTGGGTAGTATTCAAGGATCACCTCCTTCAAGCTCAGGAGTGATGCATCCCAACAAAGAGGAAGTCAGGCCAAAACGCCAGGAGGCCTGCATGGATGAACAAGGAGCTCCTGGACAAACTCCAACACAAAAAGGAAGCCTACAGAG
>NW_008824986.1:13444150-13450224 GCF_000699105.1 Pygoscelis adeliae | reverse complement strand
CCTGGAAGTGTTCAAGGCCAGGTTGGATGGGGCTTTGAGCAACCTGGTCTAGTGGAAGGTGTCCCTGCCCCTGGCAGCGGGCTTGGAACTGGGTGATCTGTAAGGTCGCTTCCAACCCACACCATTCTATGATTCTATGATTCTATGATTCTAAGTGCAATAGGTTCAACATAACTTCAGAATTACTTTGATAAATCTGTCTGAGGAAAGAAATAATAAAATCTGTGTACTGTCTGTTTGCCTTTTTTCTTGAAATATAAATTAATTATGACTATATAAAAACCTTTAACCATAGCTAATTAATCAGAATCTCCTCATAAACTATGTGTCGACAGCACTGTATGTCTAATTATCTTTTTCACTTCAGAATTGTGCGGTTGAATAATGAAGAAAACATTACCTGATAAATTATTTTATTTTGTGATGATATCTCTAGAGACAGAAAAGACAGAGCAGCTTAAATGCCATCTTAAATTACATCTTGGCCTTGGCAAGCTTTCAGCTGGTTTTGATTTACATGGAAACCATTTTTGTAAAACTCATATTCTCTGAAAAACAGAACTTAAAGCTATAACTAGAATAAATTATCTATATCTATTTAGGGCTCTGTTATATCTAGATGCTAGGCACCCTTTTCACATGCAGAATGCAATAGAACAGGTTTTAATACCCTGTCAACCTGTTCTGTGAAAAGTCGATTGGGCAGGGAAGGTTTGATTTGGCTGGTTTTATTAAAATATGTTTCCCCTCCTTACACCATCATGAACCACTCAGCCTAATTTAAACCAGGCAAATTCACCAATCTGTCTTGCATGTATATAGAAACAGCTTTTATTTTTTAAAGTGATGACATCTACCCATAACTGTTGGCATGCAAGCTCAAGACACAGTTATTCATACACTGCTGATAGGGAATTGGTCTTCATATGATAGACCAGTATAGGGAGTATGTTCATGGATTAGATGCATCCATGCCTCCCTCTTTTGATTGCATCGTCCTCTCTACAGCTAGTTAAGACTTTTGCCTAGGACACAGGGGGAGGGCCAAATCACATAGCGTTAGACTGTGCATCTCATCAGTCAACCTTTTAAGTTTGTTATGCTTTTGTAATTTAGAATATGTCCACCTGCAGTACCACTGTGGACTATAAGTATCATCACACCACACAGGGGTTCATAAGAATGCCTGTGAGTACAGGAAAATTATGATCTGATCTAATCTTATTAATTATTTAGATCAGAGTTCAATTTGTTCTAATGTCTGAATTCAGTGCTCGTTTACTGTGGTGCAGACCAGCTAAAACCAAGGGAGCTTCTTTGGGTGTGTACTGGTGAGAAACAGGAAGACAGCTATAAATATCTTAAAAGCAAATACTCATAATATTTCAATGAAAGACTTCAAAAAACTTAAAAAGAGGGTTGCTCTCTATTTAGCCTGCTGTGCTTGCTGGAAATATTGATCTAGATCATGTTGCTTTAAAAATAGGAATGTCTTGTCTAAGCATTGGGTTTCCATCTGCCAAGTCTCTTCTCTGCGGATCCTTGCAAAATTATTGGGAAAAGTTATAATAATACAAAGTATTTTTTTCTTGCAGTACCATAGGGGGAAAATAACCCTGAGACAAGACTAATTCTAGCTCTGAAATACTGACACTCACTGATATGTACATATGCAAAAAGACTATAGAAACCTAATAGAGAGAATCATACAACGTTTATACATCCTAATAAGCAATCTGAAAATGTATACCTTAAGTTCAGATTTAGAGCATGTTAGAGAGTCAGCTAGTCTGACCTCTGCGGTTAATGAATTCCATGAGGAGCGAGCAAACACTAAAAATGCCCTGTAGCTCAATGTCTTCAGCCAAAAAGAACTAATCCAATTGACTGAGACCAAAGAAAACGACTGGGGATGTATGGTTCCAGAATGTCTCTGAGGTATTCAAACCCAAGTCAATTTAAGGACTTGTAAGTTAATAACTAGGACTTTACACATAATCCTGTACTTTACAGGTAGCCAGAGAAGGTTTTTTACAACCAGGGTAATGTGATTTTCATGCATGGTGTCAGTCAAAATTTCAGCAGCTGAGTTCCAGGCTAACTGAAGTTTCTTCATCAGTGCAATAGTAAGATCTATAAAATGCTGACATGGAATTGCACTAGCTAGTTCTAGAGTGGACAGAGGCATGCAAACTTGTATTAGCAAGAGCAGATACCATTTTTTTTCTCTATGTTTTAAAACAGGAGGAAATAAAACACTCGGGAACTAACTGAATATGAATCCTAGAATATATGACAGCCTCAATTATTACCTGCAATTTTATCATAAAATCTCACCAATCAAATATGGTGAACCAGTATATTTTGGAGCTTGAAACTATAAAAGTTGGGAGTCTGTATTAGAACAAACTGGTCACATTTTTTAGTACATATGTGTTAGCTGTAATAGACATGTATTGATGGAGAGGGTGGGAAATGGTTTTCTGACAGAAAAATGTCTGTGATAAAGGGTTGTTTTTTCCTTTTCATGTTAAAAAAAGTTAAACTGGTATTTCCAGACACTGGATGCCTGCTTTAGAATTGACTGAGTGAAGGATACCATTTTCGTCTTCAGTGGTTGTTGTTGTAATGATGAGCTGTTTGTACCTTAGCAGATGATAAATAGATAGATAGACATTTAAGCATAGAGCCACCAGAGTTCATCTTTATACTTGCCTTGGCAGATGAAACTTGCTTTTCAATAGCTATCCTCAGATATATTGCTGAAAGTTAAGATATGAGAATCAATCATTAGGGATGAAAGCACTGGGTATTTATAGGAGAAAGGGTTATTAAAAGAAGATCAGGAATGGTTTTACCAAGAATAAATCCTGTCAGACAGAATACGACCAAGTTCTTTGAAGGAATGACAAAAGAAATAAATGATGGGAACGTGGTGAACATAATTTATATAGGCTTCAGTCAGGGGTGTAGCCAGCAATTTGAAGTTTGTACACATCCTGGCTGATCCCTTGCCCCCTGCCTGCAGTATCCCCATAATCTCACACAGCAGACAGGCCATTGCGTATGATCACTAATGCAGCAGGCACACATAGATGTAGATTTGTATCAGAGCTATGCTTTCAGAGCCCAGAAAAAAATGCTGGCCCCAGGAAAAAACAGATTGTATTTTGCGCGTGCTACTTAAACTGACAGTTTTAGAGAATGTCTTTGGTAAGACAATATCACAAATACAGGTATTGGCATTATCAAGGCAGAATGGCCTCGGTCAATTAGAAATGTATTTCTGTTGGACGTTTAGTAATATTTCTTCTGACATCTTTCCTCTGTTATTTGCAGACTGAAAATCAAATCTTAATTTGGGGAATTTATCATTTTTTCTGAGTTTTTAAGAGTTTAGGAACTCTCCCCCTCTAGTTCCTGTTTCCAGCACCAAGTCGATAGTATGGTTCCCTGTTTCCAAAGGTCTTCTCCACTATGATTACATCATCTTATGTCAAATGCAGATGTTTTCACTATGTTTTGCAAGTATTGCTAATCCAATGAGTCAGAAAATCTGTCAGCTTTTGTTCTGCCTCCTATGAAAAACTGAGTGGCAATTATACAGGATTTCAACCACCATCCCTATACTATTTCCTAAAGTAAGGCCAGTTTTCATATCACATCCATAGATAGTAGACCATATGGTGGTTACTCACTTGTAACCTCTTCTGATTGCGTCTGTAAAGAGTGTACTCTTCTTCAGCTTATCTCATATAATCTATGATATGTTACTGGGTGTTATTACCTTCAATAATGTCACGCTCCTAACTCACATTATTTCCTTTCTCCTGCATGTAATTAACTAGACATCATTCTTCCATGTTTACCTACATCTTAAAATTATGGTTTCCCTAACATTTTTTCCCAATTCCTCTGGCTCACTTAGTCTTTTAATTACTATTTCTTCATAATAATAATGTTGCAGCTAAGCTTGAATTAAATCTATGGCTTTGAAGAGCCACACACATACAATTTGAGTTCAGCTTCAGATCTGAACTTTACAGGTGAACTGCACTGGGATGCTGAGTCCTGAAACTTTGTGTTTCTGTTTTATAGCTGACTTTAATTACTGAATAACGTATGTATTAGGGACATATTGTTTCTTTACAAAATTATCTGCAACTGAAGCAAAGGAGAATAGCTTTGTTTGAAGCTGGATATAGATTTTTAAAATCTGAGCTACATACTTTTCCTAGATCTTTACCACTCATCTTATGCTACTAAGATCCTGCCAAGTGGAGTATGATTGAATGTAAATACAGAGTACACTGGGTTGTTTTGGTAACACATAGTATGCAGAAGATCTAGTAATTCTGCCCTCAGGTGCCCAAACACATGGACCTTTGACCCCAAAAGAGCTGTATTCTTGGTCTTTCGGAACATAATTTGAACCTAATATGAGAAGTACTTTACTTGCAAGACCTTGGTCTGTCCTCTATCACTTGCTTTGCTTTTAGCTTTTGTCTAGAACGTTAAGTTTTGCAAAAATTTGAATTTTTTTCCACAGCATTTTCAGATTTGAAAGATTGGAACAACATGAGGAAAGTCTGTCATATAAATTGTTGCTTTTTCTTTTTGTAGCATCATATCTGTTCGTCTCTTCCCATTTCTACTAATGCTCACCACTAAACAGCCAAGGAGATTTGTTCAAGTAAGCATGTAATCACGTCCTCTAAGAAGTGGTGAACCAGATTACCACAAGGCGTGCAAATGTTTGACAGATTATTACTAGCTGTATGCTTGCTTACAAGAGTCAGACCAATCTGTGCTCTTTTCTGTGCTATGTAGGTTCAAATACTAGCTGAATTGTTCTTTGTGTCTTATTATGTAGGCTTCCCTGAATGGCAATGTAATGATATATGGTGGTCTCTCCACCTGAATTCAAGCATCGACATGTACTGAATGTTTGCATTGAGTAGCAGCAGCTGGGATTTTGTTGTATGTTCATCTCTCTACCAGTGCTATCCTTCAGGGTGTCATTATCAAAGTAGAGCATACTTCTCAACCTCAAACAGTGTGAGTCTTGTGGAAAAAAAATCAGGCAGCAAGATATGTGAAATTCTCATTGAATTAATGGGCCTCTTTGATTTTTTGCCCAGGAGAATACAAAAATCAAAAAATTCTTAAGCCAAAAAAATCTGGTGTCTCCTGGGTAAAATGTGAGAGTTGAGAAGTATGACATAAGCATTAGTAGCCTTTGTGCCTCTTGATAGCTCTGCTGAATCTCCCAAGACTCTAAAAGTTGATTTGTCAGCTTAACATTAGCTTCAGCCTTAGCTGCAGCAGTAGCTGTTGTTTCACCTTTATCAGCAGAAATGGTACAGTTACTGGAGGGACTGATGTGGTAAATCTTTTTGTGACACCATTTTGTTTTTGCTACTATCTCTAATTGGCTTGCTCGTGCACTCTGCATCCCAAGCTAGATAGGCTGAAAGCTTCATCACACTTTAATTAGAAAAGAGCTATTTTAAAGTTACAGAGTTGACTAATTTTATTCATCAAGTCTCTCAAGGGTTACATTTTCAAACTGGACCACTTAAAAATGCCATTGGTGTTATTTTGCACAGGCTGAATTCACAATACTGCATTATAAGCATCGTAATTTGACACATTCACAAAAAATGAATGTAAGTCTGCAGCTGCAAGCAAAACACAATGTTTTTTGTGTGTAAAAAGTTAACTGAGACTGGTTAATATTTACTCCTATCTTTTGTTGTGCTTACTGCTTGCAGCTTCCATCTATTTGATCAAGTCTGGATGCCCAGTATTGAGTGGTTAGATATAAAGTCACTCCTTGGCATGACTCTCTCTTTCTTCTTTTTTCTTTTATTTCCTAATCGCATTGACTGAAATGAATATATGGGTTTGCAAATTAAGGCCAGGCATATATCTTAACACACTGTAGAAGTAAGGGTGGCCATGTGAGGATCATGAAGAGTTCTAGGGCATACTAGGGCTGTATCAAATAACAAACAGTAAAGCTGATGGTACTGAACTTTCTGGACATGCACATCCTCATCTGTGAGCCAGTG
>NW_008824986.1:13418796-13444086 GCF_000699105.1 Pygoscelis adeliae | reverse complement strand
AGGGTGATCACCTGAGATGAACAGCACACTTTGCTCAGGGTAATCTTGCTGTGTTTTGTGGGACTACAGGACAGTCACTGTTATCTCTCACCTGCAAATCACTTCCTTGCTTTATTGTAGTCAGAAACATTTCTTACTACAGTGGGATCCAGTTGTTCGTTGGCTTTCTCAAGCATGCAATATTATAGCTTCAGACATTCCCCAGAACAGCCTCTATGTGAGAAGTGATTTTCAGTTCATTCAAGCATATTGGGATTTTTATTGTTCTAGGTCCTGATTTAGGGGTCTCTGATGCAGACTGTTCTTCTGTATTTAGCTTATTTTTTCTGCCAAAGCCATTTCCATTATACAATCTAGTACCATTGTAGTCTGGGATGGAACTCTGGCTCAGTATTCTGGATAGGTGGTGGGGCACAAAGAGCCACATCACATATGAAAACCAGACCTCACCTATTCGGGTATGTTGAATGTTTTCTTCCCGGAAGCATAACCGCCTTACATTTTTTTTTCTCAGGTGCAATAATAAAGCTAGCATAGACAGCCTATAATCCAGTTTTGAAGATAAAGCTAGCCAGCCTTGTATTCCCAGGGCTGGTATAAGGTGGTGGTAGTAGGAAGCCACTACTGACATGCTCGAAACAGTGAGAGTTCTGTGATCTACCTGCAACAAGAGGAGGCAGCTCCTTATTAGTCCTTTTGTGTTCCTGTAGAACTGCAACATTAAATTGCCCTTTGATTTTTAAAGCCTTCAATTTGTTTGTTTCTCTGGTACAAAGAAACTTCTTAAGCAACGGTTAACATAATCTCTTTTTCTTATTATGGCTTTAGATGTTGTCGGTCACAGTATCTTTCTTCACGTATAGGGTTAGAGAGTGGAGCAGGAAATCTATCCTCACTTGATAATCAGCAGAGAGGGATTCACCTTGATTAAATGCAGAGTTATGCCACATCATATTTCCCATCTCTCTTTGTAAGCCTTAGTGTTAACAGAATCTGGGGCATCATGATGTATTCAGGCAATTTGGATGGCATTTAAGGCTTTTTTTGTTTGTTTATTTTAAGGGTGTGCCTGCACTTTCTTTATAAACCCCTAATTTCTGTCTGTATTTTTTCCTCCATTATTTCCTTGTCCCCTCTTTTCCCAAATATGCAGCTCAGGATAAAATATTCTGCAAAGTACAGTTGAAGGTACATCTTTACTATGTCCTGTTATGCTAAAATGTTTGTTATATGCACACAAAAAATCTGCAATTTATAGTAAGATACAGTTTTGGTACACTTGGTGTGCTGCATTGCCAACAGCGATTCTGATGGTACATGCTGAAACATGAGGAGACGATGAAATTTTGTGATGATATTTTAATTATATTTCATCTTTTAATCTCACTTCAAGTGTGCAGTGCAGGTGGAAGGTGGACCTTTACTGTTGCTTCACTAGTTTTCTTTCATACTGTTATATTTATTTATGGTGGGCAGCAAAATGAAAATTGAGTATTCATTGTAAGGTTGTTGGGAACACTGCCATGCAGACCTCGGTTTTTGCCTTCTCGCCATGCAGCCAACTGTAAACCAATTTTAAATGTAGATCTAAGTTTGTGTGCATGTAAGGAAGAATTGGCTGAAAACAGAAATATCTGCTATGCCAAAGTTTTGATATTTCTAGATTCATTATATCAGACTGATTTTTCAGTGTAATGGGTAGTTATATAAACAATTAAAAATTATTAAAATGTTTCATTTTAGTTTGCTAGACCAAATGGCGTAGTTTAAAACTGAACTGTGTTTTCCTTCGTAATATATTGCAGTGATTCATGGGAAGTGTAATTCAGATGTTTTAAATGAATCCGTTTCAATTTCATTTAAAAAAAGAAAAAAGCAAACCCCAAACCTCTTCCAATTATTTCAAAGGGAGTTTCCACCTGATGGATATATTTAATTCTATTTTTATAAGAAAGTGATAATGTTTTGATTTTCATGAAAAGAGCACATTTTTTCCCTGGAAATAGCATTTTGTAAAAAATTCTCACCTAGCTGTAGTGAGATACTTTCAGGATTACAGCCCTGGAGAGATAGTGAGACATGAATGCCAGTTGTTTTTCCTAGATTCTTTTCCAGTGTCCTCTAGAATCATAGAATCATAGAATCATTACGGTTGGAAGAGACCTCCAAGATCATCGAGTCCAACCATCAACCCAACACCACCATGCTCACTAAACCATGTCCCTAAGCGCCTCATCTACCCGTCTTTTAAATACGTCCAGGGATGGTGACTCAACCACTTCCCTGGGCAGCCTGTTCCAATGTTTAACCACTCTTTCAGTAAAGAAATTTTTCCTTACATCCAATCTAAACCTCCCCTGGCGCAACTTGAGGCCATTTCCTCTCGTCCTTTCGCCAGTTACTTGGGAGAAGAGACCAACACCCACCTCGCTACAGCCTCCTTTCAGGTAGTTGTAGAGAGCAATGAGGTCTCCCCTCAGCCTCCTTTTCTCCAGGCTAAACAACCCCAGCTCCCTCAGCCGCTCCTCATAAGACTTGTTCTCCAGACCCCTCGCCAGCCTCGTTGCCCTTCTCTGGACACGTTCCAACATCTCAACATCCTTCTTGTAGTGAGGGGCCCAAAACTGAACACAGTATTCGAGGTGCGGCCTCACCAGTGCCGAGTACAGGGGCACGATCACTTCCCTGCTCCTGCTGGCCACACTATTTCTGATACAGGCCAGGATGCCGTTGGCCTTCTTGGCCACCTGGGCACACTGCCGGCTCATGTTCAGCCGGCTGTCGACCAGCACCCCCAGGTCCTTTTCCGCCAGGCAGCTTTCCAGCCACTCTTCCCCAAGCCTGTAGCGCTGCATGGGGTTGTTGTGGCCGAAGTGCAGGACCCAGCACTTGGCCTTGTTGAATCTCATACATTTGGCCTCGGCCCATCGATCCAGCCTGTCCAGGTCCCTCTGCAGAGCCTTCCTACCCTCCAGCAGATCAACACTGCCGCCCTCTACATCTATATCCTGCTGTGTATTAAGATTCTCATTTCCTTATGAACTCAGGCCTCTTCCTTTGTGTCCTTATTCTTTCAGGGAGTTGCATGCAATGTAGAAGGATGGGCTGCCAGGAAAGTTAGATTGGAGAGTACTAATATGACATGAAGATAGCTGGCTTAATAAGCATGTGGTTATTTCAGATCTGGAAGGTGGGCAAAGTGATTCAATTTGGGACCTATTTGGAAGAGGCAAACTAGTCTGTGATGGGACACTTCTGTCTGCCAAAAAGCCAACTGTAGTAAAGGCTTGGATGATGCTCAAAGGAAAATCAAAATCAAAACAGGATTATACAGACCTTCCCAGCCTCTGAAATTGGTTTGATCTATACATCACAAAATGCAGGCTTCTCTGTTTCTTCTGTGGAGACTTCTATGTGACAACTTCATTAGTGATTTTGGAATCTAAGTACTGCTGGGTCATGGCAACATACTACCTAAAACTGGTTATCAGTCATTTGCAAAAAAATCTGTTTTGTGGTCAGAATTGATCAATAAACAGAAGCACTCAGATGAACTTGTTATTTATTCTGGGCATGTATTGCTTTTATTTCACTCTAGAGTTCTAGTTATAGCACATAATTAAGGTGTCTTTAAGAGGTTAGAAGAAAGTTATGGCCAATTCGCTGGGGTTGAGGGCTGACTAGATTGAATTGAAGCACAAATTGTTTACGTTGTTTTGGACAGTAATGACAGATTACAAAGTAGTTTACTTTATTTTATCAGCTTCTTAGGACCAAGAGATTAATGTAGAGGAACAGAAGACAGCCACCCAAATTTCTATTTATACCTAATGGAAAAGTATATCATTCAGTAATCCATCCTGTACATTGTGTGTTGTATGTCTTGGGTTCTATCTACAGCATGTCCTAATGTCCTCAAAATATAAATGCCAAATATTATCTTAAGCATAAAGAAATTTTGTATTCTGAGATACATGTGCTTCCAGGAACATATGTCACCACGGTCAGCATAGCGATAGTAATTGGCCTGGGACTGCTGTCTTTTCTCATTTATAAACCAACAATTGTTCAGGGCCCTTGGACCTTCATTAGATGAGCAGTGATAGTTGTATGGGCAGATATGCAGTACACTGCTGAGAAGCTCTTCTCAAGGTACATTTACAGTTTTCCCATTGAGAAAAGGAGGGGAAGTGTATACCAATGTTGCTGAAAGAAGAATAAAAATTAATTTTGAATATTTTATTATGCTAGGTGTTTATGTTTGTCATATACATTTGATAGAATATTCTACTTACATATGTGTATGTGAGTATAGATATGCATACATGAATAGATACACATTTATCTTGTATGTATTAAATACTTGTGACATGCTTGATATGGAAATAATGGCAGTGTATTAAACAAGCACTGAAATTTCTGCAGAGTAAACTTAATAGATTATAACAAAACTCTTTGAAAAACAGCAAGTCCCCTGTCTTGCATTTCTTTCAGGCAGAGGTTATACTCATGGAGCAGGAGTTGAAGCCTCCACCCTTGCATTTCTAAACAATATTTTGTGTTTTCCCTTTCAACTACAGCTTTTCTTGCACACCCTGGAGAAATAATATCTATGAAGTAAATTAAGAATTGGGGAAAAAAAGCTATCTTAAAAAAAATTCTTGCTAATTAAATTTAGTCTTTTGTATCTGAGCAAAAGCCTGAACCAGACCAGGAGACTTTTGAATATCAACAGGACGTCTTGAACTGGTTCTAATTTCCATTGAAATTATCATCTGGATGTATAGAAATACTTTGATTGAATCTGGCCAAGTACTGTTGCTGTGGTTTCCTGTCCTGGTTTTGGCAGGGATAGAGTTAATTTCCTTCCTAGTAGCTGGTACAGTGCTGTGTGTTGGATTTAGGATGAGAACAAAATTGATAAGGCACCGATGTTTTAGTTGTTGCTAGGTAGTGCTTACACTGGCCAAGGACTTTTCAGCTTCCCATGTTCTACCGACTGAGAAGGCTGGAGGTGCACAAGAAGCCGGGAGGGGGCACGGCTGGGACAGCTGACCCAAACTGGCCAAAGGGACATTCCATACCATGGGACGTCATGCTCAGTACATAAACTGGGGGAAGCTGGCCGGGGGGTCCGCTGCTCGGGGACTGGCTGGGCATCGGTCGGTGGGTGGTGAGCAATTGTACTGTGCATCACTTGCTTTGTGTATTATTACTATTATCATATTATTATCATTATCATTTTATTTCAATTATTAAACTGTTTTTATCTCAACCCACAAGTTTTTCTCACGTGCTTTTCCAATTCTCTCCCCCATCCCACCGGGTGGGGGGGAGTGAGCGAGCGGCTGCGTGGTGCTTAGTTGCCAACTGAGGTTAAACCACGACATTTCCTATATTAGAACATTCCATTCTTACTCTCCTTTCTGCCATGCAGTGTAGTGCCTTCTATTCTGGTGGAAGCTACATGATCAGAAAGCAATCCATATTGTGGGTGACGTGTGAAACACAGCTCTACATAATGTATTTGGATAACCATTGATTTCTGAGTTTTGGAGATAATTCTTCACTAAAATTCTGTGACCTGAAAAAAGATTCTTCTTCTACATGATAAAAAAAAGGAAAGTATTTTTTAGCAGAAAAAGAATTTTTTATTAAAGTCTGATTTTTGTATTTTGGAAATACAACTGCATCTGCTTAAGAAAGAAATATTAGCAATTTTTATCCATAATCAAAATGCTAAAAAATATTTTTTCTCATCCTGTCTTTTAGCTTTCTTTGAAGTCACAATATTAAACCTCCTTAAAAATATTTATGTGTATTTAGTTAACAAAAGCTCCTGTAAGTTGAATCCATGCTGGCAAAAGGTTCAGGTAAGCTCTCTATATAAGCTTACAGACAATTGTGTAAATCTTCAGCCATTAAAGAGAAAGGAGAAAAAAGCCATCCTCATTACACTGCTGTCATTTACTCTTCATCTCCTGTCCTCTTTAGCAGCATTAAGATGGGATGTAAATTTGCCAGTTAATGCTGTTAGAAAATGGATGGTTCAAGAAGGGCAGGAATTAGAGATCAGTATTAGGTGCAGATAAGCTCCTTTTCCTCCGCAGTGGCGGCTGTTTAACATTCATGGGAAAATCATCATCAAACAGCGTTATCACAGCTCTGTTGATGGCTGAGGAACTTCATCACTATGATAATTTTTTTTTTTATAGCTGTGAGCCAAAAAGCTCCCTTTTATTTCTGCTGTCTATAACTGCGATAGAAGCTTGTTTGTATGGGTAGGGTATTGCAAACTCATAGCTCTTCAGCCAGGTTTGATTTCTTTCCACCATCACTTCCCCCCTCAACCCCTTGTGTACGTTGCACTAAACAGTAATGCTGATAAAAAAAGAGTGCTCAAACAATCCTTCAAAGAATAACTGATATTTTTATGATCAGTAATTCAAAGTTTGACAAGTGATGCCATTCTGTAATGAAACTGTCATCCATTTTGTTGTGAGTAAAGGGTAGAGACTGTAAAGCAAGCAGGCAGGGAAGAAGTGAATATCTAATGTCACATTAACTTGACCAGGAGATGGTTTAAGGATCACAACAAAACAATTTTTTTTTCACTTTTTTTTTGCTTTTTTCACCATAAGGTGAAGAGGTTCACAGCCTGTTACGTCTTTTTATCCCATCCAACCTGAGAGGAGAACTGTACTTTTCTGTATTTTCTTGAATCTCTTTTAACTTAAAGAAATGTTAGTTCATCTGTAGGTATTTTGCCACAACGTACAATGTCCAGTTTTAAACTCATCAAATTTGCATAAGGACTCACCTCTAAATGATATTTCTAACACATGCTCAGCCATCTTCAAATGTATCTGAGATACAGATCATGGTTGTTCTTTGCCTTATACTTGGGAGGACGGAAGATACGCAGTTCCAGACTGTATGCATTCTTCCAAGGGAGATAAGGTGCTATTCAAGGAAATTTTTTAATTTATTAAGGTTCTCAGCTTATGCTTCTTTGCAGCTTTGACCTCATTTTTTGTAGTTTATCTGCTCTAAATGACATTTCTCATTTTGAATATAGCTGGAAAACATTGTGCTAAACAGCAATTTTGTAGCTTCTGCAGCACCACCTGATAATTTTGATATTTCCACTTTGAATTCAGTATTGATTTGATTACTTAGGTAATTTACTTTTGACACAAGCTCATTCCTTGTCTTTTCCTGAGCAGGGACTTCCAATCATGCCATGTTGTGCTGAATTATGTTTGGAGTTTGGAGATAAGGACTTTTGTCTACTCAACACTCAGCTTAGGCCACCAAACTCATTTCCCATAGGAGGAGGGTTTGAATCCAGTCAGGAACCTAAAGGTGAAAGGCTAGTGCTTTATAATTTAAGTATTACCATATAAACATAACTTTAAAGCAGATATTGTGTGGTTGGGGGAATACTAGAGTTATTTTGAGTGGAATTTCAAGGAGCTCTTGTCTAAAGAAGAAAGGGGCCCAAGAGGCCCCCAAAGTTGCTGACTTCCAAAGATCCCAGGTGTCCCCAGGGTGACCCCTTGCTTCTGGGCCAGGCTGCCAGGCTCCTTCTCAGCCTGACTGTCGTCTTCAGGAATGGTGTCAGGAGAGCCTTCCCGGGCTGCTGCCCTGGCTCTCCCCAGTGTTGCCAGGCTCCTGCCTGAGCAGGAGTTTAAGGGCACCACAGGATAAAGCAAGCCTTCCTTTGCTGAGCTTCAAATCAAGGGAAGGCCAGAATGGGGTGGTGGTCCCAGGAATTATTATACTCTTGCGTGAAATCATTGCACTTCTTCATGACAAAACAAGGATGTAATAAAATAAAAAGGCATTCTAGTCCAGATTGCTGCTAGGACGAGAGGCTTATAGCTACTATGGGAATCCAGCTAAGGCAGCTGTAGTCTTTCTGTGTACCAGCCTCACAGACTGGAGATGGTTTAATTTTTCTTCAGAGGGAAAATTTGTTTCTTCTTCCGAGTTTCTGAAAGCAACGGTCACAGTATTATCAAAAGAATTTTTCAGGAACCATCACAGGCTTTTGAAAAGGTGAAGGAGTTGTGATGTTTCGATTTGAGGGGGTTTGTTTGTTTTAGCAGGATAGTAAAAATTATTATGGAAACTTATAAGTACCAAGCAAGGTCTGCTTTGGAGCTGTTCTGCCACCATTACATGCTTCTCCTTATTCCTTGCTTTTCTAAGCAGGTAACCCCACCTAGTTTCATCAGAAAGGAGTGTAGAAGAATGGATTTTTTAATTTTTGTACTACTGAACTGGATGGGATTTTGTCTTGCAGTAGCCGTACAATTTTCTTTCTGTGATGAAAGGGAGGGAGCTTGTGTTACCATAACATTGACCTTAAGATATTGTAGTATTGTTAAAAAGACACGTTTTCTAGCCTTTTCCAGACTGTGTAAATCCTGTGAAATGGGCGAATATATTGGGGTGTTTCAGTATTGCTTCAGGATGGCTTCATGACCCATTTAAATGTCCTGGGTTATGTTCACTTTTTCCTGGGACATCATAGTTTCTTGTATGGTTCATTTTAAAATAACTTGACTAAAAAAAAAAAATGCCTTGGGTTCACAAGAACAAAAGACAATGATTGTAATTTGCCTCTGCCCTTTAGCAAAGCAATCAGCAATTTTCTAGTATTTTACAGTCATCCATCTAGCTATCTATTCATCTTGTAATACCCTTACTTTTTCTTGGAAATATTCAAATTTGTTAACCTTTTAGTAACTGGTAACCATTAAAAAGCTGTTGTGTATTAACAAAGAGGAGACTTGTCTCTGTAAATCTTTGTGTGCTAATTTATTGGTTTACTTCCTTTTCTGTAGACAAAAGTTGTCAAATTGTTGCCGTTGCCAGTTGCCAGCTGTACTACTTTGGCTTCCACATTGGCAGGATGGTAGGTATTACCTCGTTTACAGTATAGCTAATACGGAGGTAACTCTAAATCTATTAATCTCCAGCAAAGCTGGCTCTTTGAAGTCACATTAGTCTCATTAAGAAGGGTCTGGAATTGAAAAGTGAGACTATTCAGCTGCCCCAGCCTGTTATAGCAGTGCAAGGAGACACAAGGCAGTTAGTGCTGGCTCACTGGATTCCACTGGAATGTGAACAAGATGGGAGAATCTTTGGTTGTGAGAAGGCTAAGGGCTGAGATAGGCAGTGCATGTCTACTCATGTACTGCTTTTGTCTTGGTTACTTAAGAGGTCCTTCTCAAGCAATAGTAGAGTGCATATTCATCTGTATTCATAGAAATGGACTCTGTATATCCCTGGTAAGGAAGGCATTTTTAAAAATTACAATTCATCATTCTATATTTTCTGAAGTATCATGCAAAGATATCTGATTAAGCTCTGCATGACCTAACTCGGATACTAACAGCAACATACCTACATCAACACAGTGCTTTGCTGGCTAATTAGCCCTGGGCTAGCTCAATATTGCAATGTTGTGTAGACATAACCAACACTCTTACACTTGACGGTTGGGAAAATCTAGCACTTTTGTTTTGAAAAGAAAGATGCTTTGTGCCTCAGTTATTTGTCCCATACATACTACAAACCCATTGACTGCTCTTGGCTGAGTCTTGGAAAAATTGAAATGTAGATTCAAAAGTGAGCCAGACTGTATCAGAAAGAACAATTTAAATAAGACTGGGCTTCTAGTTGTATAAACTATAAAACTAGGCACTGATCAGATTTTTGTAGAGGGCAGAACCACAAGAAGTTGGGATTTGATGGCTGCTGTGAATATGGACCAGTCTTGGATGGAAACAGTAGGGCTTTTCTGAGTAAGTAGATGCTAAGATCTGCCACAAATGGCAACAGCTCATCTGAGTTCCAGGAAGGTGAACTTATTCAAATTGTGTCCAAATTTGATCTTAAATCATTTATTGATTTTTCAATTCCCTCTGAAAGTTGCTGACTCCATCAAGACAGTTTTCTGGGCAGAATTTCCTAGGGCTTAGGCTCACGTGAGCTGACATTGCCCAGTGAGGGTATTTAGGGATTCTGCAGTGTCACAGAGCCCTGAGACTCTTCTTGCTCCAGTCCTTTTCCAGGCATAAAGTCCCCTTTTGCCAAGCATGATTATTTATCAGAGGAGTTTACATTTACTAATCTGTGTGGCTAGAATCTGTGCTGCAACATGTGGACTTGTATGGGTTTGTTCATGCTTCATTTATGCACTAGGGCTGAAAGGATGCAAACAACTAAAGCACAGCACTGCTGAGTTTTGCACTCTAACACCTCTGGCTGTCCTCAGCCACTGTATTCTACAGGGGCAGGGACTGTGTGTCATCTTGTCTCAGTGGCTTCTGTATATACTGGGATAACCAGAAACTAAGCAACTTTTGGACATTTATCTGTAACCTTTAATAATTTGCTATGCATATCCACTCATTCCTTTGTTATATTATCAATATTCTGCAGTGCTACTGGTTTTAATAAGAAGACTTTTCACTGGTTTTTCTTTGTTCTAGTCATCTAATCTCCTAATGGAAGTTTCTAATTAAAATCCTACAGCCATTTTCAAACTGTGTTTTGAATAACAAAGTCTTACAAATGCTCAAAGTATATCTCTCCCCCGACTTGGATGCCCTACCTTCCAGATAGCTGTGGAGAAGTGATGCAGGTCACCGTGGAGAAGTGTTGCTGAGAACCTATCTCAGCTGAATGAGAAGCACATAAATGGCACATTCCCTATACAGGAAATAATATGGTACATTTAAGAAAAGTCTTCCGGGGTCTCACTCATAGTTTTCATGAACATTGGACTGATGAAGAAGGAATACCATGTATTCATGGAGCAAGGAGCACTTTCCTGATGGACCTGGTGCTCCATAGAAGCTGAGAAACCAGGATCACCAGGGAAATCTATTACTTTTCTATCCAAACCCCTCTCACTTGTGTTTGAACTTTACCCACTGGGAGCAGCTAAGGGTTGAATTACTGTAATTAGTATCTCATCAGCATTCTTCAGCTACTACTAAAGCAGAAAGGAAAAAAGTAAAAAGAAAAAGAAATGTCAGAATCAGCTCATAAATATGATGAATATGATAAATATGAAAGACTCTGTCTAATTGATCCTTTTATTAATCCCAGGAAATATTGCAAGTGGCATGTGCCATCATTTCCAGATGGATGAGCAGCAGTACACAGAGAAATCTAGCTAGGAAAAGGTATTTCTCAGTGTTCACGCCTGCATGTGGTGCCCACATATTTCTGCATACAGACCTGGTCATCCTCTGGCATGCAGCTAAGTGTTCTTTGACTGCAGACTTGATGTGAAAGCCTCAGCCAAAGCTGCCACTTTCTCCCCTTACTCTAAAGCACTGTTACATTCCTACTTCTCCCGCACACCTGCAGAGGATATTGTTTTGGCCAGAATAAGATGAGCACAGGTGGTAATGTAATGCACATTGCATCAAGATTTAACACCTGTTGCACATAGGGCTTACGAGTTTTAATCTGTTTTATTCAAGGTTTTGGCACTTTGGTTTTTTACTTTTTTTTTTTTTAAGCAGTTTAATAAGTGGACAAAGAGCAGCAGCAGATTTATTTAGAGGTGGTTCAGATTTGTCATCAGGGGCCTGCTCACAGAGGGGCTGTGTTTCAGAAGTGATTTTTTCTTTTTGAAAAAGTATATATACATAAATAAAAAGGTTCTTACATTTGACAGATGTATAAATTCAGCTTTTTTATGTTAAAGCTGATACCCAAGTTGGCTATGGCCATTCTTACCTGACAAATCCACGCAGAGTTGATTTTAAGGGTTAGATAGGTTTGATTTTAAACACTTCTGCCCCTCCCCTGTCTATGGGATGACCCAGTAGGTGAAGTTAGGTAGAAATGCCTGATATCCACAGTGGAGGCAACACGGGTTTATTTCTTTGTGTCTCATGTCATGTACTGACTGGTTCCAGATTTGCTACTCCTTGCGCTTTTTGCAAGCATAGAACAATTTTTGTGTTGAAATTAAATCCCATGTAAAATGAGGAAAAGCCTTTGAAATTCACTATATGAACAGTGCTCAGTATTCAGAAATGTCAACATTTCTGCTCCCTCAAAAATCACCACAGAGACTTCTGTCCAGCACAGCACCCTAACAGCTGTGCTTTTAATTTTTTTATTTAACAATACAATAGACTCTTTAAAAGTGAGTTTTATGAGCTACCAGGAAAAAAACTTACAGGAAAACTAGTTGGAAAAGACTGTCAATCTAATGGTCTTTTTAATTCCGTTTAGCTCCATTCACAGCACTCCTTTCACCATCATCTGAAACAAACTCTGTTTAGTTGAAAACATTTTTTCTGAACTTGGAAATTGTATTCCCAGACGATTCTAGGAGAAAACTTTGCAAATGTGATATTTTTTGAAAAATGAAAACAGACAGAAAAGCTTTCAGTTTTCCAGTGTGTTTTTGAATAGATTCCCTTACCTTTTTCCCCAAATAAAAAGACGAGTTATCTCCGTGGAGGAGACTCTCCGCTACAGAAAACTGAATGCCTCATCAGTGATGTAGATTTCAGGACAGACAGTACATTGCCTGTAAACTTGAAGCTCAGATGACAGATGGAAACCAGATAAAGTGAGTGTGCCGATCACTGCGGAGAGATTAGACTCTGTAATTTGCATCTTGTCTTCCAATAACGTTTGCTCCATTTTTGCCTTCACATTTACCTGAGCTTTAAACACAGGCGTTTGAGGCCTGAACTTATACGAACTTTATTTTTTCGAGTGGAGTATTTCTGTTTAGCTGGATTTTAGTTCTACATCTAACAAAATACAAGCACTTCAGGGAAAGTGTGTCAACGTTTCTGCTCCCTCAAAATTCACTGTAGAGGCTTCTGTCCGGCGCAGCACCCTAGCAGCTATGCTTTTAAGTTTTTGTATTTAACAATCTCAAGTGCCTCAAGCGTCTCTTTGAGGACTCCACTCTAAAGCACGTTTCTGAGAAATATCTCCTCTTCCCCAAAGTGCTAGGCCATTCTCTAGCTGGCTAAGCCTGTTCCCCTTGAGAGACAGACAGGATGGGGCTTAGGGTCCTTCTTAAGGGGCCACATGTCCCAGGCACTGCAGAGGTAGGTTGACATTGGCTAGCCTGCACAAATATTTGCTTGCATCTTTGCCATTTTCAAATTCTGTCTCTCTTGTTTACTCTTCTTTGTCCCTGCCTATCATGTTTCTTTCCTGGCTATTGCTATTAATATGTAAACTTTCTATTCTGTGTCCTAAACTAAAGCACATTTGTTATTCATTATCTGAAAGACTCTTTATTAATAGACATAAATAACATTGCTAGTGTCTTACACATAACTATAGTATCAGTATTGTTCATATGAGCTGCCCACCATGCAACATAACACATTCTGTCTGTAGCCAAAGGCTTTTACTGCTGGGCATTGCAAGGCCAGTGTGCAGCTGACCTCAGGTTAAAGATTTCATTTGATCAATTCTGTATGTAAAGATTTGTAGGAGTGGAAGAGGAGGAGGTCGAAGGAGGGACAGCAATGAAAAGCTGGCTTTCCTTACTTTCACATTGTTTTCACTGGAGTATTGTGAAATTCCATTGGGTGGGAGATGATCTTGTCTTTTAGCCTGTTTGTGGCATTGTACATGTCAACCGAATATTGCTTGAAATGCTTAAAAAACTGTTCTGGGACAGTAGAAGTAGGATGCTTACTAGCATGTGCTCCTTAAACAGGTTTCTGTAAATTTGAATAAGATTGTGTCAAGCAGTTTGCATATTTTCCCATTTCTCTTGAACAGAAAAGGTTTCATTTCAAACAGTTCTGCTTGCTTGTAAGTTGAAGGCACTCACCACCAGTGGGACTGAGACCTTATCCCTCTAAGGAGGATACTAGAGAAAACTGGCTTTAGCTAACTGATCTTACGATCTTGTGATGGATCTTAGGATCCATTTCTAACTGTGTCTTTAGAGGAAGGTGCAAAAATCCTAATGAACAACTGCTCAGAGAGGAAGTAGTTTTATCACCCTTATCTTGGGGTTCTGTATAGTCCTGTATACTAATCAGCTGAGTCATTGAGTACTTTCCCATACACTGTGGAAAGAACCGGTCTTGATGCTCATGCAAGCTCTCTAGCACTACACACAACTCAAACCTTAAGCCTTTTTTTTAGTAGCAATTAATGAGAATCGTGAAGTAGAAATTAAAATGGTAATGAGCTTTTAGCATAATGAAAAGAGCTTGTAAAGGCAAGAAAAAGCATTTGTGGGTCTCCGAGTCACATTGCTCCCAGATACAAAAGTAGATGTTAGCCTTGGCTGGAATGAGCCATATTGACTCATTTCATTTTGCACAAATCTGTGAAAGCACCCTTATGTCATACAGAAAAATGATGCACTCATGTCTCCAACCTCATAATCTAGTGTTCTTCTTATCAATGGCTTTGTTAATTTGGGGCTGATAAATCAGTATACTCATTTTGGCTTGATTTTTTTTTTCCTTTGTTTGCATGTGCTTAGTATCTTTTAAAATGTACCAGTACAGAGTCATGTATAGTCAATGACTTAGAAGCCCCATAAATATCTAATGCAGTTTAAATCTGTAGAAAAGAATGTCTTTTTTATGTGACTCAAATTATACTTGGAGCAATTTAGGTGAAATTCAACATAATTTCTCTAAATTAAAAATAAGTGCGAGTATATTGTTTTGATCTTTTCCTCTCTCAGTGAGTGCTAACAAGAGTAATATCATTTTAAGGAGAGAATGAGACTCATTTTTTATGAGTAACCCGATTGCTTTTTTTGATGATTGTGTGACACTTTGCAAGTCTTACAAGTATCCACGTGCAACAATGAAGCTTCTCTGTGTGTCAAGGACACCTAAGAACATACAAGAGTTTGGAAAGCTTTTAAGCTTGGCCTGATAAGCAATTAATGAATATTGTAGCTAGAGTATGCTCCTCACTGTTAGCTGAATTGATATGTTGAATAGATGTCCAGTTTTATGCATCTGAATTGAAAGTAAACTTCATTTGTGGGGGAAGAGGGAAGAAAGCATCATTCAGAAGAAGAGGCTTTGTTTGTGAAATAATTTTCTTTCTTTTAACATATACAGAACATTCATCTATTTGAAGTCTGGCTCCCAAATATAACAGGTTTTATCTCAGAGGCAAGAAAAAATATGGTAATTTAAAAAAAAAGCATAAAAATGGAACAACCAAAACAAAATATATTTTAAACTGTTTCCAAGTGCTTTCAGTTGTTTGGGCATAGGCGGTACCTACATTTGGGGTCTAATGGAGAGTCAGGGATATTTACAGTATATCCTTTCTTTTTCTCTGATTTTGTTTTATGAGCATAATTTGTATCTACCTCATTAAACAAACATACATTCTCACAAACATGTTCCTTTTGCATTTCATGGCTGTCGCTTATCACTCTTCATATTCGTTGGCTCACTATGGTATTGACTTCTTAAAAAGTTGGAAAAGCTTGAAAACATAAAAAGTCTTGCTCTCACCAAACAAGTTTGAGAAACTCAGTGGGAGTTTTCAAAGGTGTTGGTATAAGGAAAATGGCCAATTTGCATTATATGTCTAAGGGATTTGTGAGATTAACTTCCTTATTCAGCTTTGAAAATCCTGCCTTGAAGACTCAATCTCACAATTCAGTGTGAGGAAGAGGAAGAAGGTCACAGATTGCCATGGCCAGGATACAGATGGTACCTATATCATCAGTGGCCAAGTACCCTGTGGTGGCTGTTAGAACAGATCTCACAGAATCACCCTGTTCCTGAAGCCACTGAGAAAAATGCTTAGCAGGCAGCTGGGACACTTAACAGCACAGCAGGGTATTTTGTTCCTAAACTCTTGACTGAGACCGATCACCTAATCAATGTGGGGCCTTATCCTCCCTATCTAATGCAACTGTGGATGTGCTTATAAATAGCTAATTTTTTAATGTCTTGGACATGGATGGCTCTCTTGCCAACCTGTACGTGCAAGCTATCTCCGTAACTTGAAGTTATGTATTTTTTTATCTACCTAATGAGTAAAAGAAAGCGATCCATGGAAGGAAGCCCGTACTGCAAGCCTGCCTATGAGAAGCTACTTGTGAGAATAAGGTTTTCAGGAAGGGAAGCCGGGGTAAAGACTGACTCTTCCAAACGGGTTTACAAAAGAGATACAGTGCACCGTATTATCTAACAACGCTCTGCCTTTTCACTCAGGGAGACAGACATTAAGGTGCATTAGTCCTATCATTTGTATGTCTGTAAATATCAATAAAGTATGTTATTTGGCATTCACATTTACACAATGAAGGACGAGGACTATCCTTTTCAGGAAATTTAACAGAGCCATTCACAAACAAAAGCTCAGTAATCTAATCTTTCAAAAGCTCAATAATGCTAAGTTCAAAATTGCAGGTTTTAAACTAATGTACCTGATAAGTAATGATGACAGAATTTAAAAGGTCCATTATTTGGTAATCTAATATTCCCAATCCCAGTTATCTGTCAAAGACAATACTCTCCCTTAAACAGCGCTAATGTGTTCACATCTACATTAATCTCTTAGGGAGAAAAGAAGCATTCTTTACGGGCTTTATCTGTTTCCAAATGTCTGACTCCACAAGGAGGCATTTCGCACTGCTGATGAGGCTATGTAAATGACTCAAATGTCTTTGTATGATAGGTGCGATTTCTTACGGATACACGCGATACCGTATTACCGAGAGGCACTCCCTGGCCAGCCAGCCCTCAGTGTTCGTTTACAAGCTGTGCCTAGTGCCTTTGAATCCTCTGCTGCTTCTCCACTGCAAAACAAACATCATGCTTACGGGTTTGCTCCTCACCTGCTTTTCTTGCATGATATGCTGCTTTTCTGTGCAGCGCAACCCTCTTCTGTTGTGTCATCTCCCATCCATACTCCGGAGTCCTGAGGCCATGGTATCGGTGTGACAAGATTCACAAGGGGAGAGCTTGAAAGAATTGTGCCTCCCTTTCTAGGAAATTATATAGGATAATATACAAGAGAATTAGGATCAGGTATACCACGACTGCCCATGGACTCTGAACTCACTCAAGGGTGCATAGGGTGGCATAGGGACATGAGTCACTGTTTGTTTTCCTTGGTCTTGTAGGCAAGTCTCCTTCCTCTCAGCTTACCTGCTCTATAAATTTCCCAGCTTGCAGCTCAGCTCTTTAAATCTCATTACTAGAGAAGGTTTTGGCCTCAAGTAAGCCTGAGTCTGCCCTGCTCCATTCTAAATTCAGGCTGATACAGGACTTTTTAAAGTGTGTGTGCAATAGAATAAAGGCAGTCACTACTTCAGGAATATTGTACTTTTTCCTGGCTGAATTTTTCAAACACCCATCCAAGTAGAACATACATAAGTACACACAGAGTTCTTTACGTTTCTTATGTCTTACTGTAGCTTGATTTTCAGAACGTAATGACAGACACCACAAAGTGACCCAGAAGGAAACTTTTCTGAATCATTAAGTATATCAATATAAAAGCTTCATTTGCAATGCTGCCTAGAGCAGTGAAACAATGCAATTTTTCTCTGGATCCCGTGGAGCAGCATGTAAATACACTTGGCACAGTGCTGTAAAAGAGTTCTGAAGGTGGTGTTGACTCAAAGTTTTTTGTACAATTCAAAGAAAAGGATAAATGGTCAGAATTGCGGTATTGTTGAGAAAATGTAGTTGTTTACAATGTCTGCAGGCTATTGGTTTGGGAAAGTAGTTGAGTAGAAATTGCTTTAAAAAAAAAAAATCCTATCCTGAGTCAGGAAAGAAAGTTCACATGTGAAAGCAGCTCTGTTTAAAGAATGAAACGAAAGGTCCAGTTCAAGGTACAGTAGCTATTTGTGCTTAGTGGAGTTAATGCTATGAATCAAGAAAGATTGTATATTAAAAATTATTAAATTGCACAATAAAATTATTAGAAGAATAGATCACATTCGATATAATTAGATATTATGAATGCAGTGTCTGAAATAAATAGATATGGTATACTTGTGTATGTAAAACCCACCGAGACCATTAATTTTGAGGTGTGGTTTTGCAGCTTTGGGGATTTTTTTTGTTATCCTTGGAGAAAAGGAAAAAAAATCTACTTCTAAGAATTTCAGAACAGCATAACCTTAGGAGAATGTCATATAAAATGTATCCCCAGGAAAGCTGAGAGTTGTGTGTGGCTGAATCACACACACAGGAAAACTATTGAGATCAGTTCTATGGTGGGACAGCAACAAAACTGATCCCTTAAAGCAGATAGATGACAATAGCTAGTCATACATGGCTGGTTCAAAACAACGTGCCGCCACTGCTCAAAGAGCAGAATGTCTTGCTAGCACCTGCTGAAAGCTGGGAGCTGCATTTGTTGCTGATGTGGATGCTGCCTATGCAAACTGGGTCTAGGAATCCAGTGAATACCAGTTGGTCAAAGAACAGGATTTATTTCAATTAGGAAAGTCATCATGATGGGGAAATTAACACGGCCATTTCTGTGACACATATGTGTCCCTCTGGAAGCTAAATTTACTGTGGAAAACAAATGCCTCCACATACCAACTAAGCCATACATTCAATAACTGGCTTGAGACTAACAAGCAGTTATCAGCCAGCTCCAGGAAAGCTTTGAAGCAAGTGTTTAAATCTGCATTCATATTATAGTGTTTTGTTGAATCATGGCAAGGGCAGTATCTTATTAGCATGACATGTGTAACCTTTGTGGAAACATTCAACTTATGCATATACATGCTTATCCCAGATGTAATGCCCTGCCTGCCAACCTCAGTATCTGCTGTGACTGAGTGTACAAAAGGCACAAATAGAAACTTAAGAAATGTTTACTGACTCCCTAGTAGCATTTTACTCCTGTTTTTCCTCTGTGGAAGCCTACAGGGAAAGCTGGCCCTTTTCATCCCATTTGGCACATTAGGCATTTATTTGGTGACGTTTTGAAAGGTTTTGAAAGATTGCGATATATTTTGCTTGCAGCTGGATGATTCAGAGTGATTGTCATTTTTACCGAAGTCATCTCAGTGCCACGCATCACATGGGAAGATCAAATCCTGTGTATGTGCCACTGAACTAGGAGAATGTGCAGAATATTCTTTGTATTTCTCTGTTTTACTTTGACCCTTCAAAACCAGGGAGTGCTCAGTTCCCACCTGATATATTGTATCTGATTGCGACAGATAAATTGATCTTTATCTACTCGCATGAAAGCATCTTCCCAGATGATGTTTAAACAACTGCATATTGAAGAGCCTTTGCAATATCAGTAATTAAAAGTAAATGGGTCAGAGGGTTTGTTAGGTGCTTGCTGTATTTCTAGGTAATTCCCTTTCAATTCCGAACACTACCTAACAATTAATTTCTGCCTTTAATAACTTCTTTAGTATCTCAGCGTTTCCTTTCTTTCATTGTTTCCTGCTCCTTTGGGTGCTTTTAAAAAGCTTTTTTCAGTATGTTTGTTTTGATTCATTCTGCTGTTGAATATCAGACTTTGCTCCAGTTTAGTTCAGCTGGCCACCAACTCAAGCATACATTTCATTTTTTAGGCTGGTCTTTCTGTCCTTCTAACAGATGACAGCCAGTATCCGTAACTCAATCAAAAACCAGTTCCAGGCCTGCCTTAAAAAGTCTGGATTTCTCCTCAGGCTTGTGGATTTCCCCTCTTCCTTTCTTTTTTCCTTTGAATTTGCTCTACAGGTCTTTAGCTCCAGCTAGTGGCATACTCCAAAATGCAAATTTTGTCCAATGTCTTAAAAGAAAGCAGAAAGGTGGGGTTTAGTTGTAATTCTTACAGTGTTCTGAAGTGTGTGTTGAGAGGGAGAATTATTCAGAGGCGTCAGTCCTTCCTGGCTAATTTGAGTTAACCCACAAATTCTTTAAAATATAATAAATACACTCCTTTTTCAGATTACAAGCTCCTGTGTTATCACATTGGGCCAAATTCTGCCCTCAAGTGTAGACTTGTATAGCTCTTCTGGACTTCAAAGGGAGCTGCACATATGTGTCTTAAAGCAAAAAAACCAGATGTTTTATCAAATAAAAAGCTTTACCTTAGCTCCTACTTTGACTCTGCACCCTCCTTATTGAGAGTTGGTGTAGCCTTTGTACAATGTGCAAAAACAGAACTAGAAAGCCTTTAATTTTAAGTAGGGTTTGAGATTTGCACCCACCTTTGGTGGGATCCCTTTTCTCTCGGGACTTTGTAGTGCACCTGGATCTCTTCTGGGTCTGGGAGCCCCCTGCTCAGGTTGGATGCCACAAGTGACAGAAGACCCTCTTGTGTGACCCCCTTGGCAAACTGTTCCCTGAAGGAGCACAAGAAGGAAGCTTTTGGAGGTTCCACTAGAAAGAGGGGTGAGCGCCCCTGCTGAAAATCTCTCGTAGGAAAATTTACGCTATGTTTCTGCAGATGCAGCCGTGTCCTGCTTTGGTAAATCTGCAGTCACAGGCAGGGAGCGTTGGAGAGAATCTGAATACTAGGGTGGAGGGAAGCAAGTTGTTTCCCTATGAGGAGAGAAATAAGTTTTTCCGGTGACAAATGGTTGTGTCTTAATTCAATTAATTCACACAGACTGCCCTAATCTTTAGAATGTTAATTTTAAATGGTAAAAACAAAATGCAGTTTAAATTCATAGAATCCCACACATCACTTTCTCCTCGGTTTTCAACTGGAAGTTGCATTGAAAGTGTAGGTAAAATAGGTATAATTTAAAACTCTCTTCTTTCCCTCCCCTCCCACCCCCACCCCAAGAAGGAGTACGTATATCCATACTCTGTGGGATGAAAGCACATGGGCAGACACAAGTCGAGCTTTGTTGTGGGACTCTCGGTGTTGGCACCAATACAGATATGGCTGCCTTGGCAGCACTAGAGGAAACCCATTTGAATTCTACAATCCTCTTGTTTAAACCCAAAGACTCAAAGGTCTGTTGTTTGTTCAAAGACTTTTATTGTTTCCATTTCGTTACTTGGTGAACTGGATACTGGGACAGGTGTGTCTACAGTCTGTTCATATTGACTGTCCATCTAAGATACCAGATGACACGATAATGCATTCCTGGGTTTCACGAACTTTGTCACTTCTGCCATAAAACCCTGGCACCTAGTGTAAATAAATATATCTGGAATATAGGAAATTCAATCCAGGTCTCTCTCCAAGGGCAGAAATCTGTTCCTGAAGGCCTAACCTTCCTCATCAGTCAGAAATTGTGCTAGTCCTACACTATTGATTCAATCCTTTCCTGAAGGTGAGAAAAGCACCAGAGTACATTAACAGATTTTATGTCAACATCTCAAATGTAGCTTTCGCCGTAGCTGAAGCCTGCAAACTAAACAACATATATACTGTTCAACACAGAGAATACCTGTACGTGTTCTGCCATGATACATACAGCTGTCTCTCTGCTTTGTCTATTTATATACCTATGCACAAACTCACCTATACACACAATTTCTGTGTGTATATATATTTATATAAAAAAGTATGCATCTACACACAGTCTCCCACCAGTTTGTTGGATTCCTTATCTCTCACAAACACTTTCATTTATTTCCAATATAAATGTTCAGAGAGCGGCAGAACAAGTAGAAT
The DNA here is from genome assembly GCF_000699105.1 of Pygoscelis adeliae. Lineage (NCBI taxonomy): Eukaryota > Metazoa > Chordata > Aves > Sphenisciformes > Spheniscidae > Pygoscelis > Pygoscelis adeliae. The sequence continues at coordinate 13,422,474 of NW_008824986.1, read as the reverse complement.
TGTTAAGCGCTTCCCAAGGTTCTGTTGTCAGCGAGTGCAATGTTATACCAAGGCAAAAAAATAACACATTAGCACTGTAATTTTCTACTGAGTGCACCAACAACACACTTGGGACCCATGCATAAGTCTATTGATCCACTGAGTCGGGGACCTTAAAATATTTGAAATTGTTCTTTAGAAAAATAAAATAACCCACACTTTTTTTGAATTACTGTGGTCTTCCAAAGTCCGTATAAAGTATTATGCAAGGAGACAAAGCTATTTTACCAGGCAGGCAGATATTCCAAATTACTGGTTCTTAACAAGCATGGTAATACATCAGTCAAAAGCAATAAATTTAAACTTAATGAAATCTCAATTTGCCTACAGTGCATTTCACTTTGACATTTTCTACATTGCCACGGTGCTTTGATAAAGTTTTTTAAAATGCAAAGAAAGTGTCTGTAAGGCTAAAGAGCAGACTTGGTGCCATTGTGCCCAATGGAACATTACAGTACTTAAGTTCCATCACTATATGCCCTGTGGCAGACTAAGCCTGAGTGCTAACATAGGTTCAGTTTTCATTATCATCATGTGATTATCCATTTTACTGCATTTAACTGATAATACAACTACCAGCTCACCTTAAAAGAATTAGCTTGGAGGTTTCATTGCTTTCCAAATGGAATTCATTTGACAAACAAATGACAATTAGCCCAGTCTCCCTGTTCTGTGTCAGGATGGTTTTTGATTGAACCTAGACCAATTTACAATTTTTAAATGAGTTTAGACATTTACATTTAAAATGTCTAGAGGAAATTAGCCGTGGGACATCTAACAGCCAAAATGCTTTTTGAAGTTGATTATTATTTGATCTAGTACCCTCTACCTGTACATTTTGTTCTGACTTCAAAGTTTTGGAATGAAAATGCCACCTACACCTCATAGCATAGGGAAAAACTTAAAAGCAGTTTTACTCATTATGTTATGCAAAGAAACCTATATTTTAATATTCGTTTAATATGGTTAGTTAGCTTTAATGACACCAGTTTGACAGTGTCATAGTTTTTGAATATAAGACATTGATTGAAGTTTCCTGTGCTTGCCAGGGTTTTTTTGTAGAATGAAAGAATATCTTTTGAAGGTGAGATTCATATGCCCCACACTACCATTCTGCCACAGATCGAAATGTAATCATTTACAGATGAATGCATGTCTTTGTACAGAGTCAAAAATATGTTGTCATTTCTATATTATTCTGTGTATCAAAATCTTTATTGATGTTTGTTTTCCTGCATACCAAATTTGTCCAACTATATTTATACTGGTCTTAAAGCAGGAGGGTCTCCTTATGAAAAAAGGGTTGTCAGTAATTCCATTATAAATATGCAGGCTCTGATAACACAGCCATGAAAATTGGGCTGAAATTAGGCACATGGTATCTCAGCCTTGAGGTAATTTGGATCACACTATTTTTATTTTGTATTATTAATTTATGCATTTTTGTAAAGTTAGAAAACTGTACATTTGGCCGCTGTAAAATTATGAGCATAAAAATAAGTGCTGTTGCTTTTCTGGGTTCTGAGTCTTTAAAGCTCCACTCGATGCCTATGGGAGTCTTATGACTTTCAGAAACAGGTCTGTTTTATTTTAACAAAATCAGTATTTGGCTTTCAAGCCGTAATGATTACTTGGGAAGTATTTTTAAAAAATGTTTCATGACTTTCTGATATACGTACTTGGTATGAGCATACAATGTTATCCACAAAGTATGCTCTTCTATCATGAATAAATATAGTTTTCTTATAACAGTTCATACAAGCCCGACTCAACAGGGTTTTAGGCTTCCGAGGCCTGAAGTTAAGTGTCCAAATACAGCTGAAAGCAAATGAGGTTTTGGGACAGGCTCTGTTGGAAACCTAAGTCTGAACCAGCAGCACTAGTGTTTTCTCATCCCATGGTTATGTTTGCACAATCAAAGGAACGAAATTTTCTTGAGGGGAGAAACAATCTTGTATCATCGTACCCCTATTGCCTAACTTTCAAGCAGTGTCAACTCCTATGGGTGTCTATGTGATATCAGTTGCCAGTGTTAAAAAAATCTGCTTCACTACATGCACAGAATACTGATTTTTGCCAGTCCTCAGCTAGTGTCCAGGCTCAACTGGGATCCATAGGTTAGGTGTTTCTCTACATTTGTCATCTGAGAGAATTGACCCAGTAGACCTAAATATCAAGCCAGATCTGTACATATGTAGTGGCGGCTGATGATTTTAGAGGGAGCAAGATGATGATGACACCCTACTTTTACCTACTTAGAGCAACCTCCCCAAAATAAGGCGACGGATCACTTTCTTCGAGAGTCATGGCAAAGTGTCCTTCTCCCTTGGCACAGGGAAGGATTTAGGATAAACTCATGCCTCTTTTGCCAACTCCGGAGGCTCACCACTAGGGTTACTGTTTTTGTGCATTCCCTCTGCAAGGCATGTAACTCTGCTTCTGCTTTGGATGTGAAGCCTAAATGCCTAGTTTAGATTTCCAAATTTTGCTGTGGGGGCTCAGTGATTAAAAAGTAAGTGCATGAATCTTAGGCAATTTGGTAACTAAGGATCTTTTTGGACTTGAATCTTACTCTTCCATGAGTTAGTCCTTGAAGAGGACAAAATCTTTGGCCTGAAACATTTCCTTGAGTGAAGATCTCTTAGAAATAGAGAAAATGTAAATCAAATAATGACCTGGGAAGAACCCTTGGGCAGACTGTGTCAGGCCTGCAGTGAGAGGGGCTTGAAAATGTAAACAAAGTTCAGCAGATCCAGGTCTGTCTCAAAATGCATCATTACAGTCAGTTCAAGGTGATGCTGCCACAGTCTTTCAGAAGTAGTTATTTATATATTTTCTGTGTCTGCTATACTGTAAAATATGTGCAAGTGTGATAAATACACTTCAGGTGTGCTTGTTGAGCAAACAAACACCCCAGGGATGGAAGTCAGAGACCAGCTCTCCTGGGAAATCTTTGACTGTTAAATTCAAAATCTGTAATTTTCTACAGCCTAAAAAGCACATCTTTAAAAGTAGATACCAAAATCCTCAAGTATGCGAGTGTGAGTCTCTCTAAACAAGGGTGGAAGTGCAGTGGGTGGACTGAAGGTACTGGAAAATCAGAGTGACTAATCCTTCCAGTATCATCATTTAGAAAAATACTGGTTTTGCATTCCAACTAAGAGAGCAACAGTTGCGTTTCTCACTTGGGAAGCTCTTTTGGTTGTAGTACACGCAATGAATTCTGATAAATTGTAACAATTTATTCTCATCAACTCAGAGAATTTAAGTCTGGTTTTCAGTTTACTTTTTGTTTGCATGAAAATTTGGATGTGAGGAAATAGTATGCGTGGTAGTGTTCCTTTTCTGGCAGCTACAGGACGTAGCCACCTGAGCATGAAATACTCTATGTCTTCAGGGATTCCTGCTCTCATTGCTCACCCATGTGATACAGGTATTATTTGGAGCATGAAGGAATGAAAGGGGGGAGAGGTTGAAGATGTTTAGATCTAAACATGCTGCTGTAGAAAGAAAAGGCAGTATTTTTAGTGGAAGAAAGTGGTGGACACCCAAAGCATGGAGCTCATTGACTTCCATGCTCAAAGGCACCTTTCTCCAACTCCCTGTATCAGCCCAGTCTCACACAAGAGCACACAACTC
>NW_008824986.1:13358657-13418786 GCF_000699105.1 Pygoscelis adeliae | reverse complement strand
GATGAGTTTGTATTTCTAGAAAAAGTTGGGTTTCATTTATTATTTATAAATTTCATTTTGTACATATCTTTAGGGACATTAAGAGATTAGTAGTCATGCAGTTTGTTCTGAGAATTAATGCTAATCCTCAAAGATAGGTGAAGGGTAATTTCATTAGTTTTTATAAAGGTTTGGAATAAAACTAACCATTCAGTCAACAGTTTGAAAGGAGATGTTTAGTGCTGTGCTCTCTGCTCTCCCAGCAGGCTCTGCCTCTCACAGGACTGTGTCAGCACAGACTGGCATCTCGGCGGTAAGGGTACATTCCTCAGACGTCGTTTTATGTAAAATAGGTGGGTTCCTCTTTCCTAAATATGTCATATAAAATCATTGTCTCTGGCATGACATACAGTAGTTCAGGAAGGGAAGCTAATCTAGGAAATAAAGGGATACAGACTATTGATGCCAAAATCAGCAATTACATTGTATGAGATCTCATGAATAATTCCTGAGCTGTGATTTAACATTAATCTGAGTGTTTAGTACAAAGCTGGGCTGACACCAATAAAATGCTGACTGATTTGTTTTAAAATAGTGCTCCTTCAGTCTTCACTACACTGCTTTGAAATGAATGCTTTTAGGTAATATCTCAACTTTGCCTCTGTAAAACACAGACAGATGCATTCATGTGACTGCACGCTCAAACTCTACCATTATTTTTTTCCCATCATTTTGGGCTGAAACCTTTTCCTTGTACAGTGTTTAATACTAGCCATGATTTAGGCAAGTGGTCTTCATAACACAGAGCTTTTCCTCCCAGGGAAAATCTTACCAAAATAGGACTGCTTAGTAATGGATGGTGATGTTTGCTATGTATGTGTATTTCAGGTGCTAAGAGGAGGAGGCCATGTGTGGTGAAGCAAGCAGGAAATTACCCAACCAAACATTAGGAGAGTTTAGTGTGTTACAATTGCTTCTGCATCATTAAATAATGCTGCTTTCCAATGAACATCAAAGGACGATAAACGAATAGGTGAGTGAAACAGTGATGACCATCTCAGGAGACACCATACATTTATTCTGAAGCAATGCCACCTGTGCCCAGGAAATGCTGTACATACAAGCATCTCCCACCTCATTCACAGCTTCTGCCTCTGTAATAATGGCTTTGCCATTTAATAATGGTAAAGCACTAGCTGAATACGTTCGTCTCATCCATTAGCATAGCATGTCTGTTCAATAGAAACCCTCAGCCTGGGGTGCTCACACGTATCTCCTATATGCTCTTTTTAGGAGTTAGGAAAAAGGGTTGTTCTGTACAGAGCCAGAGCTGGCGTTAGGGTGGTTGTTCTGCAAAGACTACAGGGCGGTCATGTAGTATGAGTCTATCCAGAAGAAATTGCTGGCATATGTCTTTCCTAAACATTACAGTGAAAAACTGTTTCTTCCAGACAGGTGTTTCAAAACAGCAATCATTTCTGGGCAAGTCAGCAATCTCAATAAGAAGTGACACTAACTCACTCTTACCTTTTGCATACCTACTTGCTGTCAAGTACAATCTGTACAGCAAAAGGAATTAAGCTGTATAAGGAGCATATGTTGTCCATGGCTATGTCCCAGAAATAATGGACTTAATGTGTAGCTGTATGTCCTATATAGCTATATTCATTAGGAAAACTACAATAGCAATACATTAGGCTGCTTGGGGAGATTGTTGAATCTTCATTATTGACAGCTTGTTTGTTGGTTTTTTTTTTTTCAAAAAGACAGGCAAGGCAAGGATCGCTGTGATCTGATTTCTCTTTCAGTTCCGCACTCTGATGAGCATTACATTTCATGAAGTTCCTCAATGTGGAGATCATGAATCACCAAATCAGTCCTGGCACTATCAACTGAGTGAATGCAGTGGAATTGGACAATAACAAGGAGGGCTGCAGTCTTCTGATCTCAAAAGGAGATTTTTTTACAAACGCTCTAATGAATGCTCTCACATTACAATGTTTTATATTGTCTGGCACTTAAAGAATAACCCAATGTCAATGCTAAAACAACTTTGGCTTGAATAGACCATACAAAATATGACACTCTTTACAAAGAGGGGGATTTCCAACTGAAAAGCACTTTACAGCACTGTGCACCAGTAAATGTGGGTGAATTGTCTAGTTTTTGTCTTCTGCTTCTAATTGTGCTCAAGGATAAGTAACAGTAAGGAACAGGATCTTTGTCTGAATGTCTTGTATCTTCCTCATATATTTGTTTATAGAACTGCCTGGACATGACCGAGTACCCTGGAACTAATAGTGTGTGGAGGTATTAATTCAGTCTCCCCATTCCTAATATCAATATTTACGTACTATGCACAGTGGTTTGCATTTCTATTGATATACTAACCTATTCTGTCTTGTCTGATCACCACAGCAGGAGGGAAGGACAATAAAATGAAGGAGGAATATAAAACAATCTGCTAGCTGAAGAGCCAGAAGACTGAGGAGCTCTCTAAATGGGGCAGGAGAGGAACCTTTTCCACTCAGTAGCTACTGATTAAGACGGAGTGTAAGTGATGTACTGTGAGGGAGGAGAAAGGTAATTCTATGAGATAGCATCCTGTCTGGAGAACATTTGCTGGTGTTCACCTTCAGTGTTCATTCACTGTTCACTGTTCCCTCACTGTCTGCACAGGAATTATGGAGTAACAGCTGAGGATAAAGCTCCAGCCCCCAAACCCAGATGGTTTTCTTGCTTTACTTCTTTGAAGCTTTGTTTCCAGTTTTGCAACCCAGTGCTTCACCCTTTATTTTGATGGAGCGTCCCTGCCTTTTTTGAGACTTACACAGGAATGAGCGTGGTGCTGAAGTGAGCTGACAGGCATAGTGCGCTTTGTTCTTGCACATCCATTTCCAGCTGGCCTGACTTGCTCAGAGTGCTTCCTGCCCAGAAGGTGTTTCAGGGCTCTCAGGAGCTCCAGCATATGATTTTCACCAAGCTGGATGCTGCACCAGCAGAGTTGAATCTCCTTTGGGGCACTTGCCAGTATTTTTTATTGGCAAATGAGAGCTTGGGAGAAGATGGCTTAGCAGTGGGCACGATCATGATATGGATGGGTTTGAAAGTAGTTGCCCTTCTTGGGGATAATCCAACTATAGGGCAGGGACTGGAGTTCATGAGTTTTTTAAGGTCTTTTCAGAGTTGTTTGGGGGACTAGCTCTCAAGATCCCTCCCTCTCTTTTTATATAAATCTTTGTTACTATTATTATTTTCCCCATTCCTGACTCATGATATAAAGCAGCCTCAAGACTGATCCAAGTTGTATCTCTTGATAAAATTCCCTGGAGTTTGGTACATTAGAAGTGTAATAATAAAGAATATCCCAAATATATTACCTATTACCAGTGGCATACCCTGGCATTTGGGAATATCCTAGCACTAATAATTATACCATGTGATCCTCATAGATATGCAAGGACAAGCTGTCTAATCCAGGAGAGGAAGGAGAAAAGCATACAGCTGTCAATACTTAGACTTAAAATTCTTTAAACGTTTAAAGTGCGTAGTTGAAATATAGGTAGTTGAGTAAATGCAGTGGCTGTTACCCAGGGAAAAGTTCAGACATTAAAATTAATGAACAAATGTATGTTTGTAGTTTGCAAAATGAAAGAATATATAGTGTCAGAAGAGGTTTTATCTTCTGTATATATTTTTTTAAAAATGTAATAAATACAAAGCAAATAGCATTGGTTTATCCAAGGGAATATTGAAATCCATTAGGAATGCACTTGGAGTAATCTGATTCAACAAGTCAGTATATTTCTCTCAAAAACATAATAACGGTACTACATTGTGCAAGATGAAGGTTAGATTACATTTCTTGCCAGTGCAATAATTCCCACATCATAAATTCTGATGAAATTTATCAATATATAAAGCAAATGGATGTCTGACCCACCATCGTTTTCTAGTTCTCAGATGTAGAAGCTGACATACAATTAAATCCCCAGCTGCTTTGTGCAATACTATTACAACTGTACCATTGCCTGGGAACTGTTATTAGCTATCTTGACCAGAAGCGGCTGTTAGAGTTTGTGGTTTCTGCTCTGAATATTAAACTTTGGCATACAAGAGTCCTTATTGTGGGAGCACTTGGAAATGGTAATACTAAATTGCTTTATATTTGCAGGATTTGATTGCTTCAGATGATACAGGTCTAGCTGGTGGGCCTCTCTTACCGCTTGTATTTCCAGATTATAAGTCATTCCTTTGACAGGGTATCTGCCATAACCAGTTCTCAGTTTCCGTAGTATTCTTCTTTATATTACAGCTGGCAACTAGTCTTCTGGGCCATGCGCTTTCTGCATAACTTACAAGAATAAAGGCAAAATTGAACCTTTTATATATATCCTAATTTTTACATCAAATGTCAGTGAATATGTGAAACTAAGGTATGGGGTACAGGTTTGGAAAGAATGCATGCTATTTTCCCAGTAATGTTACATTTTAATAGCCATGCTATGATCAAGCTCCAGTATTAATGACTGAACTTGAAGGACCCTGTAAATGGCCAAAAATGCTTAGGGTAAAACAAACCCAACATATTATTATTAGTGCTGTTCTTGACATCATAAAGCCTTTTAGAGGAATGAAAGCTTACAGTTGATCTTGCAGGTCAGCTTGGGGTAAAAAGTTTGGGCAGCGTTTAAAGCCTGTGACAGAAAGAGTTACGTTCATTTAGGACATTCTGTTAAAGCAGCATAACGATATTCTCAGAAATTGAGAGGAAAATCATTACAGTTATGCTTCTCTGATCCTTGAAGAATAGTGATGTTAAATTGGAAAAAATAATCAAAAAGAATTATTGTTCATGATCTTATAGTTAAAATTTAGACTATAAACTATTAAATACAATTTCACAGTTTTTAATCATTGTTAATGCGGAGTCTTGGGTAACTCTTTGCTGTCTCATTATGCCTTTGTGACATTAAGACCTCAGTGATGTTTAAACCACTATCATATAAAAATGCCTCAATAGGTCTTTAAGAATATATACGAGATTTTGAAACTTCCCGAGTTTGGGTTTTTTTTTTCCAAATGTTTCACATTAACCTGCCATTTCAGACAATTTCAGGAAGTTCCTGAATACTGAAGTATCGATTATATCAGAAATATCCTGATTGTTTTCCAGGAAGTCACAGTAGCAATGATATAATAATTAAACAGAAAAGTATTTGGGTGTAAAACAAACAGGTAATGTTAAACACAAAGATTTTAATGACATTTTCAAAAGTGGGTTTTTTTCCCAAACATTTCCAGTGAAAATGGAGGGGATTTTTTCAATGAAAAAATGCTTCAGAGAGTATTTTTGCTTTTCAAAAATTGTCCATGAAATTAGGAAAATTAGTTTTAAATTATAAACTGAACTATTTTACAAGAAAAACTTCAGGTATTCTTTGGGAATTGAACTGAAATTATTTTTCTATGAAAATGTTTGTTTTTAAGGAGAAAACACGCTATTGTCAAAATTGCATTTTGATGAAAATCGAACATTGATTAGCCCTACAAAATAAAACACCAATGTTCTCCACTGGCAAATAATCGTTTACTTTCAAAGAAAGATTAAAATATGTTTGGAATACACTGTGTCCTAGAGCATTCAAATGCGGACACAGTAGGAATCTGACTCATCAGAGATTTTCCCTCTGTGCTGATTCTGTGATGGAAAAAGTGAAGGGGGAAAAAAATCATTCATCCACACACCCCATAATTCAGCACACAAACCCCGCTACACTCTTCCCAAATCTCAGCAAAGATTTAACAGTGAAATACCGTAGCGAGGTCTCATGTTACCAGGATTTATTGTTTTCCAAAATATACTATGGAGCATTGACTAGAATGCCAAGAAGTTCAATTAGAAATAAGAGAAAGAAAAGTACACCTGTTAGTTTTGAGGAAAAGCATATTTGGGGATTCAATTGGCTTTCCAGTGTGCTTATGTCTTGGGCAATTCTGAAATTCCTCTCCGCTCTTTAATAGGTCATGTTGACCCAAGACAAGTTAATGTTGTATTGATATCAGAAAGCTCAAGCTGATGCTGATTTTGACAATGTGATAAAGGGTTCACTAAGCGTAAGTGGTTTGTAGAGGAGGCAGGTTTTCTTATGTGTTAGGGCTATGCTTGTCTGTCTTCTACATCTGGGAGTCATATCTCAGTATGTCACCTACTTCTTTTCACAAAATAATACGTGCCTGGTCTTGCAACCATTACTGGTATAAATTTGTACACATGCCTAGTGCAGGACCATTCAATCAGTAAATGCTATTTGCCTGAATCCCAGTAGTGGCCAGCAAGGCTACTACTTCATCCTGAAACCCATCCCTGTACAGGAGGTCAGCATACAGGTCCAGTGCCAATACCTACATCGGTCTTCAGCTCGCACTGGAGTCGCACAATGCTGGTGCTCAGCACAGGCATTAACGTATGCTGTGCCTAAAGCAGGGAGACTCTCCCTCTTGTCTGACTTCTGGTACATTGCACTGGCCAGCACAGGTCAGGATATTACGTGCCTTCATTTCAAGTGCCCAGCACAAAACTCCTTGCTGGTATGGACACTCCAGTCAAGTCCAATGTTGCTGTGTTGCTCTCCAGCAACTGACAGACTCCATTGATCAGCAAAGTTGCATCTGGCCCTCGCTTTTATTTGTGGGAAAGCTGGAATTTGCCTATATCATCCACCTGAGAATTTACACGCTTGCAGCATCATTGACAGCTGTAAATAGAGGCACAAAATTTTTTATGTTATGAACATCATTATGTATCCTATGAGATGTGAATGCCATGCTACATTAGATGAAGATTGCCTCGTTCATGAAAGAGTAAGGGACTGCGGCAGTGTAGAGGTAAAATTACTTGCGGCAATTTCTTATCCAAATTGAGATTTTTCCTGGACTCTGTGACCCAGCTGCTTGCTTATTCCATCGCTGCTGAAGATATTAACTGCACAGCATAACAGTCTGCCTTATATAAATGCTGTTTATTTTCCAAAAGCTGAGTATACAACGAACAATGTACAGGGGCGGTGAGGTAGACTTCACCATTGCAGAAAATTTGCTGAATCAGTTTCTGCTGAGACAGATTTATGCATATGGCTGGTATATCAATTTATTTTGGATCCTTTCTGGATTCACAGAGCAACAATAAGAGATACAGAGAGAGAATTTCGGTTATCTCAACAGTCAGGAATAACAACACTGGATGTGATACTACAGCTAAATGTTACTGTAGCAGCTACCTCTTTTTTATCAATTGCCCCAAAAGCTTTGCACATGAGGAGGATGTGGGCTTGAGAGAGGACAAATAAAGAATATGTGTAGCCCCCTTACACATTTATTGGAGACCTCTAAATCAGTGACTGATGAGAAATCCCATCCCAGTTGGCTAGGAAGCATGGGAAAACGTATGGAATTTTAAATTCCTTAGACACTTGGGAAAACATAAATGATATCCTCAAGGAAAGCCAAAGTTAAAATGGACAGGGACTGTGCTGCAAACAAAAGTGTAGGCCCTTTTGGAGTTGATAACCAGTTTCAACCAGTTTCTTGTTACCGGTTTCTTCATCTGAAAACCAGAGCTACTGGTTTTCCTAAAACCAGTTCATGATTCTGCATTCCTAACTGGAGGCTTCTCGCAGGGACCTGATTTCCAGAGAGATGGACACTCAGCATTTTCTCTGTCTCCTTACAGAACACCCTCAAATTACTAGTCACTAAACAGAAAAGGCTGTTTATAGGTATTTAATATTTATACAAATTTCTGGAGCTACATGGATAAAAGACTGCCTATATGCTGAAGGTGTTAGTACCTTTCTTGATAGGCTGTCACTGGAGATACACATGCCAGGAACTAAAATATACCCACTAAAAAGCCTTTTGAGTTTTCAGTAGAAATTCCTGTGCATTTTACTTGTAATTGAGTTGTTCCATCCCCAGATCGAAAGCACTTTTTCCCCAGAGCTTTGACCCTGCCATGCCCTTGTTTTCATACTCTAGGAGCATACCAGCAGCTTTGGCAGGCAATGGAGAGCACAATGAGAGCTGCCTGCCCAGGACTCACATACACTTGGATCCTTGTATTTCTGTTGATTGCCAGTTGTAGCTGTGCTGACTTGTCATTGGGTAAATTTGGAATGCCTGCAATGTATGTGGCTTACTTTATACGATGCATTTTTTAAAATGTATGGGATGCTGCTTTTCAAGAGATCCTGGAGGTTTAGAGGAGCATCAAATTTTGTCCTTCACAACTGGTTAAGTGGAAATAAAAAACGGTGTTTGTTCACAACAAATATAGGACAGGAAAATGTTCCTGTACCACATGACGTACAGTAATCTAATAATAAACCTTGTGGAAGATGTTAATATTGCAGGAATTTAATTTTGTTTATCCGGGGCAGAATATGCACTAATTGCCTATTTAATCATGTTTATAATTAAACTCGTTATAACAATGATTCACGTGTCATCTTCTCTAATTACACAGGCAGGACAGTATTATTTCCTCCTCACAGTTCTCTCGTTTAGGCTGGAGATGCTTGGTGTCACCTGCAGGCATGTACTTCATATGAACTGGTGAGTATGGACAGCGTGTAAGCTGTTCTCCTAGGAGAAGGGTTCTGCTGTGACTGATCCACCTATTCGTTTCTTTAATCGGACTCTGCTTATTGGCTTATTGTAAAAAAAAAATATAATTATTGTATTTACTCTTCTTATTCCTTTAAAGATTTCAGCCTAATGTGAAATACTTGCAAAGTGATTCGCGAATGCAGCCCCCTGGCCACCAGCGTAATTTGACATAGCTCCTGACCTCGAACCTTTGCTGATGGGACACAGACAAACCTGAGTTGCCCCTACTCTGTATGCAGAACTATTGGTTTGGGATACAAACCATGGAAAGCGACAGGGGCTGAGGACTGGGGATGTCTGAGCATTATCACTGACCTCTGTAGAGACCAAGGCGAGCTTTTGGCAGAGCGTATCAAAATGGTGTCACGTTGGTGACAGGCACTTCTTGGCAAAATGGCTGCAGCTCAGTACTGAAAGGACTGGGTACCTGAGAGGGTCCAACACAACATTTTTTCTTGTTAGATAGGATTACACGATTCGTATCAACTAAGACCATTTGGTCTTATTCTGGCTCCACAAATGAGTTCAGCATCATTATCCCCAATTTGCAAACCAGGAGGCTAAGGTTGAGACAGGAAATACGCCTAGTCCAGAGTCAAACAATGAGATGGCACTGAAAGCTAATTCTCTGAGATCCACCAAGTCCCTTATTCACTGAACAACACACTTGAAACAAGGATATATTCTTTTTTTTTTCTTTTCATTTTTAAACAGATAAAATGGTAAAGAACTGGGCAGTGCAATGTGGTTCATTCTTTCACTGAGCACAAGAGGTTCAGTTCTTGCAAGAGACAGGATAAAATTTCTGGGGATGTATATGCATATGTATATATAGCCACAGTTACATAATTAGTACTCCTGCAATATTACTTGCACGTCATAGTTAAAATTCTGCAAGATAAACTAAAAAAACATATTTTCAGCAGTCTAACAGCACTGTCATAAAAATTCACAGCAGGCTGAAAATATCTCAGCCCAGGAGCTAATTACTTTAAAACATTTTTTTTCTGGAAAAATCTTGTTTTCCCCTTGAGGCGATGAGTTAGAAAGTGTATCCTTGTTTAAGTCTCCACCCCCTCTTCCCTCATCTGCTGTAACTGAAAAACAGCTCTGTTATTTAGTTAAAACAATTGCAGACAAATTGCATCTGTAATGGGGATCAATTACTATTGGTATCTTGGAATGTTTTTACATAATTAAGTTCTAGACTTTCCCAAGCAGGTCTCACTGCACAGGAATTAGAGATGAGGGTTTGAGTCGTCACGTAAGGCTGCCACAGTGCAGTGCAAAACATGGAGCACTGTAAATGCTCTGAGTGCCTTTTTTCTCCTCTGACTTACAGAAGTGCTCCCGCCCCTTCCTGAAGATCTAAACCCTTGTCCTGCAGACTGGATGAGTCCCTCAACTAATGCTCAAAAATTTTTTGATCTGTAAAAGAGATACTTGTAATTTAGGTCTTGTGAAAGCATGGCTACGTAACTTCAAACTCAGCAAGGTCATGCATGAAGCTTTCATATCAGGACTGTGTGATATCTGTACCCGTGCAATGCTACTGCAGCTTTTTATTGCTTCATCAGAGATGCAGCTTGGTGGGAACCCATCTGAAATTCTCCTTACCCAACTGTTTGAAGAAGCTTTCTCTCTAAGTTTGAATACAGGAGACCATTACTTTTTTGGGTTTGGTTGAGAACATATCCTATGGACAACCAAATTAGCCTTTTCAAAACATTATCATTGTCTAATTAAACTGGAGCATAACCCTAGACTATCAAGTAAAGGGTTTTTACTGTCAGTTTTTGATTAATCAATATTACACTCAGATAATTTGTGGTATGGAAGCTGCCTGTGTCAGGATCCTGGGCTGTTAGGTGCACAGAGAAGGATTGCTTCAAGAGCAGCACTCTGGGCCAGCAATAAAAGAACCACATGAAGTTTGGTTGTGGTGAACTACCCCCTTTCCTCTGAAGAAGAGTCACCTTAAAGTTGTGATCCTTAGTGGCTTGCTCAGGTATCACCTAGAGCCAAGCCCAGCAGCAGAGATCTGCTCAGTCCAGTATTTGGGTGTTAACTGGTCAGTACTGGGTAACAGAAACCAGAGCACATGGCAGGGTGCTGTGCAGCAAGGGATCCTTGTGCCAGTCCCTGAAAGGCACAGATCACCTCCCTGTAGCCTCTAAAGGGCGCCCAAATGCAGTGGGGTGCAGGTGGAGAAAGTCAGAAAAGAGTTTTCTGACTTCAGTGTCTGAGATGTCAGAAGTTTCCAGTCAAAACCCTGGGTGAGCGCCAGGGTGCAACGGTAATGTCCTGTCACTGTCTCAAGCCTGCCATGGCCAGCTGGCAGGGACTCTGCTCAGGCACCAGGCAGGTAGGGCTGACTGTCGGTGGCCTGGTGTTCCCCTGACCTGGGCTAATGATCAGCTCACTCATAAAGAAAGTCTTCCCTGGAACAAAAGTCAGGGTTGATTGCTTGTTCAGGAAATAAGCTCCTCTTTCAGCATGTTGGGAGAAAAATGCTCAGACTATGATCAGAGCAGCAGGAAGCAACTTATGGAATAGCATCTTAAAAATCCCTCTCTCCTGTGAAACAGTGGTACACTGAACACAGTTACACCACTGCATTTGCTGGGACTGAGGCATTGTTTGTCTTGCATTTGGCCCAACAAACTGTCAGAGCATCATGCCTGTTCTGCTATCTAGTGGCTACTCTTGTAAAATGCATCCAGTGCCATACAGTATGAAAAAAAAAAAATCCTGCTTTTCCCCTCCTCCTTTATCATATAACTTGTTCAATTATATTGTCTTTTCTTCTCTTGATTCCTATCTACAATTATACCTCCCCAAAGCAGCTATTGTATAACCTATGGGTCTTGGATTAAGTTCACTAGTCTAGTTGACCCTCATCCTGACCTTCACTTAATTAAATACAGGATTAAGCCCAAGAAGCATGCAACTCAAATCTCAGGTTAAAGCAAAGGGAGTTCAGAGTGCTGGCAATGAACTGACTGATGTTCATGAATGAGCTCACCTGGCCTTGTAAAACAGCATAAAGTGCGTGATCAAGCCTGTTGCTTTTGAAAAGGTGATTTGCTTTAATTCTTTCATGGTGAACCTTTCACTCCCTGTGAACAGAGTCGTGCAGGAGAAGTGCTGTTGAACAGGATGGTAAGAGTTCACTCCTCCCCCTGACAAAAGCAGCAGCCTCCGCTGAATCCCGGTAACAGTGGGGAAGACAAAGTCTCATCAACAGTTTTGAGAGAAGTTCAATGTCAGAGATGCTGTTAGGGGTCTGAGTGCTACCCTAGTCATCTGTGGAGGTTTTCAACGATGTTACTCAGCACATTGTTTTCTCCTCCAGTTTTCTGCTGCCAGGTCTTGGGATCAGGCACAGCGGATTATCAGCATTTCTTTGAAGCTTACAGGGGAGTATGGATTATCATTTTTGCCGTCAGAAACACAGACCAGTTAAAGCTAAAATAAGTCATAAATCAGCATAAGAAGGCACCTAATTATAAAAATGAGGTACATGAAACATTTCTCTCTTCCGTAACCGAAAGAATGAGTATTCTTCCAAAAAAAAAAAAGTTTAACCTTGGAAAGAGAGCATTCGTGTTTAGCTGAAATAAAACAGAAGCAGCAGAACGAGAGCACCGGGTGTGCTGGGACTCCCTGCATTCATTTCTGACCGTACACCATCCTGTGTCATCTCTGGTTGTATTAGGATGCAATAAGTTGTTAAGGTTAGAGCTGTGGGTGCAGTGACTCATGTTCAGTATAGCTGACCTTTCCTGGAGCAGCCTGTATGCATATTCCTCAAAGCTGTTTTCTAGAACCTGAGTTACCAGAATCAGTCGCTTTTTCTATATCTGTGTGTTAAAGGGAAGAGAAACAACCCGATGCTGGGCCAAATCTTCAGATGGTGCATATCAAAGGAGAAAATGGGCCAGCCCTGATTTCCACTAGCTGATCTTCTAATCTGACGCACTTGAAAACTGCCTGTTAAATTTCATGGAGCAAATCTAAAACCTCATACTTAACGGGGATGATACAGAAGTAACACACTGTACATTTCCCACCATGTCTGGCCATAAATGGAAATTTTGAGAAAGAACATCCCGTTATTCCCATTAAGGGACTTTTTTGAAAGTAGATTGTATATGATGTCGAATTTAATTGAGCTTTAAAGCGCTTGCAGGAAATCCTGCTGTGTTCCAATAGTCAGAGCATGGGGATGAAATCTGGAAACGGTCAGGACACGAGATCCCAGCCTGCAAAAACTTTTGTTTTAAGCAAGTGGGTAGTTCTTATTGAAAATTGAATGTGCACTTAAACATTTTGCACATTGAATGACTAAACTTCTCTCTATTCACTACCCCAAACAGAAATAAAGGGAAAAAACCTCCAAAAACCAGAGGGTTGTTGGATAGAAACGTGTTTAGTGTGCATCGTCCAATACCTGGCTGCAGAGTCTCAGAGTGAGGACCAGCTTACTTTACATTTCTGTTTTTTCCCTGAGACAGTGTGAGACAAACACTGAGCTTGTAAATTACAAATTCCCTGAAAAAATGTTTGGTGCTTTTCTGAGTATCATGCTACAATCTATTCACCCATGAATAGAATATTCACCCAGTGGGCACAAGCCCCAAGGCAGCATCTCTGAAGAGGACCCAGTGAATGTGCTGGCCAGTGTAAGAACAATTGCAAACACATTATTCAGGGTGTCTTGTATCATCTCTATACCATATATTGACATTTTCTTGTCGCTGTCTGCTTTGCAAATGTCATGTCACACAGGATAAAATGAAGAGTGGTACCAGGAAAACCACGTTATCTGACTTGGTCAGGGACTGAGCTCTCAGGAAACCCACAGGAGAACTCTCAGTCTGAACTTTGGCAGGTAATTAGCATTCAGGTACTTCAGGCTTTTAAATCCATTGCATTAGTTGAAGAGTATTTGTCTAAGATGTCCGTTACTGGTGAGAAAGAGTTTGTTTGTTTTTAAAATCTGCTTTAAATCTAATGGGCTACTGAATCTCCCCAAACTCCATTTGACAGTATTATTTTTCCAGATTAATTTTTTTAAGAACAAAGGAGCTTGACACCCCATACAGTGTGGAATAAAAACTTTGAAAATGAATAAAAAGCAACCCCGTGACTAATACATTCACTATGTGAAGGAGGAATGGCTTAGTGGATCTGTTATTTCATAGGCAAAAATGCAGAGATTGCCTCTTTTGTCAGTTCATAGATAAAATCCTGTTCTTTGTAATCCCTGAAGAAACAAATCAAATAAGCTCTGGCTGAGCTAACCATTTTCAATCCATCAAAGCAATCAAATTCTGTTTACCTGAATCAGAATGATTTCTAAAATGTTATTAAAAAGTAAAATGGAGTTTAACTATTCCAAAAAACTGAAAATGATGTGCAAACACAAAAGGGATAAGATTTCAGTAATTATGTAGACACAAAGTCGGTGCCATCATTTGTACCACAATACAATGTAGCTATGGCATATGAAGATAAAGCTTCCTTTGTCTAACATTACTGCTGCAAGTGATGCATAAACATAATTAATGTAAGAAGTCTTCAAAGGGGCGAATATTCATTTAGTCAGTTTTATTGCTCTTTCAAGCAAACAAAGGTTTTATAATTTAATAAACCAATTAACTGATTATATATTTCACCCAAAATATTTGTATATCACACATTACTATCATTTCACCAATCGCCATCATTTTTCACGAAGCAGAGCCAGCATGTGGTGCTACAGTTAAAGCATTGCATTTAATATTCATTTAGTTTGCCCATTGTTTTGGAGCGAATGCCATAAGAGGCTTGTGCCTAACTACATTCCCTAAATATAGCGGCAGGTTTCATCCAAATCCTATCCCGTGGTAGCTTTGAAATGAAATCATTACGTTGGTCCTCCGTCATGATTCTTGAACTGATCTAAATGAAGAATTACGTCACCTTCAGGGCAGGACTCAGTGCATTTTTTCACCCCTGCAGAATTGCTTTTCATCTTGAGCAGACAATCAGGTGCATGATTTCAGTGGCGGTGCACAGCACTGCAATGCATCCAGCAGAGGGGCTCCCTTGCTAGGCGACAGCTGACAGGGCTTTCCTTCGTATACATTACAGTATATGGAAAAATACCCCTTGTAAAAATTCTCACCAAGCGTGACATCTTAGGGAACCAATCAAAGTTTGATGCGGCATTTTTTAGTATAGCCTAAGCAAACAAACAAAAACCTTCACAGAGAAAACGCAAACAAACAAAATCTCCAAAACCTTAGTGGGGGGGTTTGAGTTGGTTTTGGTTTTCGGGTTTTTTTTAATACATACATTCAGGAGCCTTCATAGTTAGATTTTGCATTCGCTCTATAATTTAGAAATAGTCTTGCTTCTGTAGTTGCTGAGGTCCAATACTGTCTGTGACAACTGCCATTGCACTTCTGTGCCCTGTCGAAATACAGTCCTAAATTTGTCAAAGCTATGACACAAAAATTATGTCCTCCCTCAGTTTGAAACAAAACCTCAACTGCTAGTTATTTCATTGCATAATAAGAGGCAGCATACGCCAGTGGTTAGGCACGAGGCTGAAAGTGGGAACTCAGCCATCTGTTCCCAGCTCGACTAGCGCCTGTGTGTCTCTGGAAAAATTTCATCCCACTTATGCCTCAGTTTCTCAGGCAAAATTAGGAATAACGATGTTCTGCATCTTTTTAGAACCCGAGAGGCATTCATACTGCACTAACATGTGAGGGGCAGAAAGGGTTCATGCACTGGGTTTATGTAAATAAGGTCACTTGTTGGACCAAAGCATATTATACCGCCTCATGATACAGCCCGACTGTCAGCTCCCTGTAACGCTGGAGCCGATAGATGACCTTCCATGGAAATTCAGTGGGTAAAATATTTAGGCAGTGGAACTGTCCTAGAGTTGATTATTTAATCAGTTCTTCTGGGCTTTGAAAATTAGCAGAGATTTATTTCAGAAACTTGTATTTTCATCCTGTGAAGCCAGCCAGAAACTTGGGAATCTGCAAGGCATCCCTAGACCCTCCTCGTGTGAGTCAGAACCCATCAGTGCCTCCGTTTCTCCTCAAGCCTTCATTGTGTTTCAGTATGTCCGGAGAAACCAAGAAGCACTCAGTCCAGCTGCACATTTTTTCTATCTCCTTCTTTGTTATTTTTTAAAGATATAAATACTATTTCTGCAATTATTGGCACTAAGAGCATAAAATGGTTATCTCCAGAAAAAAAAATCACAAGTCTTTATGCTTTGTCTTTGCAACTGATAGTCTAACTTTTACATTTCACTTTCCCATACAGCAAGGTGCTCATCTGCATTGTTAAATATTAAGTAATGAGCAATACACCAAAATGTGCAGTGCTGTCCCTCTCATACACACATGCACAACCACGCGCGTGCGCGCGCACACACACACACACACACAATACTCAGAACATTAAAGAAAGCTGTTAAGCTAATCTGGTGCATCTAAATGGGCAATATATATTGAATCCATGCTCCATTGATCATAATTATTGCGGTGCCCTTTATCAAGTAACCATCTTAAACCATTATTTAGAGATCATTTTGCTTTCCATTACTGTCACTATATTGCAGAATTCGCTAGGAATTGGCAGCTGTGTGATAGAAGGGTATGCAGCTGTATTAGTCTGGAATCTGCTCATGTTATCCAACAATGTTTATAAAATGAGAGACTTAGCACAGTATTCACACAACTTTTGGACAGCCTTTAACTTCATTCGGGAGTGACAAGTCATTCACATAAGCTTTGTTTTCCACGTAACTCCTTCCCACCTTGGACTCTTTGCATATTCTTCTTAAAATTAAATAGTCTTTATGTGAAAGTTCAGCCTGTATATATCAAAAAGTATTTCTTAAGACGTAACTGAGAGTTACTAAATGGTTACACTGCTAGTCTCAGAGGGTGTTTGAAATGGATTATTAACCTTCACAAAATCTTTATTACTCTTTGGGGTATGTCAAAGAGGGAAAGGGAAGTATTTTGTTCTCAGCTGGCCCTCTTAAACTATGCATCACACAAACAATACAATAATTGCACAAAACTCAGTCTATAAATGTCTGAAGCTGAATTCAAAGTACAATATTCTCACAAGTACTCGGGAACCGTCTGGCTTGTTTGCCTTGTAAGAAGATTAGAGGAACACAGTGAGACAGAGGAAAACATGGTTCTTAATGAGACCAGCATCATTTTAGACTGAATTCCTATCCCAAGCCTCTCAAAGTAATGCACCTGGCATGTGCTGCATGCTGTGATATTAATAGATGTATCAGGAACACAGGTGTTTAAGCTGATATTTGCCAGTTTAACCAGGTGGTAAGGAGATTTTAATGTCTCCCAAAAGTAAGAGGATGGAAAAACAGAAGTTTCAGACACTCATCATCAGCGTTAGACTATGAAACGATACCAAACATGTTGGATATAACTAAGTCAGCATTAATCTTCTGACTTATAGCTAGGTGCGCAGCATATTAAAAGTTCAGTTCAACTCTTGATGAGAGTTTGTTCCAGGCCTGAACACTGAAGCGTAGGAGTCCTTATGAACAGCCTTGATACCGGGGAGCCCTTCGTATATCACAACCTAAGTGACCTCTGGAAAAAATCACGTAACCTTTCAAAGCCTTTCTTTTCCTATCTGTAAAATGAAGATAACACTTCCTAATCTCAGAACTTGTGAGACTTTAATTGATTATTAGCATTTGTGTAATCATTTTGAACTCAAGAGAATGCATATGCAGTGCATACGTAATATAACAGGTAAACATCTTCCTTAGCCGTGGAGACAATCATCAAATCTTATCTCACTGGGGCCTAAGGTCAAAGGCAGAGAGAAGGCACCTGAATCTGATAAGGGCTTAAGTGTTACAGGAGAACTACTTATGTTCTGAAGAAGTCACCTGTATCACTTTCTCCTTGACTCTAATCTGCTCTCAGATGGTGTGGCTGCTACTATCAGGCTAAAATCTATATCTTTCACCATGCCTGAGGAAGAGAGCTTGTTGACTAAAATGGGATAGGCAAGCCAAGTGAGAAAATGCTTAGTGTCTTCATAGGCAAGAGCAGCTATAAGGTTGCTTACTTCTTGTCTCCGTAAACCTCTTCTAACCTCCTTAAACCATTAGAAGTCCAATCAGTGGTGGAAGAAAGAGAAGAAATGAGACCAATTTGACTGGCCAAGCTAACGTTCTTCAGAGGCCAGGTAAGCTGTTTCAGTGTTCAGACCACTCATAGATATAGATGTGCAACCAAATTGCCAATATAATTTCAAAGCTTTGTTACTCTCTGGCCATACTGGGTGTACATTACACAGTAGAGTAATGGCATAATTGGGAGCAGGACAAAGTACCTTCTATTTGTGCAAGGTACTAACAGAAGTATTTGCATACTAACAGAGTATTTGCAGCATGGGATGCTCTACAACTGACAGACATCCTGAGATCTGAAAAGCTTTTTCCGATTGCTCTGGCTGTGGAAGTCAGTAGAGCAATCCCTAAGGGCCTATTAAGGATAATTCTGTGAGGTCCAGGGTCAGATGTGATTGACGGTTTAGGTCAAGTAGAACAGAGTCCATGTCAGTTCAGGTCTCACATACATTTGTTCATTGCCTTCATGTACTTTATTTTTAACTCCATGTGAAACTGCACTGTCTATAAATATTTCTCAGCTGTAGTAGACTGGGAAGTACCAACCACTCATTAGCAGACTGTACAGAAAAAAGGAAATATGGACCATTCAGAATGAACTGTTACCTGTGTGAGATGTAGCAAAATGAAGTTCGCTGTCCCCTGAACAAGTCTAAAGGCCAGTTCCCACAGACACGGAAGAGTAGCTTTGATGATAGGCCATTGGTCTTCTCTATTATGCTGCCCAACTTGCATAGCTTTTGACACAGGACTTTGCATTCGTTGTATCGTGAGGTTCAGTGCCTTCCACAATAATTCCTCCATAGGGACTGTATCTGCAGCATCTCTGTCTTTTTAGAGCAAAATATGTCTTCTCCACATGATCAGATATTGTATTTGTTCAGTGATGCCCTTTCCTTTCTACTCCTCACAGAGGAGCATGAAACATATTGCTGCCTCACATTTTCCACTAACCCAAAGTCACTTTTCAGTCTCTTTCCTGTAGGTAGATCAATCCATGCACTCTCTGTAGTTTACCCACTGATGTTGCTGGAAGCAGGCTTGAGAAGATGTAATGTCTGCATTAGTTCACTAGTATTTTCAAAAAGTGGTGAGGCTGTCAAACCATATTTAAAAAAGGTGATGAGACTGTTAAAACATTGTTACACCTTAGTACCAAGGAGTGTTAAGAGAACTCTTTGCTTATCCATTCATTTTCTCCCAGATGATTGTATGTTTTTTTATTTCTGACTTGAATAGCTTTACAATGGCTGAATTAAGTAGTATGACTTACCTCCAGATGGTGTATGAGTTACCATCAATATCTTCCTTCTGCAAATTTTGCTGACAGAATATGATTCAGAGGGATATTTTGTGCAAACCGTCATTTTTCTCCACCATAATGATGGATGCTGAGCCAGGAAACAGAATTAATTAATGTAAGGACTCCTCTGAGGTAGTGTGCCTGGTTATGCAGCATAGTGCTCCATTCAATGATTTGTACCTCCCTAGGTTAGACTAAGTCCTGCTAATTGCCATTTTCCATTGGATATTATGTAATGTAGTTCCCAATTTTGCAGTTTAAAACCTTTCTAGTTAATTTGAACTTAATTGTCTTTAATGGTGTAAAATATGTTTGCCTTTCTTCTTCCATCCTTTAGAAAGATAATGTCCTTGAAAATATCAAGGAGACAGAAAAGGCAAACCTGGCCCTACCCTGCTGTGAATCTGCTGTTCTGTTCTCCAAGAGCACAGCTGTAATTCTCCAGTGTGGCTTGATTCTTTCAAGCCAGTAGATGTGGGGTTTTTGGACTTTAGCAAAGCTTTTGATACTGTCTCTCACAGTATCCTTCTGGACAAAATGTCCAGTGTACAGCTAGACAAGTCCCTAATACAATGGGTCAACAATTGGCTGATGGGTCGGGCTCAAAGAGTTATAGTAAATGGGGTTACATCAGGCTGGTGGCCAGTCACCAGTGGGGTTCCCCAGGGCTCATTTTTAGGGCTGGTTATCTTTAATGTTTTTATAAATGATCTGGATGCAGGAGTAAAATGTACATTAAGTAAGTTTGCTGATGATACTAAACTAGGAGGAGCTCTGGACTCCCTCGAGGGTGGAGAGGCCTTACAGAGATCTGTATAGACTAGATATTGCTGGGCAATCACCAATTTAACAACAGCAAGTGCCATATTCTCTACCTGGGACATATATCCTGGTTATACATACAAATTGAGTGATGAGAGGCTGGAGAGCAGCCCTGCAAAAAGCAATCTGGGGGTTGGGGTTGATGGCAAGTTCAACATGAGTCAACAGTGTGCCCTGGCAGCCAAAAGGGCCAACTGTGTCCTGGGGTGCATCGAGCACAGCATAGCCAGCCAGTCAAGGGAGGTGACTGTCCCACTCTACACTGCACTGGTGCGGCCCCACTTCAAGTACTGTGTGCAATTTTGGGGGCCTCAATAGAAGAAGGGCATTAAACTATTGGAGTGTGTCCAGAGAAGGGCGACCAAGGTGGTGAAAGGTCTTGAGAGCAAGACTTACAGGGAATGGCTGAGGTCACTTGGTTCGTTCAGCTTGGAGAAGACAAGGCTGAGGGGGGACCTCATCACAGTCTACGCCTTCCTCAAGGGGGGCAGCGGAGGGGGAGGTGCTGATCTCTTCTCTCTGGTGACCAGCAATAGGACACGAGGAACTGGAATGAATCTGCATCAGGGGAAGTTCAGATTGGACACTAGGAAAAGGTTCCTCACTGGGAGGGTGGCCGGTCACTGGAACGAACAGGCTCCCCAGGGAAGTGGTCACGGCACCAAGCCTGTCAGAGTTCAAGGAGCATCTGGATGACACTCTTAGTCATATGGTTTAGTTGTAGGTAGTCCTGCAAGGAGCATTGGACTCGATGATCCTTATGGGTCCCTTCAAACTTGAGATATTCTATGAAAACTGATTTGCAAGCAAAACTACTTTGTCTTTGCCAGTGTTTCCCGTTTTCTTAAGTAGTCTTTGGAGGCCTTACTTGTAGTCGTATCCAGGTACCCTGCATCTATAAAAACATCATATCTATAAATGTAAAATATAAAGTTGTTTGTGAACATCTGTCTCAACTCCTTAACCACCCTACAAAAACCAGAATAATCAGAGTATTTATGCAGGGGGGTAGGGGAGAATCTGAAAACTAATCATGTGGACCTTGCAAATATAACTCAAAAAGTACTCTGGATGCTGAGCAGCCAACCTTGGCTGTGTTTCTTTAATCCTCCTTGAGATTAACAATAAAATTAAAATTAAGGCCCTGATTCTGCCCCAAGATTGGTGTTTGCAGATTGCTGCTTATCAGGTTACATCAGCTACTGCTCTCCTGTGCCACGCAGCAGATTCTACAAGGTGTAGCGTTGATGGACAGGAACAGCCCCTTGAGGCTTAGCTCATGTGAGTCATTAGAGAAAGACTTATTTCTCCTTCACTTAAACAACAAAGAGGTTTCCCACATGCAATTTTAAGTGTTTGCATTGAATGTATTGACTAAGTTTGATTAAATAATTGAAGTCACATAATTAATATCATTAAGAATGATTAATGATTTCTTAAAAACATAAAAAAATGATGTCTTCTCAAATAAAGTTACATACATAAGTTAAAAATAAAGGAATGCAATCAATATCACAGGTAAAGCAAAGTGGAAAAACAAAGTGACTATATACTTTCCAGCAAGTACATAGCTTGTATTTTTAAAATTTTCTCCAAAACTAAGCTGTTTCTTCTCATCAGAGTATAAGTCAATTATACTGTAGCACAAAAAGAAATCTGCAGTATTTTACTGTCATTGTTGGTAATTTGTCCCTTAGGGTGTTAGTATTCATACATAATTGCATATTGTCTCTCCCTGTAACATTTTCTACTTTCTTTCTCTGTTAGAACAACATAAGAATTATTGCATCCATGGGTTTTAGCAAATTATCCAGCTAACTTGATTTACATTCTATTCACAAACAGAATTACAGAAGGGAAAAATACATTGGCTTTGTTTTTTTTCCTTAGCTATCTTTTGGCCCAGAAAGATTAGAGTTTGTTCACTTTTTTCAGTTGTGTGTGTGAGCTTTCTTTAAAAGTATAAACAAAAATAAGGAAACATAATTGTTTAGAATGATATTGAAATCACTAAGTGAATCTCTTTTGAAAGACCAGATGTGGTCTGCAGACAATTGCATTGTTACTTGCATAAGGAATATTTGCAGTTTATAAAAGCAATAACCCAAAATACTCATTACACAGGTGAAGGCTATATCTTGACTTATTTAAGTCTTCTAAATAGTGGACATGGCAGTACCATGCAAAATTCCCATCCTCTTAAATACGGATACTCTAGCGAAGGTGCTGTCCTAAGCTTTGGTAGATTTCTCATCTGGACAAACCTCAGGACTGATGGAGCAGCCACAGGTGTCTTCAGGGCTGCTGGATCGTAATCCAGGGGTGTCCTTGGTTCCCAGAGTGTCTAGAGGTGACCCTGCAGTCAGCATTAGCTACAAATAAGGAATTCCATCTCAGTGAAATCTGCTGAGGATACTTAGATTATTCAGGATAGTAAAGATGCAGGCTGATTGTGAAAAGCTGCAGAAGGACCTTATCAATAGTAGAGTGATAGGGCAAGAAAATGGATGTTGAAATTCACTGTAGGTAAATGCAACATGATAAAAATGGAAAAATACTTCATTTTGCATATACTTAAATGAAGTCCTGGTTGTCTGCAAGCATGAGAAACAGTGTTAGGGTTATAATGAGTGGTTTTGCAGAAATATCAGCTTAATGTCAGACCACAGTCAAAACAAATAAAAAGCTGGATATTATGAGGAAAGAAATAGAGAACAACACAGGAAATACAATCATGCCCCTTTATAGATTCAGGACGTACACAAATCTTGAGAATGCTGTAAAGTTAGAGTCCCCTTATGTCAAGGGACGTGTGTAGACCTGGAGAAGACATGAGAACGGTGACATGGATGGTAACAACTTTTCAGTGATTTCCGCTTGAACGGATGGTGAGCTCAGCCTGGAGAGGCTGCTTTGCTTTGTTGTGTGACCTTGTGTGGCCATGTGCTGGTGACCTTGGCAGGTCTTCCACCCATCCGGTAGACGGTAGTCAGAAGAGCACCCGGAAATCTCAGACAGCAGAGATTTTTGTGCTATGGCAAGCCGCTGATACAGAGTGGGTGGAGAGCCATTTGGCACCATTGTTGCTGCTGAACTGACAGGCAGGAAGAAGAGGAGCCTGGCTGTAATTAACAAAGCAGCTTAACTACTAATACCTTGGTAATGTCCCTCGTATTTTAGATGAAAGGCTCAACTGATAATTTGAAATGAGAACAAACACACTGAAAGGATGGCTACTGTGAGAAAAAGGAGTACATGAAAACAGCAATTTATCCAAAACAGCAAGTTTTCTGGATGTGTTTACGGGATTGTCTGTGGATGCTGGAAACTGCTTTTGCAACCGTTTTTCACAGCTAAAGCAGGTGAACTGAAGTTTCATGTGAGTCTTGCATAACAGTTCCCAGAGCAGTTCAGACAGTATTTTAGCATTATGGAAACACCAGAAAACAAAAAGCCCACCAAAAAACCCCACAAAAACCTCTTTGAAGGATTTTTAGAGTATACATCTGCATCAATCAGAAAAATTAATAAAAGGGTACAGCTCTTGTCTGGGGAAATGGGGGAAAAAAAAATTGAGCACATTTTCAGCTGGAAATTATACTGGGAAAAAATGCTTTTGCCAAATAGAAACCTCACAAAACTCAAAGCAGGAAATATTTTTTTTTCCAGACACAGAGGATGTCTATACAGAGCCGCTTTGCTTTATCCCTCCTGGTCCATCAGCACCCCGGATAAATACACATTGGTATTTTAGCCAGCAAGTCCCCACTACTTACTGCACCGAATTGCTGGTGGTGTCATGGCTAAGTAGCAAAACAGGTTAAGGAGAGCAGCCAGGCAGGCTTAAGCACAAAAGGTGTAGGATCCCTTAGGTAGACCCCTCATTTCCCAGTTGATCCCACCACATGAAGGTAAGTCTATATGATGCATAGGTCCCAGGTTGCTTCCTCACCTTGAGCTCTGTTGATTTGGCTGCATACAACTTAACCTTTCTTGCAAGGGATTGACACTCAGCAGCAAATGTACTGACAGCTCTGTGGGATCTCATTGAATTAGATGAAGCAAAGCTGATGATTACCAGCTGATGACGTGATATTTTCATTTTCTGTTTGGTTATCATTCTTTGAATGTGATAACACTAGGGAATATCCCTTCAGAAAGAATTGCTTTATACATAGGAAAAGAAATGTTTTCATGCATCACAGATACCTCTGTACCTTTTGGGGGCAATACGTCAATCTCTAATAACTCTACAGTATAGTAACTGAATCCCACCTCATGGATGCTTTTGGTTAACATAGCTAAATCATAGTTACCATAGGTAAACCAGAAAAGTGTTTCCTGAAGTAGAAAAGCAATGAGTCTGGATCTGACAGATAATTCCTTCCCAGATATTAATCCAGAAATCTTTTTTTTAAAGGTTTTTTTTTGCTTCCATTTTGAAATCCAGATGATTAATTTTCCAGCATTCCAATTCTCTTTGATAGAGTTCCTACTCTCATGGCTTAGTGGCTCTTTGCATTCATTGCCCATACAGCATTGGCTATGTTTGCTTTGCCCTCCTCCTCCTCCATCTCCCAGGAATAACAAAACCATAGTAACAGGCTGAATATATCTGGAATCATTCAGGTAGCAAATGAACTTTGAGTGTTGACTTTCCCCCTCACAGGCATTGTCCATTTACTTTCTTCTTGTATCCCTGCTCTAATTTGTACAAAGCTACTTGTGATTAACTGGCATTTACAAACACGTATTGATTTTTTTTTTATTAATTTATAAAGAGTTCAAACAAATAGTGGTAGTCAATTCTAGCAATAATCCCCCAAGAGGCTAGGAAAGATACAGACAAAACTGCACAATATATAGGCAGTGCACAGGGCATTAATGGGGTAAGATTTCAGGTGTCTGTGCATACTTTCACAATATCCCTTTGTGTACATATTGAAGGTAGTAAATACAAATGTCAAGAGAATATTTTCAGCAAAGGCATCACTTAAAATGACTCCAAGTCATATAAAAAGCAACATGGTTATTCGTTAAATACTTGCTGGCAGGTGTCGAAAGATTCCTTCCAAACTTAGGCATCTTTTGAGGAAAAAGAGGCCTGCCTAAATCACACTGAACACCAAACGCCAGAGGCAGAAACAGAACAGTTAATGTAGTGTCTCAGCTCAGAAGCAAGGAAGGTGCCTGCTGGGGATCCCCTGACTTGATTCAAAGCTGCTCAGGGAGAGAGGGGAACGAACGCCGGAGTTCATTGCATCGCAGAGTAGGTGGAGGTTCTGAAAAGTTTCTGTTGGAGACACATAGTGTGTGGCTAGGCAGGCTTCAATGCATAAAACATCCATGGAGGAACAGCGAGGGCAATGTATATGGGTGTTTCTATAAAACACTTTGCTTTACTATAGAGGTATGACAAGATTTCTTTCTCTACAGGTGTCAAGTTTCTCTTTTTTTGTGAGTAAGTATTGATAAGCATTCCCTAGAGTAGAAAGGTGGTATGTCAGCTTGGACAATTGTTTTCCAGCAGAACTCAATTTATTGAAATGGGTAGTTTGATTAAATGAATGTTTCAGAGGAAAAATATTCCTTTTTCCTTAAAAACACCCACATCTATTTTTAACTAGCAGTAAGAAGTGTTTCAAACATACTGGTGGTATGTTAGCCTGAGTGCTCATTGGAGACCTCATAGCAAGGTTCTGACTTGAAGTGAGGATCATCCCATGCCTCTCTAAAAGACTGACTGCATGGGGGAATCCTTCAGTGCAGCAGCTAGCTGAATTCAGAGATTCCACCTAGCTGTTAAAGGAAAATGCCTCATTATTCATAGTCTCTCTGCCTACCGCCCTCGTCTGAAGGCTTGATAAATTAGTGCATTGATGAAAAGTGAGGTTGTCTTATGTGATGAAATGTCCTGTGAATATAGGAGCAGAATGCTTGCAAATGATTGCGAGACTCATCTAAATAAAATTAAACCACCATCAGGTAGCCTTCAATGACATGTTAGAGAATGTTATTAGCCAGAGTCCAACAGTCCTGTGGTATTTAGAATCCTCTGGCATTTCAGTGACCTTTTATAAGGCATATTGCATTGAACAATTAATTTATTTCATGACCATCCCATTGTATTCAACAAAAAAAGTTAGTCAAAACCAGGTGTCCTGGTCAGAGTCACATATTGCATTTCAAAACCCATTGAGTAGAAGCTAATTTCAACAATTTGCATGAGAGCCTTTTGCTATCACTTCTATCATAGTATCAGTGTCAGCTCAATTTTCAGAGCAGCTGTAGCTCAAACACTGACCTGCTGCCTATTACAGTAGTGTAATGAAGTGCAATGGACTAGTAATTATTCTACATTACCGTAGATCAAGTAACATGCAGCCTTCAGTTGTCACAATGGAATCCCAGTTCTTGCTCAAAATGAGAAAACTGACCATGAAGTTGATTTAAGGGTGTCATCAAAAATTACTTTCAGAGCCTGAAAATGTACTACTTATTTCCCAGATAGCATCTGACATTGCTGTGCAAATGTCCTGGAGTCACTGCATACTTGAATAAACTAGTTTCAAATAACTAAACGAAGAGTTGTATCTGAGAGGCAGGAGTAAATTGAGATGGGATGTTCTTAAAATTTCTAGTAATGAAATGGCATTAGGCAAATGATTTCAATGTCTCCTTTCTAACACCATCTGTGAAACATCCTAACAACTTATTCAGGAAATCATGTGGATTTTTTTCTGTTGCTGCATATGAAATATTGAGCATTATGAATTTGACTTAAAAGCGTGGCAAATAACTCACTACCTGCCTGTACAATAATGACCTCAGCCTGTCCAGATCATATTACTTCCAAAGAATGAGCCAAGATTGTCATCAACTGTACATTAAGATCTATTCCTTCCCCAACCCTCTTGATGCAACTGTCTCAAAACCTGCATTTAACCCTGCCTTTTGGAGGGTGGAAACCTTGAAGGCAACTCACGACATAACAGCCTGGGATACCGTGGGGGACAAGTGCTTCACAGTAATCAGGTTTTGTCACCCAGTACTGACGTAATGCCTTGGAGTGGAAGGAAGACAGAGCTCCTCATAAGAAATCTGCATTTTTCTGGGTAGAGAAGGGGCAGAGAGTGTATGGTAGTGGGCTGTACACTTTGATTTTTCCAATTTTTTGCTTAGCTAGCTATTACCAGTAGTCGCTTAGGAAGTTGTGTTGCTGCCAATAGAGGTAATTATTTCTATTTTTTAAGCAAATTTTAAAAAAATCTCTTCCCACATCAGTATCTGGCATGAAATTTTACCTCTTCCCTACCAGAGGTAACAGGATATTAAAATATATGGAACAAGCAGACTGGAAAGTTTAACTGTCAAAAACAGTAACATTGTGTCAGGGGTAAAATCAAATTAAGTTCTAAAAAGGTAAAATAATCCCTACAGAGCAATTTGTAAGAATCTGGGTGGGTTGTTTTTTTTCCTAGAGTGAGGAGAAGGGGAATGTGGCTTAGATTTTCACTTTCAGCCCACACAGAATTCACACATAGTAATTCACTTCAGGTAAGATATGTGGGGATGAATATACACTCCCAGCAGCACAGTCAGGAGGCTAACCCTTCTTTGGGACAGAAAGGGCGGAGTGCTGGGATGGAGGGGGTGACAGGGTTTAGGGGAAGGTACAACAAGGCAGAAAATTCAGCAGCAAGTGTAGGTGGTAATGTGCCGGAAAAATGTCTTTCTCTTTTGGTTACAGAAAATGGACAGCGGGGTAGTTGGTCTTCAGGATAAGAGCTGTGCATCACATTTCGGTAAGAGTTTCAGACTGCCTATGGCACTCACATTTCCAAGGGATTATAAAACCTGAACTCCTGGTCTTGTAACCCAGCATCATCCTTCCTTGATCCAGCTGGTCCTGGTCACAGGTCAAGGAAACCATGAAGCGACAGCAGCCATGGTGCTGAACTCAAGGGGTAATCGTCTCTCAGGACAGTCTTTAAAGCATCAGTCTGTCTGTGTGTCCATCTGCTCCTGAGCCCAATGGCCCTACTCCATAGTATCAATACGAAGGGGCTCACTGCAAGAGTTACCACTGCTACTTGCAAATAATAATGGAGGTAAATACTTGGCAATGCTAGAAAAGAATGTGAATGTGAGGTTGCAAATCCATCTCAGATAGGAGGGTTTTTTTTTTCTCCTTTTATATTCATCTTCTATAAATGACCACCAACAGAATGAGTAGATTTTAGAGAAGATTTTACAGAAAGAGTAGGTTTTAAGGAAATATCTTCCCGCTTTCTTAGAAAGCAATTGAAATGCAGGGGGGCTTATTTCTACTATTTTAACACCTGAATCCTAATTCTAGATGTGACAATTTCAGTTAGAGGCACATCAATGTGACAAGGCTAATGTGTCCAACCAAAAGAATTTACACATTGAGACTTGACTATTTTCAGTAAATGACTCATTAATGAGCCATCAAGACTTGATTGTA
The DNA here is from genome assembly GCF_000699105.1 of Pygoscelis adeliae. Lineage (NCBI taxonomy): Eukaryota > Metazoa > Chordata > Aves > Sphenisciformes > Spheniscidae > Pygoscelis > Pygoscelis adeliae. The sequence goes on along the minus strand of NW_008824986.1, from coordinate 13,390,331 downwards.
GCAACTATTGCACAACTAGTCATAATAATAATAATAATCAGAAGAGAACAGCTAATTTTGCATATTTCAGATAGAAGAAAAAAATTCATCACATAAACTTTGTTACAAAGACATGTTCACCACCACTTAATACGTATTATTCATTGGCACTAAATTACGATTCTAAATCAGAAGGGTAACAAGGTGTTTTCCTGTATAAGATTTAGCTAAACCTCTGGAGTTTTTAATCTGTTTTCCTAACAAAGTTTACTCAGAAACATTGGCTCTGTTCTGACTGTCAGGAGACCCCAAGTCTCTCTGTGTAAATTGAAAGAGGCTCCCCATGCTGGCTCATGCTTTTATTATGGGAATCACACTAAATGTGATAATTTTAGTGAAGTGTGTGTTTGCTGTTGCATCAACTTCTAATTGTGCTTCCTTGGCATCAGCAGAATACGAATGAAGAACATTGGTCTAACTTTGAGGCTAGTCACCAAACACAGGAATGGTCTCATCAGGCCCCCAGCAGAAGATACGCCTAAAATATGGCAAATTGCAATGGGTAGTTTTCAACTGCCCTTGTTGAGAGGAAACATCTGAAACTTCTGCTTTCATCTCATCACAAACTGTGCTCTCAATATAAAAGCTGTGGGTCCAAAGTCAACCATCTGCCTTTATTTGCATTGCAAAGTTTGTTGGGCCAAAAGTACCACTGGTGAAAACAAGCCAATTCTCTTCAGCATCACGCCTGCAGTGACTGAAGTGGGCTGCAGGAGTTAGTGGCTGTCACGGGTAAGTCTAGGGTTTATGTCTAGGAGGGTTGTAGGTAGGAGTCAACTTCAGCAAGGCATGGGAGCTCCACATCTTCTAGAGGACATGCATGAGGATTTTCGGGGATTGGAGAGAGAAGACTGAAGGGGTAGTATGACCTTCTAGTGTTCTGATGAAAGCCTCTTTGCAGTACAGATAGTTTAATTCGGCATCCATCTATATGCTATCAGGAGAGAGCATTTGAAAATGTAGAGATGCATTTTCCTTTTTTTTTGTCAGTCTCTGTGGCTCTATTGACTTGAATCTGCTAATTCCTAGCTGCCAAAAATTTGGCTCATGAGCAAGACATATTTGAAATGTAAATCTCTAATGCAAATATCCAGAGCTGATTGGGAATCTTTTATCAGGATGATAAATAAAATTTTTAAAAAATATTTTTTTTCCAATAAAAATGCAGTTACTGCCAGTTCAGAATTTTCTATTGGAATGCTTTTGTTTCACTGAATATTTGCAATTTCCACAGAAAAATGGCATTAACTGTTTCATTTAACTTGAAACATATTTCAAATCACTTAGTGATTTTTTATTTGTTTTTCCTGGAGTGAATTTCCCCATGATCCTTTGCCATTTAGCAGTAGGAGTTCAGCTCCCAGTGTTACAGACTGCTTGCATCCCCAGCCCTGACGTTCATAGCTGCTTGCCCACTATGTGACCCAGGACATACGTTTCACACAGAGTAGTTAGTAAGGGAAGGAGAATGGCAGACTCTCATTATACACTGCATAAACCCATGCAGGACCTCATTGTCCTGATTCCCAAGAGGACTGTAAGCCAACGTGCTGATTTTTTCCTGACCTGGATTGATGTAACATCAAGCGATCATGGGACTTTGGGGTATGATACAAGCTGTGGCCTGGTTAGGAAGTCTGGGCTATAGGGAAGAGCAGATCCCAGCTCCAGTGAGGCAGTGCGTGGCTCCCATACGCTTCAGAGAAATACATTTTTGATGCAGGACATTTAGGGTTGTTTGATCAGTGACTGAAGTAAAAAAACCATCAATTTCAAAACTGCTGAAAGTTTCATTCTGTTACAAGAATATCCAAATTAATCTGTCATTTCCTAACTGGAATTAATGTGGAATTTCCATTCCACACAAAAAAAATCCAAATCTTACTTTTTAATCCTGTTTTAAATGGAGAGAAAGGCTGAAATGTCAACACTTCTCCTGGGATAGAAATGCTGTACTTGCTATGCTCTGTAAACAATTTTGAATAGGAGACAGTTTCAGTGGAGATCGCATTCTCAAATGCATGATTTATGGGCTTAGAGTGTATTAAGCATCAAATTAAGTGTCTGTAAGGATCTCTTTTTACCTGAAGAGTCCATGACTTTAACATAAACTACCCTAAACTGGCAGAAGGTGAGAGACCTCAATATGACAGAAAAGAGTAAAATAACAAGGCACCTGATAAATGCTAAACTAGCTCCTAAAAACTGTAAAGATCCAACATGACACTGAATGCTTTCTTCATCCGAGTGAGCAAACTGGCTGCAACTTCAATGTGGTGTCACTCTCTCTCTTCTCACTGTGTTATACATTCCCCTCTAGTGGCTAGTAAAAGACTTATGTGAGGAATTTCTTCTGAGAGCTAGAACCAAATTTGCAAAGGGGAATCAAGGGGAATTAGGCATGTAAATACTTTTAGCAACCTAAGCAGGGGGTCCTTACTTTGTGCAGTGACAAAACTTGCCCTCCTTGTGCTGCACGTAGAGATCAAATAGCTCTTTTGGCCTGACTAAGGTCGATTACATCTAGAAATCAAAGGCTGAGCTCCATGTTTGGTACAGCTTGAGGGTGGGGGACAGAGTTCGGGTTGAGAAGGAGTCTGAAAAAAATGTTTTGTATAAGTTTGAAAAATGTTTACAATTTTTTTTTGTCCTTATTTGTCCTAGGTTTTTTTTTCCTTTTTCTTTTTTTTTTTTAAACAGGGATGAGTAGCCTTATGGTAGCTGTTGTTTTGCTTTCATGGGGGTTTTGTGTGTGTGTGCGTGCGTGCATCTTTGCTTGCTTAGGTGCTCTGGGTTTCAACTCCATCTGTGTCTCCTGGATTTGGGGATTGGGGTCTGGAGTGTTTGTTCTGATTCTGAGTAAAATTACGGTGTGTTTGCTCTGAGCACACTCGGTCCTTTTTTTTATTGCTGTGGTGCGCCTGCCCGAACCAGGGAAAGGAACAATCAGAGGGAGAAGTCACAAACAAACTGAGCTCTGTGGCTTTCCGTCTGCTTGCTGGAGAGAGGGCTGATGTGCCCGTAAAGCTCTGTAGGATGCTTCAGGAATCACTGATCTTTTTTGAAAGTGGATTAGACCACCTGGATTAGACCTTAATTTTGGATTTGCCCTAACACATGAACTGTGAGCTGGGCTGTAGGTGCGGGGAGCACCTGGGATGTACTCCCACTGCCCTGTTCTCAGGGCCAGCTCCAGCACTGGTGCCAGCTAAAACTGCAACAGGCAATTTCCAATTGCATCATTTCCTTGGCTACTGAGGACTTTAATCCAGTGCAGGACTGCCACAGCAGAGCAAGCCTGCTTTACACTGCTTTTGCCCTTGCAGACTCCTGCTCTAAGAGGATGAGACGTAGGTACAGGTACCAGCAATGACTTCTCCTTCAGTAAGAACAGGATCTGCTGAACATGTGGGGCTTCTTTATGACTTTCTTGTGTTTATTGAAATGGGCCATAATTGACCTTGAAATGCCTTAAGTCCACCAGGCTTTGCTGAAAAAAAAAGTATACTTTGTTCTCAGCATAAATTATCATATAACCTCTGCTGGCACAGGATTTGCAATGTTTTGGTGCCAGCAGCCAGCACATATGTTAAGGGACAAACTAGGTTTGTGTAATTTTTCTTACAGTAAGGGGAGTGAACCAGGCTCATCAGCAGGCGAGGATGTCCCTACCACCTTCCGACTGTGTTTTCAAACAACATTTGGGAGTGATTTATGCTGCGTTGTGACATTGGTACCATCTGCTCATCATCATAAGTATGAATGAAGTGATAATGAAGAAAATGTTCTAAGTGCCTAACAAGATGATTACACTATAATAACATAATTTGGCATAATTTGGATCTTCAGCGATCTACAAACACTTCATTTTAAAATCTAAAGGACTGGAGCCTTACTGCAGCTACACAGAGCTCTCTTCTGACTTAATATCAGGGGAAGAACAAAACTGATCTCGAAATGTGTCAGAGGTCCCATTCTACCTGTCTGCTGACTCACACTTTCTCCTACACGGCATCTGCTGTGCTGCAGGCTCACAATTCATTTTCTTGCCTGCTTCACCTGTGTTTTGGAAGCTTCTCGGAGCAGACTCGATATCTCCCCAGGGCAGAAACCATCTCTTCCTCCTGTCAGGGCTTTTCAGCTGATCTACTCACTTGTTTCTTATGGGAAAACAACAGGAACTGTCCATTGCAACTTCTGTCAGGGCCCTTCAGTTTTTTTTCAATGGAGATTAAACTGGAAGTCCTGAGAAAAGACAAAATAGTGGTGATTTTGCATTAGATTCACTGATGTTGCAGGAAAAAAAAAAGCTGTAATTCATTCAAAAACTATTTTAGATTTTTTTAAAAAACTTTTTCTTTCAAAATGGCAATTTTTATAGAAAAATAAATCTCAGTCCTTTAAAGCAGAGGACTGAAATGCATCTTTTCTTTTGGATCTAACAGAAGTGTCTCAGCTCAATTACCAAATGCAGAACTTCAATTTTTCTTCTTGATTGCCAGTATTGTTCCAGGAGGGAATATCCTGGCCATCCATAGCAGCATTAGGTCCTGCAGCACTGTGGTTAGGGGTTATTTCTAAGAGCCCTACTTTTCCAAGCAGGCCTGTTGAGACAAATTTGAAGTTTCCTCCATGATGCAGAGTCGACCATAGCTGTCCACTCCTTGTGACCTCACTATCAGATACTTCTTATGTACTCAACATTTTGATGTATCTTGGGGCCATTCAGGTGCTTGCTCCAAGTCCATATCCCACATTAGAGGGATGATCAGAGTAAAACACTGGGGAAGGCATTTTGAGATGCACAGACTAGAAGCTTGTGGACAGAACTGGAGGTAACATGTAAACCACGGGATGGTTTGGGATCTAATTGCCTGAAATATCTCCAGGGCAAAACCATAAGAAACCACCCTAGCGTGTAGCAGCAGTACATGAAGCATTCAGCTGGGCTCACTGGCAGGGCGCAGAGGAGGACTGTGATTCCTAAAGGTGAGCATCCACAGCCTGCCGCAGCTTGTCTCGCCTCCATTTGCTCAGCCTACAGCAGGTGTGGGCCCATAACTGCAGCTTTACGCAGTGCTTTTGTTTCTGCTGTAAGTTGTCAGTAATTGGGTGGTCCACCTGGGTCTCTCTGGTTTAGTTTATTGTAATGAATCCTCGATGACTGTCCCACCAAGTTTCTTTACTGAAAGAGTGGTTAAACATTGGAACAGGCTGCCCAGGGAAGTGGTTGAGTCACCATTCCTGGAAATATTTAAAAGACGTGTAGATATGGCACTTAGGGACATGGTTTAGTGGGCCTGGTGGTATTGGGTTGGCGGTTGGACTCGATAATCTTAGAGGTCTTTTCCAGCCTTAATGATTCTATGATTCTAAGTCTTATGTGCTTCAACACAGTGGCGTGGCAGTGATGCAACTGCGAGCAAATGTGCTCGACAGATTTTAAGCTAACATTGTGAAAGCCCAAAATATTTCTAGGAACTCTTGAGCTGATTTCTTAAGCCTGCAATAGCATTTCTTTGTTACTCAAGCAGAAATGTTGTCTAAATATATTGCTTTTGTCTGGGATATTTTTTACTAATGAGTAGTCTTTTTCATAGCAGAAATTTGTATGACATCTTGCTACCAATCTGATGCAGCACCTTGCTAGAAGGAAAAATGCTATTTGTTGAATCGGTAGTACGGCAACAGCACTGCCATCCAAGCTGATCTGCCATTCAATTAGACTTCACTTAGCTGATTATATGATCAGAGTGACTAACAGTAATGAGAAATAGGAAGCACAAAGCAGATTTTTATGCTGTTATTTTTCTTTCTTGTATTTTCATCTTTATATTAATCTTTTCAAAATGAATATGCAGAAAAGAAAGAAAAAACCCACATGAAAAGACGTGGTACTGAATGGCACTTGTGTAATCCAGTGACTGTAGTTGCTGTGAGGATTCGTGCATAGTGGACATGACTCATGAAACAGCTATTCCTGCACCAGGTGGTTAAAATTCAGCAATGACAGGTTTACAAGGAAATCATCCTTAATCTTTCTCACCACACATGTGGATCAATGGATCTGCAAGAGGAGTCATGATTCTTATTTACATTATTTCAGGGATTCCAGGGCCGCTGAAAACAAATTCATCCCCTTCTTTGGGCAAGATAATTTCAGAAGACTACCAGAATCTGCTCTCAAGTATCTTCCAAATTGGACGACCCAGAGGATGTCCCTTTGGCCCCGAGGAGTCTGAGTGTTCAATGTTCTTGATGCCTCCTGCCTCCACCCATCTGGGTCAAGGAGGGAGGAGAGCTGGGGGATGGCACTGAAGCTACACCCTACCCAGGAAACAACCTTGTCCTAGGAAATGCTGTACAAGGAGGCTGTGCTGTTTTCCACTTGCTTAAGGCCACGGCAGTAGTCAGAAAGTGGAAAAAAAAAAAAAGAATATGTGTAGACCAAAATATAGAAAAAATGTAGGTGAGATCTGAGGAAAGCCTTTCATAGCAATGCTTGAGGTTTCTGTGTGGAGGCATAGGGTCAAAGACACAATCAACTTCCCCAAAAAGGAATGGCATGAAGAAGTATTAGCAGATACTCCTCAGTGATTTAAAGAGGCAGAAAAACAAATGAATAAGGACCTACAAGCTGAAAGAACTCTGGAAAAAAAAAAAACAACAAAACCAACAAAACAAAAAAACTAAACCCAAAAAACCCCAAAACAAACAAGCTACTGTTGGTGGTGTACAAATATCTTTCCTGATTTATTTTTAATCGTGAGAAGGAAAAGAGGAGGTGAAAGGGAATAACAGCCTTTGCCAAGTGTTCAGTGATTCTCATATACCTGATTCCCAGCTGCACCTAACTCATTATCACTCTTGTGAGTATAACACTTCCCTGCAAATGTTCCAGCCACTTAGATTTTTGAAGACGGTTTTTCAACAAGGATGGAATGTGATAAATGCAATTTAAACAGGCCACTTAATCAACTTATTTATATTAGATAACAATATAAGCAGAGCAAGTGAGTCTTCCACACAGAAGCCCTCAGGAAGCCTCTGCGCACAAGATCCCTCCTTGTGCAGACACCCTCGTAGCATTTTTCTGCTGGGTGGCGGATTTGTGTCCCCCGTGCTCAGAATGGGCAGTCAGGGCATGTTGGTAGGACAGAGCTCGTGGCTGGGGAATTCACATTTGGTAGCCTAGTTTGGTCCCTCGACCCCTTTAGATGTTAGCGGCACCCTCTGAAGGTCTGGCATTGCTGGTGTGTGAGCTCTGACGCTCCCCGGCCCTCGCCCCATGGCATGACTTGGTAGGGCTCTGCTGAATTTGTCCTAGCGATTTCAGACAAAGATTCATCTGCTCATAGCTATTGGCTGCAATTTTTTGGGAGAATGAGGAAGGGGAGCCTGGGAAAAAGAAAACAACTCATTAATTCTATAAATTTTATTAAGGTTTTATTAATTTCTGAGAGGATTGCCTCTGGGAGACGCTGTGTGTGTCCCTCTGTCCTTCTGCCACACTGTTAAATATGCCCTGAGAGGTTATGGAGAATATGGAACCAAGCTCTGTACACAGCTTACCCCATCCAAAGTGCCCACAGGCTTCAGGAAAATGTTCAAGAAATAAATCTGTGCAGGCGGAGCTAGCAAAAATGTCAGTGAACAACGCTAGCTTTTAAAATCATATTTTCAGATCGGAAATAGGAGATGATCCTCACATTAGGTGAGGAGTAGCAAAATAGAGGCAGAATTTTTATTTTAATTATTCATCTTACTTAATCTGAGAATTTAAGTTGATCCTCATTTTACAGAAGCTTGTGGAATCCCTAATTTGAGATAAGGTCTGAGCGGGGATCAGAGACCCCAAGCAGAGAAGAGGGCTGATGGAAGTTTAAGCTGACAGAAGTTTAAAAAGAAACAAATGGGCTTTGCTGTTCTGAGAATGTAAGCAAAGACCACAGCTCTGGAGGGAAAACAAGACAAAGTCATAGTAAAACGATTCATAAACCACAGAGTCCACTTCAGGAAATGCAGAGGCAAAGGTGAAACTCCAAGAGGAGACGGAACAAAACTAGAGTGAGTTTTCAAGAGGGATCCTGAAGGTTTACACAGACAAGCACAGACCAGCCACGTTTTGGAAGGCTTTCTGTCTGCGTAAGAAGCTAAAACATGACTGCAGGTATTGAAAGATAAACAAAATATATGTAATTTGCACAGATGAGAAGGATTTGTAGGAAATGTTAAAGAGACAGCTAGGTACAGTGACTGAATATTATATTGAGCATGAATGGAGCCCTTTTTCCTTGTCATTCAGACACCAGTGCACAGGTTCACAGGAGGTCAGAAGTTGCATTAAAAATTTTGAAGAATAATTTCAGTAATGTTGCAAACAGGAGTGTAGACCTTCATTAGAGTCAGTGGGGAATTTCCGAGCTAGATATGGAGAGATGTCTTTCAACAGCAGGATCCTTCAAGCTGTGAAATAGAGCAGGATGTGGCGATTAAAACCCATGAGCTCCTTTGAAGATTTGCAAGACAAAGGAGACCAGCTCAGACTGATTGAGACCTTTTGATGTGCCTGGTATGTTGTCACTTCTCCATAATATTTCCTTTTAATGAATGAGAGGTAAATGAAATTAGCCTTTTCTGAGATTTAGGGTGAAAAATAGCAGTTTCTGCAGAATTGGAGCTAAGACTAACTGTTAAAATTATCTGGTGAGCAGTCTGCGGGATACTACAGACCAAACCCTCCCTCTCCATCACAAGGACCTTCTCTCTAATGCACGTGAAGCAATCTGCTGTTCCATCAAGAAGGGTGTTTCTGTGTTGCAGCTCAGGTTTCTCCTGCATAACCGTGTGGGAGTGTGGCGACCCACTCCACCTTCCCCTGGAGATCCAGAGCAGACCTGTCACTCACCCTGTGAGCACGCATTATTCACGGCCTTCATCACACCCAGGGTTGGGCCTAAATTCAGCCTTTCTTAGCTGCCACACTTTTCTCATCCACACTTAGCATTTGCATTTATACAGCAGTAACAGCTGTCAGCCACTGATGGCAGGATCCCAAGCCTCGACCAGGTCTATGGTTTCAGGGTTACATGTGCACTTGCCATATGGACAATCCTGCAGTAACGTGTCTCGTAGACTATCGTGGGCTGAAGCTGGAAGTTCATATGGAAATATTTTTTGTGTGCGCTGGTTTTGCCAAATGTCCTGTTTTAATTATTCATCTCTCCTCATGAATAAATGAAAAAGGGGAAACATGAAAAGTCGCAAATACTCTGTGCTGGTTACAAAAACTGAAGGTTCCTTTTTAATGTACAATCAGAAAGTTGGATTAAGATTCACTCCTTTGATATGCAGTTGATTATTTTTTTATATATAAAAAAGAGAGAAATTCCTGTTTCTTGCAATTAACTGTCTTTTTTTTGAAGCGCAACAGGCATAGAGAAATCACATATCTGTGGCGACTCCTTTCAAAGAAAACAATTAGCATCCATATCAAAAAGCTAATTCAGAGAAATTAAAGAACACATACATCAGTAAAATATAATATTTCCTCTTTAGCACATCTCATTGTGTACAATGTGTCACTGTAAAATTGTTAGGCTTGGAGATAATGAAGAGTGACAGTTGAAGGGTTCAGGGCTTCATATAAGACTTTTGGGTATGTAAAGATTTTAATTGCACATAATTATGAATGTGGAAGTGGAACGATTTAATTTTTTAGCTTTCATGCTATTAGAAGGCTAATAGAACCAATATCAAACTGAGTTAGTTACAGCAGAATTACTAGAAGAAGCTATTTTTTCATTCAGCAATTTAAATTAAATCAAAACAAAAAAAAATTAAAATAGCTCATATGTTTCTCTCTTCTTTTACATTTATATAGTGGTAGCAAGATAAGTGGTGTATGCTATTAACAGAGATGAAGAAAATAGTTCTAGTAAGATTAGAATATCCTGGAATAATGGAATGGATAATGGGGGAGCAGAGAAGAAAAGGGACGACTATAAATCATGCGGTTAAAGTAATAAAATGGTCTCTTAAGTTTGAGAGAGACTGTCATCTAAGGCGACTCTCTATTCTTGCTATAAATACATAAACATACCCTCTCCCCACCTTAGATACACTACTGCTGATGAGCATAACAAGAGGAGGAATGAGCTCCTTTTGCTGGGTCTGTGGGGGCTGTGACTGCTGAAAACACAGAAATAGCAGGGACAACATGTGCCCGATGGCCAGAAACATCTGAACAGTGCCTTGACTCTGGGAGTCAACTGCCATTTTCACCTTGGCGATGTAAATAAGGACCACGGCAGGAATTGTTCTCTCCCAGCCTCCTGGATGACCATAAGCACTGGGACAACTTCCAGGAAAGCCCAGGGTGGGATAAAACAAGATTTCCACCACAGGCCATTTTCTTCAGGGTTCAGACCTCCCCATTAATAACGTTCCCTCGTCCGTCCCCAGAGCTGAGCAGCCAGCCCTCTCCTGCATCTTTACCCCCTTGTCTTTGTAGCGCCTCAGTCTCAGGTTCTCCTTCTCACTCCTACATCCCCACTTCTAGTGGGCATTTCCCTTAACCTGCCTAAAATTCAGCCATTCTCTGATACCTCACAACCTTGTCTGCTACGCAAACACTCAGGCTGGGGGAGTCTGGAGTTTCCCCCCTGCTTTTCATGCGAGCGCCTGTGCTTCTCTGTACAGCTGTAACACAGTCTGCCCAGCACAGGGGACGGAGGGCAGGAAGAACAGTTATCAGCGGAGAGGAGTGAGAGGAAATAGTGTCCAGACACTCAGCGTTTTCTGCATCCATAACCAGGTGTTTCGGTTCTGGATGGCTTTTGCATTCCCCATATCGTTCCTTACAACAGAGCTAGAAAATGAACTCCTATCTACTGCTAAACCCTATTTAAGTCCATCTTTCAGCAGCAATTAGAAGTCTGTTGATGTTAGGATCTCTTTGCAGATCTTGGATCTTTTCAATTAATTTTAATCAGGTTCATTAGCACTTTTTTAATTTGTAAGAAATGGGCAAATACATAACTGAAGAGCCACTTACCTTTTAATGAAGGTAACAAATATGCAATTAAAAAAGCTCTGTCTTTCAGCAACTTTGCAGTAAATTAACTTGTTTTGTCATTACTGTGCATGCAGAATGTCACTTACTCTGGAGTTTTGACATAAAATTCTTTATCATTGGCAGAATTAGCAAGTAACATTAAGAACTAGGAAATTACAATTAGTTCGTGAATTAGGTGGGATATACAATGTGTTAATTATTGAGGGACCAAACTTCATGCAATTAAAATTTAAAATCAAGATAAGAATAATGTATTATTAGGCATCTGAGTATTTAATGAAGTTGCAAATGATTACCAAATTTTACAAATTAATTCTAATGTTCCTTGACTATTCTTAGAAAATGTTGTGCCATGGGACTTAGGCTGCAGTTGTTTGTGAATAGAATAATAATACGAATCTCTGAAATGCTATAGGAAGCTTTGCTTTTTATCAATCATACATGTGCCTACAAAGATGTTTATTAAATGTCTTGCTGCTAAAACATGTTATACTGATGCTTCTTCACCAAGATCTTAATTTCAAAGCTGAGTTTCACATACAACTGCCATATCCAATGGTTTATTGCCTGTGCATCAGCAAGCTGTTGGAAGTTCACTCTTCATTGTAAACCAGCTTAAAATCAACGGGCACCTTCCCAAGCGGGCCACATACTGCCCATGCTACATTCATGTAAATACAGAGTAAATGCAAACAGCAGCTGGCGGTTGGCTGTGGTGGGACTTGAATCGAATCCATAATATTGCATGAGGCTTGATCCCGTGGCTGCATGTGGAGGTTGGATGAGTCACGACATTAGACTAGCAGGTTGTCACTCTCCTGTGAACAGCCAACCCTGTATCATCCCAATAGACTAAACAGTAAAGCAGTAGGCCCTCAAGAGGGGCCGTATCCAGGAGGCATCACACTAACTCTTGGGCGGGGGTGGATTTTGTAAGAGGAGGCAGCGCTGTGCTGCTGTTTGAGGGAAGCAGGACCAACCAGTGATGAAACCAGCCAGGAAAAGGCTGAGGACTCCCATGGTAATCTCTCCATGTGACTGCAGCTGCTTTTGATATAAGAATCCCATGGCTAAGAGGAAAGGGCATGTCAACACATTGCTGTTCTTCAGGGGTCTGAGGAGGGTCTCATGCCCAGCTGAAGTGGGAATCCTCTCTTCCCCACCCTTGCCCCGGAGGACTTGCAGCCCCCAGGCAGCCAAGCAACCCCCTCCCCAACTGGGGCACAGGGCAGGTTGCACTGGTTTCTTGCCCTTAAGAAATATTTTTTGAAAGGGTCACTTGGCTCTGACGTTGACCAACATGAATGCCGTAGGAAGGAGGCCCCATGCTTCCCCCGGCACTGTAAGCCAGTGTTGTGAGTCCAGTCTCCTGAGAAGCCCAGTGATGAATGCCACAAAACTCTGCCCCACTGCTACTGGAAAACTGGGGCGGGGGAGCAAAGCAGACCCTGGGGTTTGCATCTGAGTGCACATGGCCCTGAAGAGCTGATGCCAATGTCTCCCCGGCTGTATGGTGGCACTGCAAGCATGGTTTCATTGCCAGCAGAGCCACAGTGTTGGGACCTGCTCTCCAAGAGCCAAAAATGACAGTGTGAAAAAATCATCTGCCACCCCTGGATTGCAGCATTGGGCAGCCCAGGACAACAGCAGCGAGCCCAGCTGGATCCATCCATTTCTGCCTCCCAAGGCCACTTACCTACCTGACTGACAACCATTTAATTTCAACAACTTCCACAAAATTAAGTGTTTCTTTTGTAAAATCTCCCTCTTTCATGACACTCTCTTCTTTGTGAGAGCCAACAGTAAACTTCAGAGCAGCCTTGCTGGTGTGCTTTTGGATATGAGCCTCAATTTTTGCCACACTTTCTCCACTGCAGTGAAATAAATCTGCTGCACTTGTGAATCAATGCCACAGATGATTGTACAGCACTCCCCACGGGAGTTCACTTTGCATCTGCTCCACGAGCTGGGTGATACCACAGCAGAGAAACCTTGAAAATTTTGCAGTAACAGGAGGTCCTATCTAAAAGCTGTGGCCTATATTATTTATTATTTCTATCATAATGAATGGGAGGGTGTGATGGAGAGCTGTGTTATCAGCAGCGCTGGCACCCCTCAGGGACCCTCGCCGCTCTGTGTCCTGTGAGTGGTCCTGAAGATTCCTTACTGCTACTAACAAGGAATAATTTGAGCAAAACTTGTGGAATTAAAATCAGAAAACAGCTGAAGACCAACCAGTCCATACAGAAGGAGCTCCTGGAGCTTTTAGCCTGTGTTGGCGTGGGTGGCAGGTACCCACCAGGCCAAACAAATTCATCAGTCCCAGGACAATGTATCTGTACAAGGAGGCTTTCCATGTCCCTTTCATCCCGTGGGATGGGCACATTTCACCCCCAGCAGTGGCCACATCTGCATGGCTGCACCCGGACCGGCTGTGGGTGTCACTTTCTGTACCTGTGCTGGGAGTAATGCAGTGTGTGGCGCTGATTCTGCATGCAGCCCACAAACAAGGCTCTGTGTAAACTATCTTATTTATTTCACTATCCTTCCCCCTTTCACCAGGCAAATTATCACATGTGTATTCAGTTTCAATAAGATAAAAAATTGCCTAATAAAATATTTACTCAGCCTTTGTCCCTGCAAGTGTAAACTCATGTAATTACAGAGCACTCCAGAACCTGTGGCTATAAATCTCTAGAAATAAAATCCTCAACACATTGACAGAATAAGGCTCCCACTTACTGTGAAAATGGGAAGCTAGTCCGTGCCAAGCTGTTAGATTAACTTAATGTGCTCCAACCCATGCTCCTTCTTTCCCTTCAGTCTTCAGGGAAGGATGTTTATCTCTTCCTACTGCCTAGCGATGGCTGTCATTAGCTTTCCGTCATAGGCTGGAAAAGTGATGATTCCCCCTTTCTCGCTGAAATCATTGTGTCTCAACCCAATATTGGCTCTCATTGCTGGCTACCACAGAGGCTGCAGTCTGTGGCACCTGGGACGTGCTGTTAGCAGAAATGCCAGTGTGTATAGATGCACTTGGAAAATTCAAAGTATCCCAGTAACGAGGAGGCTTTGATTATCTCAGCTACTAACAAGAAGCTGATGGATATTAAGGTGCTCTAGCCTGATTTTCCTTGCACAGGCAGCATGGCAGCCTTCCATGGGACACCCTGCCAGCAGACACATGGTGTGACAAAGCTGCTATTTCCAGGAAAACATTCCCGAGACTTCAGGGCTGAATCTCAACAGGGAGTGGGAACCTGTGCTCGAGGAGGCTGCTTGCAAAAGGCAAACGATTAGCCATAATCTGTTCATTAGATGGGGAGAAGCAGGGGAGAAGAAGGGCTGTTATTCTTTATTTTCAATATTATTTACATTGGGAGTTTAGTGCAGAGGGATCAGAGGAGAAGGGAGCACAAGGAATAACAATCTCTTTTGTACCTGTCAATTTAATGTAAGCCTGCTCCCACTTTGGCACAGCACCAGAGTTTTTGAAACACGGTAGCTTAGAGCGATAGGGAGTATGTTTTGAAGGAACTTTTAATTAAGTCTGCCCTTGGGCTCCTGAGCAGAGAAAGGTGGGAGCGCCCGTGGTTGTTTTTAAAGGGTTCCTCTATAAAGGCAATTTTTTCCCAGGGTATCACAGGTCTAGAATTGGGGAAAAAAAATACCCGAACAGGTAGCTTCTCTAACTCAGCAGGTAACCTAACCCACCAGTCCCTGAAAAAGCACAGCAACACAGGCTTTTTACTTCCCAAACTAATTACTTGAAAAAAACCACTGCTTGGATGCAAACCAGGTATCAACATTGCCATTCAGCACTGTCACTCCAAACCACAGTGACCGGCAAACAGAGAACAGGGGAAAGGAGGGAGCAAAGAAGGCAAATGTCCCTTACTGGCTGCCCTGTAGAGAATCAAGGTGACCTGAAGAAAGCCCTTCACAGAAATGCGTGACCAACCCAATCCTTGAGGTAGTCATGGACCCAGGGTCCCCCTTCGAGAACCAGAGGAATCTTCCTGAAGAAAAGCCTCGTTGCTTTTTCTTCTTAGCTGGGCAGACCACCACAAAACACAGGCTTCCCTTTGTCACTGTATTTTCCATCTGAAAACATTTTGTTGACTAAAAATCCCCGACAAGATCTGCTACCAGCTTCTGCAGGAGGTGACCCAAGGTAACAATAGCTGGAAAGGCTAGGAGGAGAGAACTTCTTTAGTTAAAAAAACCCCAACACCCAAGTTTCATAATGGTTGTGTTTATGAAAAGGAGGCTGTCGTATCAGCCTGGGCATTCTTGTGAATCCTTCTGTCAACCTCTGAGCTTCATCTCAGAAACTAGTTTACCCTAGGACTCTCCAGTACCACTTTTGCAATGGTGCACGTTAACAAGAAACACGTCCAGCAGTGACAGCCACAAAGCTCTGCCTGAAATGAAGTCAGGCTGAGCTGAGTGCTCACACCTTTAGTGATGGAACTTCTCCATTTCCAGCCCTGAAGGATGATCAAGCATGGCAACTTGGCAGGTTTGCAAAGACGGCAGACAGTGTCCTTCTGTGGCAGGACAGACCTGCCCAGGTAAGATGGCTCTGCAAAAATAAGCTTTCTTCTTATGTTTGGTAAGTGCTGGCCTGGGAAACAGCAGGGAGAAATCCAGAGGTGGTGGGTGGCCAGCACCACCTCTCCTTCACTCCTCTCTTTCACTGATTTCTCCCTCACTTTCTCTCCACATTGGTGCCAGAAAACAGCTGCCTCCTTCTGCCTGGATCCCCAATGGGCTCTCATTGCAGCTGGGCTGGAAGGAGCTGCCTGCTCAGGTCGCCACTGCCCTGCTCCCTGCCACGGTCCCACACTGCCCAGCTCCCTGGCCTGACCAAAGCCCATCTGATTCAAACCATGAGAGGTCTTCCACATCCCCAGTTAACCCCAGTGGGTTTTGTGGTCTTTTTCCTGAAGGAGGGGACATGGAGGGTGGAAATGGCTGTTTCTGCTGACATACTGCAGGGCAGCATCCTGGCTGGTGAGGCAGGATTGCGTTCCAGACAATAAGTTCAGTCTTTAAAACAGATCTGCTCTTTCTCATGGCCTGGCACTGCTATTCCTGGAGCCTCCAGCTGCAGATGACGTTTCTGCTGCTACCAGTGCTGCAGCAACACCCCAGAGGGGCGAGAGCCCTGCCCTGAGGGCTGCCACGTGCACCTGTGCATCCATTGCACAGGTGTCTGCTTTAAAAAAGGGTCATAACAGCCTAAAATAAGTGACTGAAGGGCTGATTTTCTTCCTTTTTTTGTACAGTCTTAATAAAAAGCAAACATCCCCTTTAGGGAATTATATTAACAAAGTGAAATTAATTCTTAAAAAGGCCAGCTTCCAATTCACCCGAGCAGCATTAACTTTCCACAAACGCATCCATCAGATGCCACCCTGTGGCTGAAAAATACCTCTCCCACCTGGTGTCTGAAGCAAGGTCTCCACTGCCCGCTGGCATTGCCGAGTCCCAGCTCTGCAGGGCAGGACGGTGGGCAGTGGAGGGGATCCCGTCCCATGGCTGGGTGGGTGTCCTGGCCCCATAGCTGGCGGGACATGCGTGTGAGAGTGCATGATGCCACTGCCATGACGTCTGGCGGTGTTCTTGCCTTGGGAAAACGTCTCTGGCTGTCGCCCAGTGATCTTTAATAGAGACTGAACATGGATGTGGGGATGTTTGTGTGTAATTATACACAACGTATAGGGCCATTTACCATATGGGAGCAGTTGGAGCCCTTTGATCCTTCTCACCCATAAAGCTGGGCTCAACGGGCCTGGTGTGGGAGAGCGGGGTCGTGGGGGGGCTTACTTTCATTCCAGTGAAGGCCAGGGCCGTGCCTGTATTTTCTCATTTCCCATCAATGTTCGGGAAAGAGATTTCCCAGCACAGCTGGAAGAAAGTGGGGGAGCGCTGCTGGTTTCCTCTGGAGCCCAGATCAGAGGCCTTTGTAGGCAAGCCAGAGAGGTGCTCCAGGGAGGTTTGCTGGAGCCAGAGGCTCACCTCCTCTGGGAGGGACCTTCTCCCCCGCATCCCCCGGAGCTGGGGAAGGCACCCCTCATTCAAAACAACAGTGCCAAGTGGGAAGTCTTGGCTGAGAAATGTCAGTCCCCTGCAGCACGGGGATTGCTCGTGCTTAAGGCAGTAATGCCTGAAGGTGGGAGGAAGCCTGCCTGCACCACAGACCCTCTGTTAGCCAGAACGTGGTGTGTTGGCAGCGGAGCCAGGACAGCCGTGCCACTGGCCTCAAACACCTCTTTCGGAAGGGCTCAGCTTGCCCCACCGGTCCTTCCTAACTGCCAGCTGCTTTGTGCGCACCGCTGATGCTGGTACAGGCATTTTCAGGTCATGGCTTGGAAGTTGCTGTTCAAAGGTTTGAATGGGGCTTTACAACAGCAATGCCTATTTTTTTGTGGTTTCCACAGTTCCCTGACTGGATGATGCTGAAACTACAAGAAGGAATTATTTACTACAAATGCTACATAGATTCAGTTATTTCTTTTATTTTATTTTTCAATTCTGAAAAAAAAAGTTGCTTTGCAGAGACAGCCGGGAATTTAGTTGTATTTTCCGCAGTCTGGTGGGCATTGGGTTGTGATTCCCCAGCCTGAGTTTATTTCTGACTCTGCCACTGAGGTGTGAGTAACCCTGACCAGACCACTTGGCCCCTCTGACTCAGTTTTTTCTTTTTCTTTTTCCCGCAGTATAAATTCCTTGATGTAAGAGCTGCTTGTTAGTTTGCATTTAAGGAGCATGCTGTGCAAGAAGGGAGAGCACAGGGCCGAAGCAAAGGCACCAAAGAAACCCTGTTAACAGTGTGGTAAAAGCAATCAACCAACTGGTTGTTTGGAAACATTTCCAAAGGCAGGGAGGTTTAATTGCACAACTTGTCTGTCCTCCTCTTTGCTCACCAGCTAAATCCAAGCCTGAGCACCAGCTGAACCTCTGGATCATCCAGAGGCTTGCCCCAAAAGCTGCTCCAGACCTTGTGGCAGCCCTGCGGTACCCCTGTCTGACCCTGCTGCCCCTGCGCCCTGGCCCCAGGGACCTGCAGGGCCAGCACGGCATCACAAATCCTCATGCTCAGAGGCTTTCCTTCGTCTTACAGGCCTGCTGACAAGCATTTCTTTGCAGAGGAAAATCTAGCAAGGGAATGCTGGTGAAGGTAATGGTACCTTTGTGTTATTTGCTCACCCATACTCATCCATGCAGTCCCGCTGAAGCTGGGGGAGATGCCTGGGTGCAGGACCACCTGCCTCAGCACCCATGCATTTAAAGGAATTTTGCACACATGGGCCCATGCTGGTGAATCTCCCTGGAGCTGTTTATTCTGCCCTCCTTATGGCTAAAACGTGAAAAAAGATAGCACTCTGCCTGCACTTAGCGGTGTTAACCCAACTCATGCACACACATTACTGTCAATAAATCTGCAGTGCCTAACAGGTACCTGTAAACTCTTTCCATCCACCCTATGCAGACAACACTGAGTTTGATTTAAGCTTCTCCCCTGTTTCTCAATCTTTTTTTCAGGCTATTTGAGCCACAAAACTGGCCAACAAACACAGCTGGGAAACACACTGCGGCACAAAGAAAAAAATAATAAGGGCTGGGAGGAGTTCTTTTCCCCTCTACAGAACTGTAATTGGGTCTTCTATTTTTTTTTTATTTTTTTTTTTTAAGCTCAGCTGGGGTATGAACTCCTTAATGTTAGTTTGACTTATGGGAAAGGGAGGGCATTAGCATATTTATAAAAATTTACCTTGTTCTGAAACTGTAGACATGCTTCACCTTTTAATTTCATGATTAGTGTCATTTCATCATAGGGGAAAAGCCACTTTTTCTATCCAGCGGCACAAAACGAAGACAAATCAAACACATGCTTTCTGGAATTATTCACACAATGTTTTCAAAAATCGACATAGTTCAATAGTTGAGCAATAAATTTTCTTACTAATGAGACACTAAAAAATGTTTTTGATGTTACGCCCAGGGAGAACTAGTTATTGCAGATTTATAGGCAATCTGTGCAAAGACTGTCCTTTGCTTCCAATGAGTTTCTAATTTTGATTTGATGATATCCAGCTGCAGAGATTTGGCCATGATATTATATAACTTGTGATATCACATCTATACAGTATTTTCTTCACCCTCAGTGACTGGCCCGTTCATACATGAGCTGGACTGTAACATCCCTTGATCTCCCTCTGCAAACAGCCATAGCGTGTAGTGTTTATGGACCCTTCTAAAGAATATACGTAGTTATGGTACGTGCATCTCATAACTCTGAAACACAGGAGGTAAATTTAAATTTTGCTGAAAACACAGCTTTTCCTTCGGTTCCTCCTGCACTCTCCGTTGCTGGGAGCTGCAGATCAGAGCAGGTCAGGGTGTGGGCAGTTGTGCACCGAAAGCCTTGCAGACATTGTTTTGCATTTCCCTTTGTTCCAAGCATCTCTTCCAGCATTAGGCTGGAGCCGAGCCAGTCAGGCTTGTACCACCCAGGGGCAGCCACCACACCAAGGACCAGAGTCACTGCAATCCACCCCCACGCAGAGGAACGTTCAGGGCAGTCGGTGAAGGACAGTAACCTCTTCTGCTACCATTTTAGCAACAAAAAGCCTGAGAAGGAGGATTTCTCAATTCAGGCACGGAGTATTTTCTCCTCTCGGCAAAGGCAAAGCAGTGCATTCAGTGAAGGTGACCACCAATGCATTCCCTGGAGGTAACCATCAGTGGCCCAGTGCAAGAGTTTATTCCTGTGACTGTGTTGAGACCCCCACCAAAGACGAACACAGATCTGCCCTGGCGACATTTTTAATCTGAAACAATCCGAGCGGTGCCGGTATTGATACTGCTGGCAGGCCCCCTTCCATAGGAAATGAGGGAATGTGGTGTCTCTCAAAGGGTAATAACAAGGCTCCTTGCCTGGATACAAGAACGATGAGTGCTTCAGAAGTGCTGATGATTAAGGCCCATGTTTAGGACGCTTGGAAAAAGTGGTCTCCAAAACAAACCAGCCATAAGCCAGTTTGCTCCACCGCTCGCCTGCCTTCCACCCACATGGCTGCCTTGTGGGCAGGCTGCAGACAGCCTCCATGAGCGCGTCTGGCAGCAGGCTCACGCACCATGTGTGCCTGAACACGCAGGGGCCTGCCTGCGCCAGCGCGCGTGCGCCGGCTCCGCCGGGTGCCATGCCTCGCGGCCTCGCAACGCGCACCGCGATTCGTCTGGGCCCTTGGACCGCCCTGCACAGACAGCACAGGCATGTCTGCATCCACTTGGCCGGGCTGCTGCTGCATGAGACTAACACGCAATTATCTCAGCAGATGAGGAGCACCATTACTTTTTTAATTTTCTTTTTAGGGAGTCTGCAACTTCAGCACACTGCGAGTAACTAAAAAGCTCAGCTTCTGGTGGAAGACAGTAAGATGGTGGCATGTTAAGCTCAACGACTGCAAACAAAGTCTGCAGAGCTATTTTTGCTTAAATAAACGTTTCTAGCTTCCAAAAAATAATGAGGAGTCTGTGGCCACCCTAAATAGAATGAAATTAACTGATAACTCACAAACACTTAAGTCAGTTTTTCTTCTAAAGGGCTGCTGGAAGCACACCCGTGGCAAGGACTGCAAACATCTTTGGCAGGGACTCCCCTGGGGATCAGGCAGAGCCATCCTCTCGTTCCTTGCATGCCACGCATATGCATAAATGCCATGATTTATATGGAACCATATTACCATAGAAGCACTAAACAAAGTTAAAAGTTCAGAGAAACACATTCAGAATGACATCTTATTCCCAGCTTTCAGTAAGCACATTATACTTATTAGAGTTGCCATTCTTTTTTTCTTCATAACCCAAGCTTTTGGTCCCCTCCTCCTCATCTGTACCTTCTCGTCACATTTCTGTCTCCAAACTCACTGCTGATGCAAATGATTTCAATGGCACTTCACAAACATACGCAGAAAACGCAGCCAGATGTCTTCCTTGGATTTCAGGAAGGCAGAGAATTGTCGGAATTAAATCTGGATTGCTATGATGTTGCCAAAAATAGTTTCTGCATTCACTCTGTGTCTGTGAAGATGGATCTCAAGGCCAAACACAGAAATTAGCTTCCATATCAACATTTTACTGTCACTTTCATCGCCACGCCAATAGATTAGTTAAAATAACATCGTTTACTGGCATGGAGTGTTATTGCAAACAGATGTCATCGTTAGGATAAAGACAAGTTCTACTATTTCATCCAGGAACTTATTCATGGAAATTTTGATTTTTCCCATTGAAACAAGAAACACTTTTCAGTCTTCGAATCTTTCACTCTCCAAAAACACTTTAGGGAGGGTTTTTCTTGTTTCCCCCTCCAATAAAGAAGAAATCAGCATTTTGCTTGACGAGGCAAAATTCTGGTGGTTATTTCCAGTTAAAGGTTTTCCTCCAATGAAAGACAAATGTTAACTGGAAAAATATCTATGAACAGCTCTAATTTCTTGTATAGCTTTCATAATTGTATCTAATTGCATACTGCTTCCTTCAGCTCTTCTTCATCTGGAGTTAAATAATTCTAGTCTCAAATATATTCATGTTTTTCCGTGTGTCTAGTCATTGAGCCGCTTTCTCTGTGTTATTCAGATAAAACTGGACATTTATTTTTTTAATGATTGTTTTTTGCTGCCTTCCTTCATTATGAAGGGAGTATGTATGGATAATGGATACTCATTTTACTTCATTCATTAGAAAGGAATATGAAACAGTGCAATGTAATGAGATCAGCCACCAGAACACAGCAGCTCAGGAGGGATAAAGTAATAGTGCACCCTGCACAAATCTGAAATCTCAGTCCCTCTGGAATGAGAGGCAGTGCTCCGGTTGACTTCAGTGAGGCTAGGATTTCATCCTAAGAATTTAATAATACTGCCGTTTCAAGTAAGTTCAAGCAGAAATGCATACTCACTGGCATAGTTTAAGGCTCTCAGTCTTACACAAACAAAAGCCTATGCATTTAAGTAAAAGAATTTTGAGTCCCTACAGTTTATTTATTTAATCTACTTACAACATATTAAAAACTACATTGTAATAGATTCTATGTACCTCTGAGAAATAACTGTAAAAATCAACACAAAAAATGCAATAGTGGCAAATTTGTATTCTTTCTCATTCTACTCCAGAGATGATAGCAACAAATAAGGTCATGTTTGGCAACTGTTTTCATTTAGTATGTTGACTCATTGCTGCTCTCTGGGTCTCTGTATTCCTTATACCGTGCCTAATAGATTGTACATAACTGCTTTATGAAACTTGGAGAGTGTCTCCGTCTCATGAGCTCCAGTGCTAAGATGGAAACTGCCAGCACTTCAGCACAGCCCTGGCCTCTGCTCCTACTCACATCAATGGAAAAGTTCCTTTAGACCTCAGTAATGGAGGGTCAGTCACTAAAATCAAAATCTTTGAAAAAAAACAAACCCACTACAATATATTTTTAAAGTCCAGCAACTCAGTCTGTAAAATCTTCTTGAATCCTCTTATAGTGTGGGAGAATGGACGCTGGCAAGAAAAGACACCTTTGTAACATAAGATAAATGTTTAGCTTGGGAAAAATGGGAAGAGCTTATATTGACAACCTCAGAGTTCATGCAAAGTCAGCCCAGCTCCTGGAAAATCCCAAGCTGAGCTCTGGGCACTGACAAAGTGCATGGATCTGGCACAGGAGGTGCAGAGCCGTGACGGAGGGCCGGTCAGGATGCAGCAAGGTCCGCGTCCCCCTGCACCGCTGGAGCAGACGGACACCCAGGTACACTGGTGAATACCGACCTAAATCAGCCTAAATGCAAAGGTGCATAAATGCCCCCGGGACATCAGCTGCTTCACTGGCACTAACTCTCTCCTCAGTTTTTCCAGCACAGGGTGTTGTCAGAGCACTGCAGCTGTCTGGGATAACCAGGACAGGCTGTAGAACAAGCATTTGCCTTATATCCTCACTCACAGCCCTGCACTGAGTTGCCTTAATGGGTAAAAATCTTGATCCTGCATCTACTATAAATGCCTACAGGGACCATTGCTATGTCTCATTATGCTGAGCTGAGAAAAGAGCAGGAGTTAGTTACCGATGGCAGAAGAGCCCCCAGAAAGTCTAGCTGGAATTTCTGTCTTCTTCTGCATTTGCCTTTATTGTAATTTTGTTTCAGAATAATTTGTATGTCAATCTTCCGCTTCCAAATATAAATGTCACTTCTCTTGCCCAGGTTCAAAACAAACTCTCGGTTTGAAATAGCGTCTAACACACTAATAATGAAATACCATTTTACCCCCACTGAGAATAAAATGCTAGCACTAATCATACCATTCTAAAGGGCTTATAAATCAATAAACTGAGAAGCAATGAATGAACAAAATGCTGATTGAAATCACAAGCTCATCAAGTATCTGCAGATAATCAGCGTCACATGTTTAAAAAAAAAAGTTTTCCCTAAACATGTGGATACACACAGTGCCTTGCTAGATTTTATTCTCGCAATGTGGTTTGATTACCTCACCGAGGTAGATGGTAGCACAACTGAATGCTAGAAAATGAGAGCAGTAGATCACTCTGTGATGTGACATTCATAACCCGAAGTGGTACAACCTCATAACAAACTGTCTCCAGTAGCTGGGATTTTTCCTGTGTCTATTTTCTCTCCTCACTGCTGGGGCACCAGCTTGCAGCTTTTGGTTGTGAGCAGTTCTGGTGCGGTTCCCTGGGTCAGGGTTGTGTCAGACGGCCAACACCACAGCCACCAGCTAATCCAAATGCCTGGCTGGGGTCACAAAGTGGGAACTGCTGGGGCTGATGCCATCACACATCCCAGATCCAGCCACCCACTAACCCAGCCCCAGCCCACATCACAGCGTGGAGAGCTTGGGGGTATAACTCTCCCCTCCCACCTGCAAAGTGTCGTACAGAGTTTCCTGTTGGCTTCTCTCCCTGAAGAACATGCTTTGTGGCTCTTGGCCATATGCAAATTTTGGTAAGCAGCTCCAGACAGGTGGCTACCTCTGGTATCTTGTATAATCTATTTGTTCAGCATTGGCTGCTATGGTATCCTTCTTAGCTGAGTGCACAGCACACCTGAAAAGTTCCTCCCTGGGTGAGTCATTTTCTTCCCCATCTCATCGAGGCTAAGAAAGATTTGTAAGTATAGTGTTGGGAAAAGCTTTTCTCAAGCTCATGATATGGCCTTTAGTAAGTGATTCACATGACCGCTGTTACAGAATTGCTTCCCTGCTTGGGGGTGTCTGCAAAGCTCTGGTACAGAAAATGTTGTCCAGCTTTCAGCTTCTAAGGCTCCCCAACATGTTAGCACCATGGAGTTGTCCAAGCACCTTAGTTTAGGCCCAGAAGCCCTGGTAACACAATCCAGTGTTTGCAGGTGTAGGACCTCTCGTGTGAAATCCTCCCGAAGAAAGGAGCAGCCCTTTGCTGAGCAGCCCTTGGTCACCAAAACCGCAGCTGCTCTCCCTGCATTTGCCACCCAAAAACCCATCCCTTTTACCACTGGAAAGGAGCCTATAAGAAATCTCTAGTACCTTGGAAGTAGCACATCGCCATTTTTAACAGAGAAGCCTTCTTGTTTTAAAAGTAAAGGCTGGCACTGGATACACAGAGCCAATGTTAGATGCTAAACACAAACAGACCAGCTCTTCAGTTTTATGGAAACTGGTGACAGCAATAGATTTCAGTAATTTCCTGCATGAGAGTAAGCATGGTCAACTTCAAATTATTTCCTCATATACTTTATTGAATCTTTCTTAAAGATAGATTTTGTAACCCTCATTGAATCTACTTCAAGAAAAAAGTTTGCATAATACATCAAGAATCATCTGTAATTTCTTCCTCTGAATTCTGATGCAACATAATGAATAAAATACAATAGAAATTAAGATGCTGGGAATTTATGACAGAGCTTTTAATTACAGATCTAGGAATAAATGAACATGAGATTCTCTTGCTAGAGAATTGTAAATTAAGATAATGAATATTAAGATTAAGTCTTTTTTATTATTTTTATTTTGCAATACTTCATGTTAATAGAAACTGATTTTGTGTGTTAGTCCCAGTGTCTTTAAAGACTTTTAGTGTCATTATTCAATAATGGACGCATGTGTTAATAGATTTGCTTTTCTGAAGAGGTAAATGGATTAATTGATAGAGGATCATGAAAAGCTTTGCAAATGTGTGTTGATGAACTTGTTAATAAAACATCACACAAAATGTTTTATTCACAGAAGATAGGTGGGTTCACCCCTTGTTAATATTCAACAAAGTTAAAATGTTCCTTTGAAGTGGCATTGAGGCATCATGATCTTCAAGTGATATCGGGTAGGAAATTCTTTCAGTAAAATCTTCAGGGGAAATACATCACATCAGCGGTTTAAAATCACCACACACTTATGTTCAGCGGTACCTGTTATTTGAATTGTCTCACAGAAATACTACTGCTGCCATTTTAAACGTTTCTCCCCAAGTGAGGGTAGCTCTTCACAAGTGACGTATCTCTTAATTAATGCCTTAAAAGCACAGTGGAAGGTTCTGAGTATGGAAATTAGAGAATATAAAGCTCTTTTTGTCCTTTGCAAGATGACAATATTTCCTCATCTCTTACTTCCTCAAATGAGCATTCAATTACCTATTTTTTTCAAAAGGGTGATTAACCTGCAGCTCTAAGTCAGTCAGCTAATGCTTTCTAGCCACTTGCCCTTGTTGGATCCAGTGAGCCAGAGTATGAGAGCTGTGTAGCAATGAATACATCCAGCAGCATTATGGAATTCAGGCATCAATCTTCAAAAAGTATTCAGAAGCCCTGCCTCTGCTGGAATTCAGTGCAAATTTAATGTGGTGCCTAGGAGCTGGATATTTCAGTCATGTCAAGAAACTGAGCCATAGATTTTTAGAAATGCTGCCTCTAGCTATACCAAAGCTCATGAAGTTCCAGCTCTGCACCATGCTATAGCTGGTCGTTACAAGTCTGTTCAGCCATTATTCATCACCATTGCTTTTAGTCACTGGAGGCTCTAATTCTTTTGGGGATCTCAACAGAAAATTTTGTATTAGTAGTGTGTGATTGTGTATGCACGCACAAAGGCAACCGAGGGTTCAGAGAACATCACAGTGCAAGGACAGTATACGTTACTCATTATCAAGATAATACTAAGAAGATGAGACTATTTAGTTGTTATACACTGGGAAACAGAAAAAGTGGCCATTACCTTGCAAATGACCTTGTAAAGTTTCTCCTGCTGCCCTTCTTCACAATCCACCCATGTTGGCACATGCCTGTCTCTGAGAGCTTGGGGACTGCCAGCAAAATCCCCACTGGAAGTTACTCTGCAGGGCCATGAATGCTTGAGAAATCTATAATACATTTAAGTGTAAATGGAAATAAATATCTAAGGAAACATGTTTACATGTTGCAACAGGTTGTCCTAAATATTAAATTTTACTAAAGTTTAAACCCAATACAGAGTTCTTATGCATGCATGTGCCTGTGCAGCAACCATCAGTTGGGCTTTTGCAAGCATGCAGGGTACACATATGGCAGCTCAGGCCAAGCACAAGAGTCCCAGACCAGTTACAAGGTCCTTTATGAGGTATAGGTAATATTTTTCCTGTTTTCACATGTATGACAAATAAGTATTCTTGTCTTGTGAATATTGTCTTGATAATGAAGAAGTTATACCATACAGCAGTGTTTTCTTAAACCTCTGTTATGTTATGCTGCCACTATGTGTCACCAGTAAAATAGAACAGCAAAGAAAGGCTTCAGAAAGGTTCATAATGTTTTGATGAGAACGGACCCTGCCATTTGTAAGGTTAAAACTGCCCCTACTTTGAAAGATAAACAGCAGCAATCTGCCTGAAATTGTGTGGGGTGATTTCAGCCACTGGGAATCAACTAACACTATTCTGCGTGGTGTGCTTGAGGGGGAGAACAAGGGAATTGCTAGCAGCCTTACTGAAAACCTATCATTGTTTGCTTGGAAAGCCACTAAAAAAAATAAATATTGTCTTTGTGCAGTTGTGATCAGATATATAGACGTCTCCTTTTTCCCAGTCCCCCCACAAGCTATCTGGCTGTGGCAGCACAGCTGTCTCGGTAGTTCTGATTTTATTAGGTCCTCATTAGTGCTCTAGTGAGAGCCAAAGCAGGGAAGATGACTCTGACCTTCATCCATCTTCATTCAACTTCATTCTAGTCCTATTATAAAATGTGTATTTGTGCACTTGTATTCATAGTATCTTGACAGGGAGCAGTCACATATGGACCCCTGTGTCCAAGCTGGTTTTTCGGCACCAGCCAGTTAACACCATCAACTTGCACAGCAAAGCATAAGCCATGACTGTATGTACCTTGGCCCCAGCTCCTTGGTGGCTCAAGGAATGTGTCTCTGGGACCACCCAACATTACAGGCAGCCACCAGGAATCAAGAAGCTGGCAGGGAGAAAGGTGTGATGTGAGCAGCAAGTAGCGCTAGTGCTCGCGGGTCTGTGGGGGCTGTGGAAACAGCAGGTAGCAATTTGTGGGAACCACAGGCTAAGTCTGGGGGAAGCGATAATCCCCTGCCTGATGCAGGATGTCAGGTAGCTAGACATCATACTGTCATGTCTCTAGCATTTCCATCAGTTACATCTAAAGCACTCAAATGTTAGGAAATGTCAGGATTTAAGCTACTGAGAGAACCTTATCTCTGCCCTTTCGCGTGTTTGTCCTGTACAGAGTAAAGCACTACTCCAGTGAGTAAAGGCAGAGACCCTTAACTCTGTCTAGAAATATGAGTGAATTGGATCACTAATTCAAACTTTTCAAATATGTCTACTGTCCCTTCAATAAATGATTTAACACCTGCTTCATCACTGTCCCCTTCTGACACAGCATTCCACTTTGCAAACTTTTGAGCTCTACTTCAAGCAAGGAAAAAAATAATTAAGTAACCTGGCTTACAATAACATTTCTTTGTAGAAAGGAGTATTCACTCTCTCCCCTGGCCAGAGAGCACCTTGTAAGAATGAGAGGGGAATAAAGCCTGGCTTTGGTAGCGTTTCTCCATTCTGTAGCTTCCACTGACACCTGCTGGAGACAGGCGTTTATTGGGTGATCATTTTAAATTCTGTATCCAAAATGCAAGAGGGCTAGGCACAAAATACACTTCTTCCCCATTTAATCAGTGAAGCACACTGCATGCCTGTAACAGTAAAATATGGTCAGAATCCAGAACACTTGCCTATTTCCATCTCTGAGTTTATGAAATAAACCCAACTTTTTCTGAAAACCAGACCCAATTCACAGTACACACAGAGATTTCCCAGCCAAATTAAAAACAGTGTTTCTTAAACAGATAGGTGATCTTCAGAGCTCAGTTCTGGTCCAAATGGAGGTTTGGAGAAAAGAAGGAGGAAGGAAGGTCCTCTCTGCAATCTCCAGCAAGCCAAAGGAAGAATGGGGCCTGGCAGTGGTTGTCATGCCTTCTGGTATGTGGGGATACCAGAGATGTGGGGATACCAGCTCAGTCAAAGAGCCCAGCTCTCAGTCCCTTTTGTATGCTGGCTGGCAAATGATGCTGGGGATCGCACTGTTGTTTTCACTGCTGGGTTCACTTACTCCAGCACCACAGGAGGATTTTTGCCCCTAGTTGACTTACAGAGAAAGACTGATTGTTCAGACTACTTCCCAGCAGATGCACACACAGAGCTCTGCAAAAGAACAAGAGCGCAGTTAAATCTGTGTGTGAATGAAGGTGGTTCATGTGAGTACAGGACAGGGATGTGCAATGTCCCAGCACAGCTGTGGTCTACTTTCCTAGGGAGAAGGCCTCCTCCTCCTCATGTTAGAAATTTCACCAAGTCCCTGATGAGTATCTGAAGCAACACAGGGAATTACAGGAATACAAAAATTAAAAAAATACCCTAAAATACAGGCACAGTCCTAAAGCTTTGAAGACTAGAAAATGTATCACAATTTTAACAGCAGGTCTTTTATGTTGGTGTAAAGTGTTCCTGCTCTGCTTAGACAGGAAACAGAGCCGGTCACTGATGGACCTAAACCTCTCCTTCATTTTCAGATTAACGTCATAGATTGTGCATTTGTAACAACTCAGACAGACTTGAGCTCTGTATAAATGAAAATGCTTTTTCCATAGTTAGCTCATGGTGTCTAGCTCATAGCATTAGATTCTAACTAAAGCTTCAGACTGCTAAAAAAATCAGAGATCTATACAAAATTATTACATTTTGAGTTCTGGCCAACAGGGAATATTTAAGGTGAAGGTTTTTTGCTGGCAGAAATTAAAGGACAGTTGACTCTTTTGCTTATTATATTTTCAAGTTCATTTAATTCTTTCATCTCGCTCAAGTCCCGCTGGTCATGGCCAGAAGGTGGCAGTGGAAGAGCACCCATTGCTCGACAAACACCGCTCTTGTCTGCGAAGTCACGGTTAACTTCAAGGGCAGAAGCAAGGACTGTTTTATACGGCAGAACAGCAGACAGCTGCAGTTTAGGGTATTTCGAGAGGTATCTCCTATCTATGACACCCGAAGTGCCAAAAATGTGTGGCCCCATAGTTAGTAAGCTGGAAATGTGTAAGGAAACCCACTTGTTCACTTTAAAACTAGGAGGAGAAAAGCTCTTCTCAAAGTGTTATTGCAAAACACGGGATTTCAGGACAGCTTTAATCACTTTAATTACTCAAATGAGTAATTACATTTGAACATCTGAATATCAAGTCCACTTCAACTGCCTGAAAAACATAAAGGATTCTCACAGTAAGCAAGCTTAACAGAATTGTCCCAACATCACATTTTAAGTCTGTATTTGCTAATGAGCCTTTTAAACTGCCCTTATTGCTGGGATAATCTGGAAAAACCCTCCAGAGTGAAAGCAGGGGGTGGGTTTGGTCAATGTTATTTTAACTTTAAGTATAGTATCATGACTAATATTACAGCCCTGCAAGTTGCTGCATGCAGAAGGACTTGCTAGAGTTTGTTTACAATCCCTTGAAATGAAACTGGCCTCTTGCTCATTCATCTGTCTGTATTGTTTTGTGTTTGCATTTGTATTTCTGTTTTGTATTTTGGGGTCTACAGAAAGAGTTTTAAAAGATCTTGCTTGAAAAAGTAAATTCTTTCTCTAGGAAGAATTTACTGCCATGCTGTAATTCATGTTAATATTTTACTAATATCAACTCAGACTGAGGTCCCTGTACCCCTCTGGGTGGCCCATTCTTGCAGTACCACCTGGGTTGCCCTCTATTGGCCCAGGAATCATCTGTGGCCACCTAAGCACTGTAAACCTACAGGGTAATAAAACAAGAATGGGGTAAAGAAACTGAAGTAAGTTGATGGGTTAAACATAATCTGAAGAAAAAAAAGTGGAGCATGCTGTCCTATCCTGCCCCACCTTGATGTCCTCAACTACGAGGCTTGAGAGAGCAGGGGTAGAGCCTTGTATCTGCCAAAGCACTGGCAGACCTCCTGACCTTCCACTGGTCCCTTGGCAGGCAGAGTCAAAGGAGCTGATTCCTTTCGTGACATCCTGAGCAGTAAATGTGAGGAACAGGATCCTCTCTCTCTCTTTTCCCACGTGCCATTTCCATCCATGTATCTTACCCCTTTCCCTTTTCACCTTCCATTTCAGAAGAGTGCCTGTCACAACACTGTTGGGAGGCCAAGGCCAGAAGGGCAGCTACAAGCACCACGGGGGACAGGGAGTGTTTATACATATTTGCCAGATCGTGACATGATGGATCAAACCACGTGCTGTGCCTGTATTTCTCCCACAGCAAGGCTGCAAGTAAAAGCCAGCACCAGAGAGAGAAATGCAGCCGAGTGGTTCTTACATTTCTCCTGCTGAGTGTTTGTCTTATTTTCTACTAAAGAGGACAGGACCAGGCCACACACAAAAGAAACACTAAAAATTCTCCCCATTTCATATTTTTTAAGGATATTTGGTTTTGCTTTCCTTTTCTATACAGTATTGCTCAAATGGAAGTTTCTTTCTAAAAATTCCCTTCAAAAGGAAGAAAAAAATAGGGAATAATTACTGTGAAAATCTTACAAACCCCTTTCATTCAAATGTTTTAGTTTTTTAAAATTTTTATTAAAGATGCAGTAAAGAAGGAAAAAAATTTTAATGTTCAAGTGAGTAGGGTGAAGCAGGGCAGAACTCTGAATCAGGCTTAAGCTCTTCTTGTTGAGCAGAGCAGTGACATTGACACCTTCTCTTCTCAGCGCATCCAAATTAAAAGGGCAATTGGGTGAGCCAACCAGAGGTGCGGGAGAAGATTTGGAAACATGGGGAAAAGTCATGAGCTCCTCATTCATCTTAAACACAGAGAAGATCCCTACAGAAAGTAGCGACTAAATGGGGCTACTGAGACAAGTATCAAAGAACAGCATGAGTATGCAGAGAGAAAATTTTAAAAATTTAGGTACAGAAGGTACAGAAGGTACAGAACAAGATTTTACAAGTTATATCAGGAGTAGCAAGAAACAATTCTGAATATACATGGAG
>NW_008824986.1:13333639-13358568 GCF_000699105.1 Pygoscelis adeliae | reverse complement strand
AAATTATTGATTCACTAGCAAATGAAAAAGGGAAGTCATCAGCACAAAAAGCCAAGAAAGCCAAAGTTCTCTGTGACTTATTTTGCATTTCTAAGAGAAAAGATCAAGTGCAAAGACTGGTTAATGCAAGCAGCAGCAGCAGGATCTCTCCACGGAAATGCACAGGGAGGCATCAGCATACTTAGAAAACTCCAAAGTTTCCACGCTGCCTGAGCCTGATGGATTTTCTCCCAGGAAACAGGGAAAGAATATGGCAGAAGTAATGTCAGAACCACTTGCGGTTATCTTAGGGAAGTCATGGAGTGTAAATAAGCATCAGAAGGCTGGAAAAGGGCAAATATATTCAGTTTCTAAGAATGGAAGGAAAAGACTAATCGGGGATTTGTCTATCAGTCAGCTTACCTTCAAATGCCAGAAAAACCTTGGAAAGCACAAAATCTTTGGAGCACATGAAAGAAAACAAGGAAATGAGTAAGACTCAAAATGGATTTGTCAACTGCAAATCCTCTCAGAGCAAACTCGTTTCTTTTTATGAATGGGTTGCAAGTCTGGATAGAGAGAAAACAATAAACACCATCTAAAATCACAGAATGGGTTTTGATACCTTCTCTAACAACCTTCTCATTCAATAGATAGAAAAATATATTCTGCATGAAACTCTCATACAGCACAGGCCAAACAGGCTGATTAAACATGCTGAACTAATGAAAATGTAGCAGTTATCCATGGTTCATGGTCAAAATAGAATTCAAAAAAAGAATGTAATTAATGGGCTCCTCAGACAACTGTCACAGAGTTGGCTGTATTCAAAATGTTTTTATTAATGACCTGGCAGATGCAATAGAGAGTTATACTGCTAAAGCTCTAGAAAACACTAAACTAGGAGGAGATACAAGTACGTTAAGGATGGGACTAGAAACTAGTCAGCTAGGCAAGTTGGAGAAATTATATGAAGACACTGCATGAAACCTTACAGGACCAAACAGAAGGATGTGCATTTGCCAGGAGTGATTAACTGCAAAATAAGAGATGAAGTACAAATAGAAACATCCAAGTTTATAAGAAATCATGAGCAGAACATGAGCCAATGTTTTGCTATGGTGTTGCAAAACAAAGGTAATCATCACTGCAACCTAGGGTACTGTTTTCTGAACAAAACTCATGATGTATGCTTATAATGAAGTGACATTCATGCAGCACAACACTCAAACATATGTTTGAGCCAGTGTACGATGATCCATTTCCTAACATCATATACTCTCACAGAGCAATTAAACAAAATTGCTCATGTTCTGTGAGACAAACCTTGCTGGAAGGGACTGCAATAAAGGAAGAACCTGCCTCCCCTAATGGCACTAACTCATTTCCCAAAAGCTGAAATTTCTAAGTGACCATCTGTAATTAAAAGGCCTGACAGATCTTAAAAATCCTTTTCCTACAACTGGCCACTATTGAACCTTCCTTCTGAGTTGCACATGAAGCCAACACAATATCAATTTATTCGGCACTTTTGTAAACCTTTTAGCACAGGCACAAGAAACCAGAACTTTCTGCCATAGCTTGTGAGAGGCAATCTTCACTAGCTAACATTTCTGATTTTTAACTTTGTTTTCTCTTATTCTAGCTATCTTGTTCTAGTTCTGTCTGCTAGACAGAAAAGCCAACTATCAGAAATATATCCTTCCTGCAGAAAATGGGAGGTTGATGTAGGTACTCCATGAAACTAAATACTTGACCTCTTGAATATTTTTCTGTATGTTCCAAACCTCAGGAGCTGCTGTAAATTGGCAACCAGACAGCTGAAATGGTCACTCTTATGTGCTGTATCCATGAAAGTAAAATATCCCAGCTCTTCTCCCAGGTTTGTAGGCTCCTTTTATCTCAACAGAGGCTGTGACCTTTATCAGCAATAGGTTGTAGGTTCCAGGCTACATGTATAAACCCTTGTTTATACAGTGTGATAAATCAAAGGCAAAAATAGCCTACAGGATTCCTTGCTACATTGCACACTGTGAACAAATCGTTTACTTTTCAGGGGACCATTAATTAGTATTGACTTGTCTTCTTGCTCAGACAGTTCACAGGCGTATGGATAGGAGGCTGTGTGCCAGCTTGTGCAGCATCAGGAGCCTGTTATCCTGCAGCTTTTTACGCAAGTTGAAAAGATTTGCAAACAAAAGACATACTACATAGTCTGAAGTAAAGGTGATCTTCAGATTGCCCATTTTAAGTGGCTAATGAAAGAGGAAATAGGTGAAATAATATCAATAGGAGCAAGAGACCCATTTGGAACAAAAAATGGGTTAATAAAACAGTGAGGATGAAATCTGAAGTCCATGAAGAGGTTGATGCCCCACCCCAGTATTCCAGAGTAAGACATCCCTATGAACTCACCTTGCACAGGTGCAAGGCTAAAACCTGAAAGTCAACACTGTATCAGCCCTGGTTT
The DNA here is from genome assembly GCF_000699105.1 of Pygoscelis adeliae. NCBI lineage: Eukaryota > Metazoa > Chordata > Aves > Sphenisciformes > Spheniscidae > Pygoscelis > Pygoscelis adeliae. The sequence continues at coordinate 13,356,119 of NW_008824986.1, read as the reverse complement.
GCGGGGATGGTCTGTAAAAAAGACCATCACAAAATCTGGATGCACAGGGAACGTGTTGTCACAACTCTGCCCATCTTCCAAGGTAATGGAAGTTACCAAAGGAATGTTGTTGCCTCAACAACCCTGATTGAGACTATCATTTCTCTGCCTTCCTGGAGACCTTCTCTAGTGCCATGCTGAGACCATGAAAGGCCAAGTATCTACAAACCCCACTGCTGTTTGGGATAACTGGTCTCACCTGGTGGCAAGCATGTGGTCGTGCTGGGAGGAGAGATGGCATGTATAGTGGTAGCAGGCCTTCTCGGAGTAAGGCTGGTCTCTGGCAAAGGAGGCTCAGCCCTTGCTGACTGGCAATGAGTAGGTGAAGCAACTTGTACCGTTCTTGGACAAAAAAGTACCACCGAGAATGCAGCTCAGACCAGGCCAGCAGGCTCCAGTAACTAGCAGAACAGGGTACCTGATATTTAATTAAGCCAGCTAGATTTTCAGTTCCCCAAATAGTGAGGGTAGCTGTACGAACAGACACCCATGCCAAAGCCTGCTGGCAGTACACAAAACCCTGCATGGATGACAGTGAATGCGTAACGGTGCTGCAGAGCGGAGACTGCATGTAGAGTTAATGCCCACTAGTCACTGGGGTTTTGCTGCTCACCAGCTATGCCCTACTGTTGCTTGCCACCAAGAGGTCATTTGTCTTATATTTACTGTCCTGGCTAAAATGGAAGCTAACACCTAGTGTTAGGGCTAGTGTTAAACTGAGCTCTTTCTTGCTTATTGCTGGCACAGACTCTAGAACAAAAGCCAGTTTTAAGTAGGAACAAGTCTAGCTTTGTACAGATCGTATTGATCCATCCTCCTCCTTCCTCCAGAAAGCCCCAGGATCAACAGGCACCAAAAAGATTGGCTGTCAGTATCTCCTGTAAGAATAGACAGCAACCAAATTAGAAGATAAAGTTTCTCAGAAAGAATATAACAACTTGGGGACAGCATTTTAGTACTCCGGTAGAATTGGGAGGTCTAAGATTAAGTGGAACCTTAATTCCTTCATGCCCCACTGAATCTTTTTAATAAACTTTCATTCATTCTCTTCAGTATTTATTTTCTTAACAGATTGGGAGGGGCGGGGGTTTATTTTAATAGCCTTCTCTGTTAGTATCAGATAGTTATACTAATCACCCTCTTGCATATGTGGATTCTACCTGACTTCATGTAATAATATCTACTAATAATGCAACCTTGTAAAACTTGCTGTTTAGTAAGCTAGAACTATCTATAAATCACTCCCATCCAACCCAGCCTCCAGCAACACTGACAGTGTTTTACATGAGGTCTCTGTGTGCCCTGTTTAAAGATTCTGCGTGCTGGGCTGGGGTAGGTGCTGGAGGGCCAACTGATGGTGGTGGGAGGACACCATGTTCATCAAGATTAGTTCTCCTAAGAAAGAGGATGTAAGGTTTGCTGGGGGGTAGGGAAAACAGGAGTTGTTTCTCTAATTTAGAAAGAATTAGTGAGAAAACCGCTGATTAGCACGTTCCAGGGAAACAAAGAATAACTTGTGAAGATACTTAGGTGAGTAAAGATCTAGCCATTTTATTAAATGTATTAATGCTGAATGTTGAAGGGAAGATGACATTAGTTTTTTGTGAAGAGATGGTACTTGATACACTGACTAGCTCTGATTTAGACTTCTTATTTCAGCTCCAGATTAGGATGATAATATGTATACTAATGCTCTGTTTCATTGTTTATGCCTCATGGACTCCAACCCTTTATCTGCCATAGCTATTAGGAGGACATGTCTCAGATCTTGAGCTCTTCTGTGTATTAGAACCTGAACAATGTGCATGGAGGGGGGTGTTGCTGCATACTGAGGGCTTCTGATTGTCTGTAGCAAAACAAAACAAAACAAAACAAAACAAGTAATTCAGGAATTATAAAACAGGAAACTAACAGGTTGGAAGCTCACTTGTATTTCCCTTCTACTAGTGTAGAGGAGGAGAAGGGAAAGGTAGGGACCCCTTGTAAAACTCCTGTTCTCTTGAATCTGAAATCAAGACTATTGCTGACATTGATGGAGGTGGGAGTAAGCTTCTTGGGTACCTGGGAGCAGCCCAAAGTGTCACTGCAGCTGGGGGTACTCCACGTAATCATTGAGGAGTAACTTGTATTTGCTCCTCTTCTGTTCAGACAGTTTGTCCAAATATACTTCAGAAGAAGGAGACATTTAAAACCAGACACAACACAGTGCTTAAGCACTCTGAATCATAGAGGCATTATAGGTTCCTTTTAGGCTTCTCTCTGCTTTTCAGATGTGACACAGCTTTCAGTGACATCCGTGCTGCTGCTTATTCTGAACTAAACAAAACTATTTCTCTCTGGTGGATTCTCAAATGGCTAACTAGTGCTTACTGGGAAATATACATGCAGGATTGGGATTCAGTGGATAGTAGGTATCTGTTGGATTCTTAGCTACTAATAAAAGAAATTAGCATACTTGTGCCTAGCTAGACTGCCATATTTTGTTTTAAGTAATGTCTTCTTTGTTGTGTTTCAGCAGTTACTGAAACATGTCATAGTGATTAAAAGTGGCAGTACCCAGCTCACAAGGACAGAATGTTTTCTAAAAGAGTATTGCTCTCCCTGGAAACATCAGTGCTCTGGGGCTGCCTAGACCAAATGCAGAAGGCACAAATTCCAGGTCACAAGAGTTGTAGTTTCATAGAAAACACCTCTAGCTATGCAAAGATAGAGTAATTCAAAGCTTCCAATACTCCTCTGTCATTTCTTTTAGTTTTAAAAATGTTTAGTTACTGTAAACGGGGCATTAGCAAGAGTTTCTACTTACATGATTTGTTGTTTCTATCCACAGCTTATGCTGTGAATGTTAAATTAAAATCTTGTGGAGAGATACCTCAAAGCTCTTTTTGGAACCATTACCTACAGCAGAAAATCATAACAGCTTGGTTATGCCTCTGGACTCTATCTAAGAAGAGACAATAGAGACAGTCGTCTCTGCTCAAAACTCTGTCTCAGAGAGCTTAGACTTTCTGCAATAAAAAGTGAAATCAAACTGCAGATCCATGTTTCAAACATCTGCAATTTAGAGTAATCTGTAGGGCTTGCTATTTTTGCAACTATTTTTAAATAAGTGAATTGTGAAACTTAATGTAGCTCTACATCACCTTTATTCATCTCCTCCAGTCTCAATATTTGAATGCGAATAGCTTCAGATCTAGAAAGCTGTACTGACACTCTCCATTTAGTTTTTATTCACTGCTGTAAAAAATTTTAAGACTATTCTGGTAGCAGTCTGGCCTTCTCTCAACCCACCTTCCACCCCTGTTTTCAAATACCTTGTGTTAGAACTGGAAGTAAAAGTGCTTGCCTAATTATCTCTATTTTCAGCACAGACAGCACTGTAAATTAGGCTGTTTGTTGCACATCGTATTGCAGATTCAGCTTGTCCAGTTAATTCATTTTAGCACTAAAAATCCTGTGCATTTTCCTCTTGCCCTCAAATCTTCTGTGCTTTTCTGATCACTCAGTAAACACATAATGGTTTAGAAAGCTACCAAATATTTCACTTGCATATACCTTCTTCAATGGTGGGCAAACATTGAAATGTCTTCTACCCCTCTTAAAAGTGACCTAATCCCCAGGAATCAAGGCATTTTAAGAACCATTTATTTTTTTATGTTAATCCATTCCTTTAACATGTTGTGGTTTGGGGGTTGTTTGTTTTTTTGCTTGATAATAAATTTCACATGTATAGAAAAGATATTTAGCCTAGGACTGCTGGTTACTTTACCACTTCTGTTTAAGTCCTTGGAAAGCAGATCTGGACTAAACCCACAAATCAGATTTAAACTTTGTAAGATGGGGTTGAATACATAGGAGCATTGACAGCATCCCAAGCAGATTGTACAATACACTGGGAGAAGGTTTTACCCAAAACGTTGAATGCTAATGTGCAGGATAAGCTGCTGTCTGAGCTGAACTAGCTGACAGGACCACTGAGGATGCAAAGTGAAGATGTGATTTTAAACCCTGCATCTCTGAGATTGGGTGCCTCATACTGGGCTGAAGGGAGATGTCTCTGCATGAAAATTAGTAGCCTGAAATTCAAGCACCTTTCCTTAAAATACGATTTCCTTAAAACCTTCTTCTCAGTAAATGATTGAAAGACAACTTTTCAATGCACAGTTGCCTTTATCCAATAATTTAATAACTTCAGGGTCTGGGCAGTCTGGCTTTTAATCCCCACTTCTGAAGTTTGACCTGTCTTTTATGTCCTCACCCTATCCCTAGTCAGTAGCATTTACAGGTGGGTAGTGCCATTTTAAACTGTTTCATGGGAAAACATATTTCTTCATTTAGCAATAAAGGAAGAATGTTATGAACTATGAAACCATGCAGATCTTGTCAGACCCTGACAACTTTCTGGGGGTGAGAAGTGTTTGGAACAGTGCTTTCCACGATGCCTTAAAAATAAAGAAACCCATCTTTTTGTAACTACAGCAAAACATAGGTCTTCAAAAGCTTCCCTGCACTTGGTTGGTGATGTTGTTAGAACTTTGTTTGACCAGTGACGGTTTGCATTTCGTCTATCCTCAGTCTGTGGCAATTTTCCAAGAGGAGGTACTATCAAAACAATCTAGAATTAGCTGTGACAACTGACAATTTCATGGGTGGTACAAAAGGCTTTTACAAATAAACATTATTTTATACAAGACATGAATACATGTTTTATTGAAGAAGTGATTCACAATGATAATATTATTGACTTGTTAAGATTAAACAGGTCTGCCATATGCTGCTTCTAGTGCTTTAGATGGTTTCAAATTTATTTTTAATTTTTTTTAATTTATGCATATTAACAACAGATGTTGAATTTTAAAAGGACCCGATAATTGAGGTGAAATCATTCCAAAGATGAGTGTTGAAGGTTTTGTCTTCATAATGATTTGAAATACTTTGTATATAGTGACTCAAAGTAATTTCTAATTGGTGATGTAGCTCATAGCTAACTCTTGCACATGATATTTGGATTATTTTCATCTTACTTCCTCCAGAGTTGCATCCAGTTGCTGAAGAGTGGGTTGGTTGAACACTTGCCTCCAAACCCCATCCCCAACCTTTCAATTATTTTTATAAAAAAAACCTTTCACAAGTGCATCCACCCTCAACTCACCTGTCTCTGGACCATACGCTAGTGGCTCTGCATACATGGACCTCACAGTAACGGTTCGTGCATACGCCTGGCTTGCCCCTATTCAAGCTCACTGTATTGCTGAGGGATGGGACGAAAGATGCCATAAAGCCAATATACTGAACTGGCACACTGCAAGTGAGGGACCACATTGACAAGAAGGCTTGAGTAACTCCTACATTCATACAGAAACCCAACCTCCGGGTGGGTATAGATTTAGCCTTTGGGTGGTTATTGTTTCCTTGAGGACCAAAAATATTCTTTTTTTTTTTTCTTTCTTTCTTGCCCTGCCTCCATGAGCCCAAGACAAGCTTGTTTTACAATACAGTGCATTGCTTCGCCTTCCCGCTCCCAAATGCACAAATTTGAGATGTGACTGATGGCAACCTGTGACAGTGCGTCACAGCTACTGTGTTGTATGGCTGTCACGTTTTCACTAAAGCGTTGACCTGTCTTGTTGTGGATGTGATGGGGTAGCTGAACACAACACCCTGTGGCTGAGAAACCGTAGACAGAACAACGACACCTCATGCTGTCCGGCCTCACAGGAGCGCCAGCTGCCTCCAGCTGAGCACGTCATTTTGTTGGTCATGTTGCTGGGGGGATCCTGAGCTGCGTAGGAGCAATCCTCAGCACCACACACATCACCAGGCTCTCACAGACCACTGCACTAAAACCCCTTCTGCTGCTGTGAGCCATAGGCTGCCTTTCCAGCATGTTATCTGGAAACCAAGAACTGTGCTCAGCAGGAGAGGCAGATCTCATTGCTATGCTGGAAAGCAGCAAGCTTCTCTTTGCAGCCGTGCTAGCCGCTGAAGCAATGTCTCCAGGACCTAATGGGAATGTAGGAATTGTAGGAAATGTAGATGTAGGGATTAAAGCCATCATCTCCTTTTGTATGTTTCCTGCAGAGAAAAAAACACAAGGAAATTGCAACATAATGGTGATAATTAACATAAACAAGATGCAAAGAACGGAGAGCTCAGTCAGCTGCAAATAGACAGCAGTGATCCCAAATTGATTTCCAACAGGCTGGAGACACAAAGCAGGGAGCTTCTGAGTGCATGTTTTATTATTTATATCAATTACTAGCTTCATTAACTTAGTTTGACAAAGCAGGCTGTGGAAAGGGAAAGTAAACAATGACAGGCAAGAAAGTCAACCCTATCAGCTTCTTGGCAAAGAGATTAGATTTTAGATCCTAAAGGGACGTAACTCCCAATGAGATATATTTGATCTTCATGCCCTTAACCCCTCACTTTTTGCCCTGTAAGGAGGCAGCCTGGCCATCTCATAACGAGTTCTGAACCATTTACACCATCCTCCGTGTAATCCTGGGTGGGTCCCTAAAGGAGCGAGCACTTAGATGTCTTTTCCTTCCCTGGGGAGCACCAAGAAAATGCTAGTATTCTTCCTATTCTTCCTATATTCAGATAGCTACTAGGATTTCAATATCCTTGAGGCTCCTGCTTCTATTGACTAGCTGATCAATGGTTTTAAAAGTCTGGGGGAGGGCTGCAAGAGCAGGGAGCGAGAAACATATACAAAACTTGATTGAAATCAGCCTGGGGAAAGCCTGCCCCATCTGTTTTTATCAGTACATGGTAAGAATGTACTTGAAACCTGCTATTGGAACAGGGAGTATGATAACAATTTCTGAAGGAAAGGTCCTATTAATATGGGCAGGGTACCTTTGATGCATCTGCAGTTGCTCTCTGGGATTTTCAGTAAAACAAACTCTTGCTGATGTGGAGGGAAATCAGGTACAAAGGACCAGAGTTAGCGATGGTTTTGACCCAGAATGAGGTCACTGAATATGAGTAGGGATATTTACTTGATGCAACCACAAAAGCCAGTGCTCCAAGTGGCAGGCAGGCCAGGTTTGCTTCTGCCAGCTGCAGATCTGCGCAGCAAATGGTTAGGTGCAGAGGGTGTGTGTCAGGCACAACTGGCTATTTCTGCTTGCAGAAAGAAGTTTAAGAGAGAAGAGGGTGATACCTATTTTAGAAAGCCTCCCTGATTTCTGTATGCTTTCTATGAGGCAAAAATGTTTGCTTTGACCCTTGAGCAACCTTTTCTCCAGGGGAAGCAGGAGGAATGCAACTATTTTTTTCTGAGGAAAAAAAAAGATAGCGGGCAGTGAGAGGGGAGGGCTGGAGGTAAAAATTTGTATTGTATTTCTTCGTGTGGAAGTGGCAAAGACAGCAGTGGCCTTACCACCAGCAGGTTGTTTCTCTCTCTGCCCTCTTCTCATCTGGTGGGCAGATTGATGGATGCATTGTACAGTTGTGTCCAATTTGGCTTTTTTTTTTCCCCAGCTGCAAGTGTACCATTTTCAGCTTATATCTGTACCCTGCATAATCTTAGTCATCTAATTATAACTCACCATTGACACCTCAACAAGCAAGATTCACTCAATTAAAACTGTACAGAGCATCTGTTGTTCAGCTGGCATGAAAAATACCAGCTTTTCCCAGTCTATCTATCAGCTGGGAAGCACTCGCCATGCTCCTGTGAGTAATGGCCTTATGGCAGGATCTGCTTTTGCCCATCCCAGATAAACTGCAATTCTCCAGATACGATACAAATACAGCTCTCAGTTTTCTTCGTCCAAGTATAAGGAAAATTTATTTAAAGCAATGCATTGCACAAACAAGTTAGTCTTTGGTGACTGCTCTGAGCTGCCATTTTCAAGGTGGGGGAGAGACCAACTCTACCTGACCCTAACTGAGGTTTGATTAAGTGTTGTTTTGCTTTGGCTACCTGATTTCAGATTTAGTGACCTTTGTTCACTATCTAATCTGGTTTTTAATTCCTGATCAAATACTGATTTACTTTTTTATGTGTTTCATAAGTACATTGCCTTTTAATGCCAATTCCATGTTTCACTGTAGGGAGTAGCTTATGTTTGATCAAGCATTTTTGCATCTATAAACATTGAAAATACAGTGTATTTGCTAGAACTATGCTCTATGAGTCCCTCCAACAGCTATGCAGAATAGCTTCAAATTGTGAAGCTGTGATTCCTGCTATCTAAATCTGTGCTCTTCACTTAAAGTGAAGACATCTCACCCTCCCCTACCTCTACCCATCATCTCCTTCTGTATCTCTATTAATCTCCACATTTAAGATATGCAGAGCTTTCTGAGCTGTAAAGGCTTGGCCCCAGTGAAATCTCCCAGAAGGTTTTTACAATGAGTAAATGTGGCCCTAAGTGGGCCCTCCATTTCCAAAGCCCAAGACTCACCATGCTCTGATAACCCGCTTGCTGGCTAACGCATTTGATATCCACCTGAAAACACCACCACAGGGCATGTGTACAAACTCCATAGTACATCTAGGAATGTTTACCAGAGACTGTCCTTTAGGAACCGTCTGAGGAGCCATCATAAATAGCCTGTATTTGCTGCTGTAAAATGCAGAACACCTGGGTCTCTACCTGCTAAAAGTCTCTTGGTACATGTAAACAACTGGAATGAAATCCCAGCAGACAAAGAACATACAGAATTCTGCAATACCTCAGCTCAGATGCAAACCCTGCTCCATCCCTGCAGAACAGCTGCCTTGAAGTGTGGGAGTCCTTGGATTCGAAAGTAAGCAAGAAACAATGAAAACCCTTACAGGGAAAGTTAGTAGGTTCACCAAGCTTTGAACTGGGCTACTTTATAAAATCAAAGCATGCAACAATTTCTTAAATTGTAATTAAATTTATACCACCAAAAATACTGTAGTGAGGAGCCCTGGTCCCCCAGAGAACCACAGCAGTTCCCTGGAGAGGGGTGGAGATTAGCAAACACATTTCACATGACAGCTTTTAATATAATTATTTGCATAACTGGATTAAAGAAGTGCACCAACGTGCCTCTAAATCTTATTATTGTTTATTACTCTGGATCTCAGAGAAAACAGTAATTACATTGAGCAGAGATTCTCGGGGCTTGATTCAGAGGTGGGGTTGAGCGAATGTGGTTATGCCTCAGTCCCCGCCAGCCTGCGGGACCCCCAGCCCTCCTGCTCAGGGCTGGACTTCCTTTGTGCACCGTGCAGGGAAAGCCTGGAAAAGTGGCCTTGCAGGACCACTGAGGTGGGCCAAGGGGGCTGCTGAGGAGAGAGAAGGAGCTTCAAGAGCCCACAGCTGGGGAATGCAGATCATCTCAGGGTGCATATGCAAAACCTAGTCCTGAGAAGGACCTGAAGCAAGGGGCAGGCTCTGAGTGTTCTGCTGCAAATGCAAATCCCGAAAGATTCAAGGCATATACAGGTTAAACCAGCACTTAAACAAGGGTGCCTGCCATGCTGGGCACTCCTGAGGACCTCCTTGGGATGACAGACTTTGGCAGTGCTGTAACTGCAGCTCCAGGGGCTGGTAGCAAAATGTCCCCAGTGTGTCCATCACTGTGGGAACAATATATGCACCAAACAGCCATTCATTTCTGTCTCAAGGAAAAAAAGAAAAAAAATAGAAAGAGAAATCCCTCTTGTCTGCTTCGTGCAGCTCTCTGCAGCAGCCATCTGCAGTCACTAACATTCAGGAGAACATTAACAAGCCAAACTGCAGTGCTGGCAAATGAGGGTAAAAACATGATGTGTAAGAAGGAAATGGTCCCAGGCCTGCTGTGTTAACAAAGAGTCTTCCCAGTTACTCCACTGGGCTTTGAATCACTCTGGATTACAGCGCTGTCTGTATTTAGTGCACAAGTTTGTAAAAATTATGGGCCATCTCAATGCTAATTAGCCTTTACAAACTGGCAAATTAACAGCTTGAAGTAACATAATTCTATAGAAGAAAAATCTCTCAAATCCAGGATTTTGTTGTTATTTAAGGCTGCTTTTTGCAGTGTTGTTTCAGTGCTTTCTCGGTGTCCTACTCTCTGTTCTCTTCAAAAGAGCCCTGAAACAGAAGCTGAAAAGCTTATGAAATTTGGTTGGTTTGTTTGGAAGGGTTTTTTGCCTTTTCAAAATCACCAGTTATTCCAGTAACTTGCTATATTGAGCTTGAAGGAAAAATGATTTCCTAAAATTCAGCAAAAGCAAAACATCCTTTAATAAGTCATTCAAATCTTTAAATCAAGGTAAGTAAGGCAGATACACTTCATCACAGAGTGAATGCAAGTAATACCCACTTTAAAAGGACTTTCTTTGATTCAGTGTCTCTGTAATCAGCTTCTAATACCCAGTTCCTCATTACTAGCAACAGAACAGCTTAAAATTCTAAGGAAATTTGTGAGAAGGGATTTCAAATGTTTTTCCAGTGCTTTTCCCAGTGTGTGCATATGCATCTGTGAATTTTTTTTTAAACCAGATTAGCTTACTGAATGTTGATGAGCAAAATGATATTCACAGTAGGAGTACATTTACAAACTAGAGAAACCATCCTCTCTTTCCTCCTTCTCCCCCTTCGTCTATTTGCATTGCCTCGCAGCCCATACATTTCTGGCCACGTGCATTTGCAGTCGGATAGATGTCCTTACTGACCACGGCCAAAACTGTCCCTGGATTGCACTGCTTCTCTGGCTGATCTCAGCTCAGTATCAGTCAGTTCCTCGTGCCATCCCAGATTCTGGCAGAGCAGGCTGGAATAAAAACAATGCTTTCAGAACTTTTTCCCTTATGTTTATCTATTATCTCGGATATTTTCATTTCAGACAGAGGGAGGAAGAAACTAGAAACCATTAGGTTGATTATAGCTTCTAACTCCCTCATCTGACTGAAAGGTGAATGTCAAAGGAAATTGTTTCTTCCCAAAAGACTCCTTCAAAAGAGAACACTTGCCACTCCTCTCCATTTGACAGGTCTTTCTTTGACTGGTCATGCAATGCTCATACATGGCTCAATGTCAACAGCCCCTTCCACCTGCTGTCTCTTAACAGACACCTCCAGAAGTGCTCCTGAAGACAGTATCAAAGTCTCTGGCTGTCTCTGGAGATCAAAGCTAATGGCAGCATTGCCACACATCAAAATCAGTTCCTCAAGGAATGAGCAGAAAGCATCTTGACACTGACAAGTCTATGATGGTGTCCACTGCTCTGGCTGGGAACGCAGCTGCCTTGCGGTAGGGTCAGCAAATTGGGGTTACATGAGACAATGGCAGGAATACAATTCAATGTCAGTAAAGTGGTGGTATCTTAACATCCCCCTATTGGGATGAGTTTCCACCACACTTTATGCTTCCAGTCTGTCCATCCTTGGTGACAGCATCAGCAAGTCCACCAAATAGGCTGTCGCACACTCTGCATTGCAGTTGCACCTCACAGAAATAACATCACTCTGGTTTTATTTCCCCTCTCACAATACTGCATCTCACCTTGCTACATGCTGTGCTGCAGGTTCATGAGACACAGGAGGTTTGGGATTGCGTGATTATGCTGGGTTCAAAAAGCATAAGCCACAGATTCCTGCCCAATGCGGTTGGCCATGGCAGGCAGGTGAGCAGCCCTGCTGCAAAGGCTGCTATTCCATCCACTCGGCCAGCAGCAAGGAGAAAATGGCAGTGAGGGAGGAAACCGTGCAGGGCAGACATAGCACACCCCACCAAGGACCACAGAGCCCTCATGCATGCGTGGGTCCCCAGGCATGCAAGCAAACCAGAGGCGCTTGGAGGGAGTGTGAGTGAGCTGATGCCATCACCCCACACACCACTCGCACCCTCAGGAGTGGGGAGACCCCTGCACGCTGCTGCTGCCAGCACAACTCAGCTGGCAGAAGGAGGCTCGGAGCAGCTCCTACCAAGCTGGTTTCCTGCCCACAGCTGAGACAGCTGCTCATGAAGGGCATTTCAGAGAGTCTTAGGCTATTCTTCAGCATGGCCCTAACACAAGAGGACTACAGGAATATTGTTAGTCCTCCACCCTGGATCCTGTGCTAAGGACTGGACTCTGGGTAGATATGCAGATTTAATTTTTACCCAATCCAAAGCATTTCCTCACTGAGATATTTAGGTCTCATATTCATCCTTGCTTCTCCCTGTCCCCAAATCCCATGTCTGTACTGCCAGCAATATCCAAAACAGATAGGAGGGATCCCTGTAGCTTACATAAGGGTATCTTACTGTGCTAACATCTCCTTGGCCTCTAACTCCTGTCAAAGACTAAAGACATTTCTGGGACTTGACATCTGCCTCTCCTTCTCCAGTAGGAGTGGAGGTGCTGGGGAAGCTATGCATGGGACCTGTGTTGTTACAATTGAGCCCTGAGGACAAATGTCAGGAATCAGGACTAATTAACAGTCGAAAAGACTTACAGTGTTACCGTAAAAAGGAAGTGCACTCCCACCAGCTCTCGTTTACAGCACCACACTGGCCATAATGCAATTCGTAGTGGGTCCAATTTTCTTCTTTCTCCAGGCAAACATTTTCTTCAGCTCCCCCCTGAAGCTGTCATGGAGCCAGGCATAGAGGAAGGCATTGGTACAAGCAGACATCATTGCAAACCAGTGGCACAGCAGCTGGATGAAATTGAAGTACTGCTTGTCAATCAAGCTGATGTCTATGTCCTTTATCATGTTGAAGATGTGCAGAGGCAGCCAACAGACTCCAAAGGCTGCCACCACTAAGACTAGCAAGCGAAAAGTCTTTCTCCTCCTTGCTCGGTCCCACTCAGCTTGGCCCTGGGTGACATTGCCTGGGACCACACGGTTTTTCAGCTTGACTGAGATTCTCAGGTAGGACAGGGAGATGACAGCCAAAGGCAGTACGTAGGTGATAATGAGAGTGCTGTAGGCGTAAGCTAAGCGATCTCTTTTCATGTGGAACCAAAACTCCTCACAGATGGAGAAGTCCAGTTCTGGGAACTCTGCGTGGTAAGTGTGAACCAAGGCTGGGGCAGCCAAGGTACAGCTCAGCAGCCAAATAGCAGCCAGGATATAAGCACAAATAGGGATTGTGAGCCTCCTGCGGAATGGGTACACCATGGCATAATACCTATCCACAGCTATGACAGTCAAGGTAAAGACAGACACAAACACAGTGACGGGTTGCATCAGGAAAACAAAGTAGCACATGAAACGCCCATACACCCATCCTCTGGGCTCAAAGGCATACGCGAGTGTCAGGGGTACACAGGTTGCACACATAAGCATGTCTGAGAAAGCCAGATTGCCTACCAGAAAGTTGGTGACATTGTGCATTTTTTTTGTCTTGCAGATTACATAAATGAGAAGGTAATTCCCAATGACACCAATAAAAACCACTAGCGAGTAGCAGGGGATGATGAGTGGCTTGAAGGTCTGAACAAACTGGAGCCCTGAGAATAAATTGCTGGTGTTGCTATGAATCACAGACAGGAAGCTTTGGGAGGTTAAATTGTCCGAATTCATCATTTCCCTCCTTTTGCTGTCTGCCGTCAGCTGAGTGAAGTAGTTACCACTGCACTACTCCTGCACTCAATCAGTGTGGATAATAAATGGGTTACTGGCTGTTCAGAGGTTACCAAACAGATAGTAAACAAGCATCCGTAAAAGCAAAAGGTGAAGTTGTAATCCTCGAGAGGCAGCTTTCAGCAATTCCTAAGAAAAATCAAATACAACCAATTTCCATTAAAGTCCTCCTGTATTTACTATTAAATCTAGGTTTTGACAGCATGCCACTTAATAAATATTTAATGCAGTGAGTACTTACTGCTGTGGTTTTTTAATCCCATATGATTTTCCTGTGGATGCCAAGAGCCCTAGATGTCTGTCTTCTGCAAATCCAGGAGCGCGTGTGTGTGTGTGTGTGTGTCAGAGAGAGAGAGAATATATGAGTGAGAAAGAGGGTGATGCGCATTTACAAGCGAAGTGGAGATCAGTGTTTTTAAACAGTCTTCACTACTAGGTCATGACAGATTTGTGTATAAGCTTTTATCCCTATTGGCTGTCCTGGGTATTACGTTGCTCTTTGTGTGTTTCTTACTGATAGTAATTAGTTCTTGAATATCCTTTCAAAAATGCCCTTCTCCTTCCCGTGCATCTATAATTGCCCCTCACAGCTAAAAAACAATTTACATTCATTAACACTAGCCTGCACAGTATGTAATCCAAGATTCACTTTGCCACAGTCCTCAGAGTGTCCAAAAAAGCTACCTGTAAATTTGCTGCTATAATGTGGCTGTAAAATAGAATCTTAATAACATGCTGAAGCCAAATAAATGTTTATGCCACTAGAGGGACTCAGCTACGTACCCGGTGAATGAAGTTAGGCTTAGAAATGTGCATTTAGTATATAGCACAAAGGATCTTATTTTATTTAAATATATTTTCTAATGGTGGTACAATATTTGCTCACCCATTGTGACTATTTTCAGTGGGGTTTACATGTCTTTAAAAGTAAACACATGCGAGCATCTCAAAGGAAATATCAGCATCCGAATAGCTTAACTGTAAGGGTTTACCTGCAGTGAACTACAGCAAACTGTTTCTAATATTGCAGCTGCCCAAAAATATTTGGGGTATGTCTTCATGCCTGCAGTAGGTTTGTTAACATTTTCTGTACCAGGCAACAAGTGCTAACCAGTCTGTAAAATAGCCTATACTTGTTTTGTTTGGTTCAGACATTAGAAAGCAAAAAATCAGGATAGGTGCTTAGAGAACACACGGTTAAACAGACGTCCCCATCCAGCTCTTGCCTATTGCTCTAATTGTCCCTTAACTCTCCTCCATTTCAACCACTGCTGGGACCAGGACCTCAGCTGGTGAAAAATAGTGAAACTCCACTGCATCCATTCATACCAGCTAGGGAAAAGAAAAAATAAATGGAACAGCCTAACAACTTCTGAATACTCCAGAGCAGAGAACATTGCTAGGTTTTGCAAGGCACTCGGAGGATTTAGACACAGCTTCAATGGATAGTTTATGTCCTAATCTCTTAGACTACTCTAAGGAAATATTAACCCATTATTTTCTATGAGGTTATGGGCAGACCCATACCCATCTTTTGATTTGATGTAATTTGACATAAACCAAAAGTTTAAATAGATTTCATTTGTGTCATAAGCCTTTTTCTAATCTTAAAACAGAAGGTAGTCTTGTGTAGCCCTTGTTCAGACTGGAGCTGTTCTCTCACAACTAGTTATGATGGGCATTTCAAACCTAGTAAGTGCTGACTCTGTGCCACTGCATTTATGGTTAGATTATGCTATGGACTGGAATATGGCTATAATTCCAGCCCAAGGGGAGAACAAGCATGTAGCCGTGTTGTTCAGGAGTGCCATCCTTCACTTCATGGATGACCCATGACCCATACAAAAAATAGGATGACCCATGACCCATACAAAAAATAGGATGTTATATCCTGCTTCAGAGTCCAATCTCACCTATCTGAGCTGGATGGGACCCAGAGGAATATAGTCCCTATTTATCTCTACATACCCAAATCCAGAATAGGAGAGGGACCTGAGGGTAGAGGTTGCAAAGAAGCAATAAAAAAGGGGATTCCTACTGCTTTCACCACCCAGTGCAACCGTACTATTTGGTGATAAGCAGCACGCTGCAAAAGTAATTCCTAAAAGCCATAAATGCAATTGTTTCCCTTAATGTGGGAGAAAAGTATGGTCTGATTTAAATCCTACTGAAGTAGGATTTCAGTAGGCTTTGGACGTGGTCTATAGTATAAGCCAAAAGACATGGAAAAATGAACGGGAAGCATATGTAAATGGCCTTCATACTGCCCACATCCTACTGGAATTGCAAGGCTTATGCTAGGAAAGAAGCCTCATAATATCAGTGCACACATAATAATTGAAAATCACATTTTTAACTAAGTGATTTTTCTGTTTCATTCCCAAGAACTGCAGAGTAGATCCAATAAACATCCTCGTATTCTTATGAGAAAAAGGTTTATACTTCGCTATGTGAGAATAAAAAATCAAACAAAATATCATCTAAAGTAACCTTCAAGGGCACCTTAATGCTCAGGTCACAAAAACCTGTAAGTAACATTGGAGGTTCTTTTATTTCAAGCTGTATCAAGCAATCTTCCTGCATTTTCTCTTACCTTTGAACATATTTTCTTCACCTCTGGAACCAGTAACCAGTAAACCTTCTGTCTGAAGGCTCCCAACCTATTTCTGTTAGTGATTTTCTGTTTGTTTTGGCTTCAGGCAGAACATTTCTTCAGTTCAATTGTACTCTACAGCCAAGACCTGGAAAGATAATAGGGGCTTGAATAGAAAAAGTATTTCAGCATTTTAGCCCAAAGAAATCCCCTTTCCTCCTTTTAAAATTGCAAATATTAATCTTGTTTAGAATTTCCTAGGCTAGATGACAAAGTTCTTCCTGAACTGAGTATGTCTATTTCCAACACAGAATTTTCTCATTAAAAGAGAAAAGGTCACAGAAACTGCATTACTGTCATATTAGAACTGTTTTGACATTCCAAGTGTATAAGGGTGTCACACATAGGAATGCTGATTAGTGCCTAATTGAAACCCTGGTCTTCCTTGAGTCAATGGAAAATGTTATATCTGGAGCCAAACCAAGACTTAACAGAAGCATTTCATGGCTGAGCTTTCACAATTTCTTATGCTAACCTGTCCAACTCTGTACAGACACTTTGAGTACAAACATTGTAAGCTGCTATGTGACTTTCAGAAAGTGGTAAACCTCTTAAAGCACTGACAATGTTCCTTACATGCATATCTAATCATCCCTGTAGTTCCTGACTAAAACAGCATGATCCAGGAATGAGATCTGATCCTAGCAGTTATACTTGCAAAGCTCAACAGTACTTCTTAAGCTGGCAGGCCCTCTCTTCTATTATTTAGACTTTACAGACCAAAACATTTTCTTCTGTCATTAAAGTCTCACAGTTTCAGGTGTTAGTTTTCTATGTTCTTGTTTATTTGATATGTGTCTTTTCCTGTAAAACACAACCTCTTTTGCACCACAGAACTCCTTTAAAAAGTCTTTCACATTCTTCCAGGAACGTTCTGTGCAGAACAGATCAGGTAGTTCTTGCAGAGCCTACAATAAAAATAGATGCTTTGCCTATTTTGAATGAAGTAGAGCTGGGGGTTCCTTTAGCAAATTCTTCTTATAAATAGCCAGGGAACAAGATTGTGTACCACAATCTTGTACAACAATTTCAAGACAGGGCAGCCTGTCTCTCCTTCTCTCATTTAATCATATAAATGCATCCCATCTGCCCCTGCTGTGGACTGAGACATCACAGTCTCTAAACTCTAAAAAACATGTTTACAACTAAGGGTTTTGTTCGGTTGGTTTGGAGTTTTTTGGGTTTTGTTGCTGCTTTTCTCAAATTCAAGGTACCAAACTTTGATAAACTCAGGATTCAGCTTAAAATAATTCATTTAAGCTGAAAAGGAGCTTAACAACTTGAATGAAGAGGAGGCTTGAGGTTGCACGCTAGGTATAGAATAGGGGCTCTACTCTTCCCTGTGTGCACAGAATTCTTAGTCTGCTGAGCAAAGCGAGATGAGAAAAGTAAGCTGGTTCCTTAGGTGACAAAGATCTTGTGCTAAAATAAAGAGTGTAAAAACTGAAGAAAAATACAAGTGGTTTCCTGGGAATTAAGGTCACAGGAAGGTCCTGGGAATGAATGGATCACAATTAGCACAATAAGGTAAAAGCCAAATGTAGAAGTGAATAAACTCATACTGTCAGGAGTTAGCTAATCCCCGCTGCCAGGTTCTGCAAGAACTGACACATGGAACTGCTGAGTAAGAAGTAAGGGCTTTTCCTCTCTTTATGGCATGGGAACACAACCCTGTGACTGAAGAAAAGCAAATGGGCCACTTGTCCTTAAGAATAGGAAGGGGGGGGGGATGTGATGAGAAAGTGCAGGCCCTTTAGTCTAGCAGCAGTTTTACAGTAGGTTTTAGACCAGATTTAAGGACAGAAGAAAGGAAGAGAGAGAGAGGGGACAGAATAGGATACCAAAGGAAGCTTCTGCCAAATTAACCTTCCATCTATGTGTTATTAACCTGATTTTTCTCAATGTATGTAGTAGTTCTTCTCAGTTTGCATTTGCATAACATGTAATGTGGTAGCATATGAGAAACCATCATTTATACCAGAGGAGATATCCTAAGAACTGTGAGATAGGCAAAGAACAGCAACATTTATGAAGGAAATGGACCAGAAGACAGCAACTATTCATGCTCATCTAGAACTTTGCCTGGGATTGACCAGCCTTGGTAGCTCTTTTCATTTTATTATGTTAGCACAAAAATCAGGACGACACCAACTGAATTTGATAGACCCACCAAGTTTGGAACCAGACACGATATGGAGGATGACTGCACAATTAAACAGAGAAACTTTGAAAACCTCAGGGAGAATGGGACGAAGTTCGATACCATTACAGAGGAAAAACTTGTCATAAAAGACAGGATCAAAGTCACCTGATAATAAGCATTTTCACTATGGCTTAGGATGGAGTAAATTCTGTTGCAGGTCTATGCAAAGGAGCAGGCAGTGCATTTGAAAGTGCAAGGAAAAGAAAATCTACTACTTTGTGACAGATTCCAGTGTGAATTTGTCTCTACTTTGTTACAATGTCTGGACAATTTTCTTGCTATAAATGTCTATTGACCAGAGCAGAATTGCACTGTATTCTTTAAAAAGACTGGGGAGGACGGTAAACTCCAGGGAAGGTAAAGGCGTATTTAAGCTAAGGAACAATACTAATGAAAGAACAAATTCACCATGGGCAAATTTAGGATGGAAAGTAAAACACTCCTAAGTGGGAGGGCAACAAATTGCCCCTTGGAAGTGCTGGTTTTTGGAACAATCAATGTATTATGGGGGTAAAACACCTGCTTTTAACAGAAAGTTTGATCCATTTATCACATGCATGTGGTAAGATTTCTTGCATGGGGCTTGGGCTTCAGGAGGTTCCTTTCCATCGTACATCAACACAGATTCAGACTTTGGACTTCACTCACTCCCGCTTGAAAATAACTCTGCTATCATCTTTTTCAACAGTATTCCCATTGATAATGTTGAAAAGATAGAATTAAAATTTATATACATGCACACCCACACACATGGGCACAGCTTAGACTAAGTCTTAAGATGTTTCTAGTGTTCTTTGTGGTTCTTTGATGTGAAGATTTGTGCACTAGTGCCTGTGCAGATCAGCTAGAACAGCACTTCATCATTTGCCAGATGAACTTTTACTGCTGCTGATCTTGGCACCTCCTCAGAGCAGCCAATCTACAAAGTAGGGAGAAAGGCAGGATCAGCAGAGTCACTCTGTAAAAATATTTCAGGTCCAAAGCACTTCAATCAGTACAATCACTGATTCTTCTTTCTCCGCTCTTGTCTTCCTGCAAGATTGCTACCAGAGACTTGATACAAGCAGGCTTCATTCCCCCACATCCCCACTCCCCTTAGATTTCTTTGCCAGCCAAACCCCCTGTCGTGGTTTAACCTCAGTTGGCAACTAAGCACCACGCAGCCACTCGCTCACTCCCCCCCTCCCGATGGGATGGGGGAGGGAATTGGAAAAGCACGTGAGAAAAACTTGTGGGTTGAGATAAAAACAGTTTAATAATTGAAATAAAATGATAATGATAATAATATGATAATAGTAATAATACACAAAGCAAGTGATCTTGTGGGTTGAGATAAAAACAGTTTAATAATTGAAATAAAATGATAATGATAATAATATGATAATAGTAATAATACACAAAACAAGTGATGCACAGTACAATTGCTCACCACCCGCCGACCGATGCCCAGCCAGTCCCCGAGCAGCGGCCCCCCCGGCCAGCTTCCCCCAGTTTATGTACTGAGCATGACGTCACATGGTATGGAATGTCCCTTTGGCCAGTTTGGCTGTGCCCCCTCCCAGCTCCCTGTGCATCAGTCGGTAGAGCATGAAAAACTAGAAAGTCCTTGGCCAGTGTAAGCACTACCTAGCAACAACTAAAACATCGGTGCCTTATCAATTTTGTTCCCATCCTAAATCCAAAACACAGCACTGTACCAGCTACTAGGAAGGAAATTAACTCTATCCCTGCTGAAACCAGGACACTATCCACCCCTTATTCTATACCATCTGCGTCATGCTCAAGTCTCATATTTTATCTATACATTTTCATTAATCACCACCCCTTTTGTTTTCTTATATACACATATATGCACACACACACACAGATATCATTCCCTTAGTCTGTGGGCCATCCCTCTAAAACGTTTGGTGAGTTCATTTAGTCCATGACTTCGGGCTCCATCTGTCATAATAGTCTTTCAGGGCAGGAAAAAATGGAGATGGTATGTGGTGTTGGATTGTTTCATGTTGAAGTCAGTTCTGGTACCATCATCACTGTGCTTCGCCTGGTTTCACTGAAGTTATTCCTCGTTAGTCTGGATGATTCTTATTGTAATAACATTAGTATGACATATAATATTATTAGTAGTATTAGTATATCTGTGCATTATTAGTATAACTATTATAACCATAATTAGTACTTAACATCACATAATTCAGATCATTGGCTATTCTCACCCAAAATCAAATCGCCTTGAGGTACACATCGGACTTCCCCATCTTTTTGCATTCTCCACCAAGTGCACCCAGGTCCTTGAGCAAAAGCAATCCCACGGATGGGTTTGCCTTTGCCCGAGGCAGGAATAACCCAGACTGTTTTCCCCAACATATTTTTTATGTGCACTACAGGGACTTTATTCCCATCTACAGTACGTAGAAGGTCTGACTGGGCAGGGCCAGCTCGATTGGCAGATCCCCTCGTGTTGACTAACCAGGTGGCTTTTGCTAAATGTGTATCCCAGTGTTTGAATGTCCCACCACCCATTGCTCTCAGCGTAGTCTTTAACAGTCCATTGCATCGTTCAATTTTCCCGGAGGCTGGTGCATGATAGGGGATGTGATACACCCACTCAATGCCGTGCTCTTTGGCCCAGGTGTTTATGAGGTTATTTCGGAAATGAGTTCCGTTGTCTGACTCAATTCTTTCTGGGGTGCCATGTCGCCACAGGACTTGCTTTTCAAGGCCCAGGATAGTGTTCCGGGTTGTTTCGGAAATGAGTCCCATTGTCTGACTCAATTCTTTCCGGGGTGCCATGTCACCACAGGACTTGCTTTTCAAGGCCCAGGATAGTGTTCCGGGCAGTGGCATGGGGCACGGGCCTGCTGAAACCAGGACACCCACTCAGGAATTAATGACCAAGAAAGAAGCTAACCTGATTTTTTTAATGTTAGGTTTTGGTGTAGGGTTTGGTGGGGGGGTTGGGTTTTTTTTTTTTTGGGGGGGGGGGAGGTTTGTGTGTGTTTTTTAAATTTCTAAGCACAGGATAAGTAGGTTAAACTCTATGATGATTCAAGAAGTATTGATGATGAATTTGTTGATTGAGCATGCTAAAGCAGAATTTTGCTGAAAAACAGGGACTGTGTAAACAAGTCTGATCATCTCCCAGTTGTCTGGATAGACATCAACAGAATTCAAGATTTGTATTACAGATCCTTCTGTAAAACCACCACTGAAACAACACCTTATCGTGTTAACACCCTTAATACAGTAAGAGGCAGTTACTGTCTTCAGAGTTCCCCTAGACAGTATATACAACACTAGGAAAAAAAAAAAAAAGTG
The DNA here is from genome assembly GCF_000699105.1 of Pygoscelis adeliae. Lineage (NCBI taxonomy): Eukaryota > Metazoa > Chordata > Aves > Sphenisciformes > Spheniscidae > Pygoscelis > Pygoscelis adeliae. The sequence continues at coordinate 13,334,360 of NW_008824986.1, read as the reverse complement.
GGGCAAATCCTTTAGAAATATCAGAGCTAGAAGTTTTCTTCTTCATATATAATTATGATCCTAGGCAATAGTGCTGACGTATCATGGTAAAGTGTGCTTAGATTTTTTTTTATAGCTAAGTCAGGACGAGCCTGGGAAAAGGTATGTGAATGTCTTTGATCTAAAGGCTGAAAGGTTCTTCTTACAAGGAAGGATTAAAATGAAAAAATATGAAGGCAGATTTGCATACGCATCAGATCCAACAATTCCTGCACCCCCAGAAAAACTGGCATTTCTCCTCTGCTCACAAGCCCTGAAGGGATGTAGACTGCAATACGAATACATGCCCCAAGCTAAAACCCACTGTGGGAATTAGCTCCCAGAAACACCTGCAGATTGAATGCTAAGCCTTGGAGAAACTTAGTATTAGAAACGTACCCTGCAGACATAAACAGCCAGGAGTCGGGGTCATTATACACCCTCAGGGTCACGCATGCAGTTTAGCCCTGGTGTAGAAGAGGGCTGCCAAGAAAACCTGACGGCTGAGGCTTGAGTCTTTGCAGCAACAGGGAAAAATGCTGCCTGGCCCGTGACACTTCTCCACAGCACCACGGAGAAGGAGTGCCCCTTGCACTCCCATGCCGCTGGGGTTTGAACACCTTCCAAGAGGCATGCATCACCAGAAGACTCCCTCCCCTGGGCTCGCCACCTGCCGAGAGGTGACCGGGCGCGGCGCCTGCAG
>NW_008824986.1:13314218-13333595 GCF_000699105.1 Pygoscelis adeliae | reverse complement strand
CGGCGGGACGGCTTCACCCGAGGACGAGCTTCTGTCCCCCCGGTGTGACACGGCAGATCAGCCCAGAGCGCCCCTGAAAGGCAAGGGCAGGAGTCTCAGCAACCCCCCCTGCACCTGGGAGTTCTCGTGCCACACGTAAAATGTACTTTGCACAAAAACGCGTGGTGGCAACCCATGAAAAACAGGCAGGTCCGCGGTTATACTGAACCCTAAACCCAAAGGGGATCTCTCCCCAGGAGCTAAAGAGGGAAAAAGCATTTCCTGCTTCCTGCATTATCCCAAAGTGCCCATCTACCCTGGTGATGGGTAAAGGGCAGAAGCAGAAGAGAGCAACTGCTACCTGACGTTCTGTAGTGACTGCATTGCCATAAATTGCAGTTTTCATGGGGCAATGAGTTCAATTAATATTTGTCAAACAGAAAGGAAAAAACCACGGAGGGCCAACATCATTCCAGCTGTTCTTAATTGTTTATATAAGGTAATAAAATCCAACTTCCATTTAATTAACTATCCCACTAACAACAATTTGCCCTGGAGCTTTGAAAGCTCATAATACTAAATGTTTGTCTGTCATCTAGTTTGATTATAGTTTGCATAACAACATTATGTAGAGATAAGAACACTATTTGGAAATGCATTGTTCAGCTCGCTCAAGCAAATTCACGTCTGAAAAAAAAGGGGAGAAGAGAGATTGGACTTCAATAACCTACACCATCAGGAGAAAAAAACAACATAACTTCTAATGAAGCCTTCTGTATGTTTTCAGCACAGTTCCATTTAGACTAAGGAAGTGATATTTAAAAAAAGAAAATAAAACATTTTCCAGCATATTCACAGCCAAGCTGCTTTATGGTCACCTCCCCCTCCAAATGTACAGATTTATACTTGCTGTCAGAACTATTCTCTCACTCTGTGTGTGTGTGCGTTGTAGCCATTTTAGCTGTGCTTTAACATCTGGGTTTATTCTCTTTCTCTGTCTCCATCTCTCTTCTTTTTGGCTGCTTATTTTTCCCTGCTTCACCGTGTCACTCACAGCAGTCATTAAAGGCATGAATTCTTAGATGAGCAAAACATGAAGAAGAAAAGGCTTAATGTGGAAGAAATTAGAGGAACATAGAAGGTGAGTGATCATTTAATGATGATTCCCATTGCCATAACTTACACACCCCCACACACACACACACACACTCTTTTGTTGCTTCTTTCATGTTATTCTGATATACGTAGCATTGGTTATAAATGGCAATACTCCTGACTTGAGATTCTCTTCTCATGAAAATCAAAGTGAATTTTGCTGCAGATTTCAATATCACCCAGGTTCTTCCATGCTCTTTTCTTTAACATGTTTGCTTTAGAATATTTCTCTCTAGCTCTATAAGCTTTCCCCCATCTTTTTAATCAATACAAGAAATTTGAAACCACGAACACCATCAGGCATCTTTTACCACGACTCCTTCCAGCTCACCTCTTCCAGCTCACCTCTTTCAGTCCTTCCTTTGGATGCTCTTCCACTGTTTAAGGAATCTTACCAAGCTCCTGCTTGGATGGGGCTCCAGCCCCATCTGTAGAGTCCCTCAGCTCATGCTAGTCAGTCCTATTATTCCCCATGGATACTATACCATTACCTGATCGCTATTAGATTAAGAGTTTAGTCTCCAAGTAGCTTTCCCCTAACATTCCACTTTATGAATTGTTTTTGTTCATTTGTGGTGGGAGAATTGTTTTTATGTATGGGCTTTGTCAAATACATGAGCAGCAGCAAAAGTCGCAGTTTAGCTCTAATTTTACGAACACTCTTGTTTTCAACTGAATGCATTGATTGAACTACCATCGATTAGAAGACTTGAACATGCAATATCTACAATAAATGTCTATCCCAGAATTCATCCATTTTTCCACAGACATTTTTATTCCACAGAACAAATCTGGTTTGCTTTACAAGATTTCTAAATGTTTGTTATCCATGGTCACTAGCTTCAGGGCTGGGATGTAACCACCATCTGATGATGGTGAATGATAGCAAATGGTAGCAAAAAGTGTTCCCATGACTGCTCCTTTGTTGTGACTGCTCTGCTCTGAAATATGCTACTTGAGGCAGAGAAATTTGCCCTTTTTTTTGAAATAATGTATTCTTTCCTCCTTTCTAGGTGACTAATGCTACTTCTACCACCAACCCCGTCCCTACTGTTTCATTAAACAAGTTAACTCCACTGTTTTATGAGTGTTGATTTCATATTCATTAACCAAAGCATGTGGGGACCTTAACCTGGAATTTTACGTTCTGTTGGCTTTGCTAAAAACTTGCAGTAGAACACTGCAATGTCAAAATAACTAATGGCTCAAGTGCAATACTCTCTGATATTATATAATACATGAGGAGAGCTTGGCTGAAATCTGTAAGGTCTAGCGTGCCCCAGATGTTTACATTTCTTACATCATTTTACATATATTTTGCTTCATCATTGCAACAAAATAATTCTTTCCTATCAAGAAACATAAATATTGTTTCAGATGTTGCATTCCTAGTCGTAGTGAATCATGAGAACCATATCTTCATTAGAGTAAAATGAAAAAGCTCCATAGAAGTGAGCTGATATATGCTACATAAGACTCATTTATTATTTTAACCCTACTGCTCTAGTAGTACTCCAGGTGTTCATAGGCTTGCAATCAACATTACTTGTTGAACAAGACCTGCCCAAACAGAAGACAACTTAATCACTGCAAAGGTAACAAGCCAAGAAGCTCACAGCATTTTATGCACAATAATGAACATGTCTTTCTGACACCAAGCAAAGATCACTGTCATCTCCACACTAGGGAGGATGAAGCTGAGGCTGGATAATTTTTACCCTGGAGCAGGACAGATATTGCTAGTAGAATTGACAAGGGAATGCAGATCTGCTGATATCCTATCTAGGCAAACCACCTTTCCCTATTACTATATGAGGTGTCATCATTCCAGAGGAACAAGAAGGTAAGGCAAGAATTTCTAATTAACCATGCTCCCCTTCCCCTGTTTCTTTTCCAACATTGCAAAAGCCTAGATTGAAGCAGACAAAATCAAAATACACAGCCCTAGGCAACAAACTCCTCCAAAGCCTTTTCAGAAGATGCCCACACTATTGTGTTTTCAAAAAAGCCAAAACTCTATCCTATGTCAGTCATGGTTCCTATTTTTGGTTCTAGTAGGAAAAAAAGCTTTTAAGCTTAAGGTTACAGTTTTACTTTTAGCAAAAACATTATACAACATTCTGGTTAATAGAAAATTAAGGGGAAAAAAACCCACTGAATTCTGACCTCATAATTACTTTCTCTGAGCACTGAGTCTTTTTACAGTCATAAACTCAAATCCCCTTCTTTTGAATAGCTTGGAGAGAAGTGGTGCACCTCAAAAACAGAACAGAAAACATTGTTGATAGGGTAAGATTAAGTAAGATGTATACATAGAAGTTCAGAAGAAATGGACTAGCTATATTTATTTAAGCTATTCTTTTTTTCTTTTTCTGTCGTTCCCACTGACTATTTTAATTGAAAAATACCCATGAGAGCTTCTAGAATATTCAGGAAAATACACCATCCAATGGTCATTTATAAAATTCTATTAAATCCTGAAACAACAGTAGCAACTTGATGCCACGTTGAATGAAGTTAAATACTTGGAGGAGTTCTGGGATGGCACGGGCATTGACATATCGTTCTCTATGCAAGGCTGTGGGGTCACAGCCTTCAAAACAAGCTACAGGGCTACTCTGCTTGCATCCAGATCATGAGCCAGAAGAAATCAAGTCCATTCCTTTTTGTTCCCCAGTCTTGTTCTGGTTTACGGCAACTAGCCTTAGCTCACAAGGGACAGGGCTCCGAGCTGAAAGAAGGCAGCAGACATGAAACTTGCCTTTGAGGTCTGAAGACAGAGGCCACAAACAGGGTGATGTCGGTCCCCACAGCCCCAGTCCCCTTCTCAGCCACCTGTGTCAGCTTAGCTATGCTCCCAGGCAGAACAAAGACCTTCTCTCTCCTCAGGTAGCTCCACGTGAACCCTAACAGCAGGAGGTTCGTCCCTCATGTATTTCAACAGCTGGCATGGACCCACCTGGCTGGAGACTGTCCCTGTCAATGAAAAGAGATTCCCACATAGCTGCACCACCATGATCCAGATGTACAGAGAGGTAGTGGGCCAATAGACCAGTGATCATGCCAGCTGTTTCGACAGTGTGCAGATCTCATTTTTCAGGATAAAGTTGGTAAAGTCTCAACCTTTGTTCTGGTCCATAGTAAAAATTAAAAGCTTTGAAATTATTCACAGACCATTTTTCTCCAGTTCCTCTGAAGCACATGTTACCCTACAAAGCAGCAGTGAAGTCAACAGCTCTAGAAATGTGTTTCAAATCTCTTCATTTGTATCCTTGGGAAAATGGAGCTACCATGAATCTGGAGCCTGAATACCTGGGATCTATTCCCTGATCAATGACCTTCTGCATCTAAGATTCAAGCTCCTATTTTAATCCTAAAAACCCATCTTTGCCATCAGTGCAATAACATGGGATGATAAAAATACACCCCATTCTGGTTTTAAATACTCAAGGTTACAATTCCCCTTCACATGACCTCTGAACCAAACCTACATAGCCCTGGGTTCACACCTCGCTTCATGATGGAAAGTTTTAACAAATTGTGATGAAACCTCAATAGCTGAAAGCAAGACAAAGGCATCTTTTAATCGTCAAATTAGCTGGAGGGAAGAGCTGGAACTGCTTTCAATCTGGAAAGAAGGGGAAATCATTAAAGGAAATCATCCCCTTTTCTTTCTCCTAGTAATTAGAAGAACCATCTGTATGTTCATTCCACTACAGTTAAGGGTGCAGATTAGCATTTCAGAGAGATTTGAGTTCAACCAGCAATACTTTGATGTGTTAACATGAATGATGCTAAAATTTCTAAGGCTTTCAATGTTATACAAGTTAAAAAGGGTACACATGTCACTTTCCACTCTTTTTAAATGACTATTCAGCAGAGCCAAATTCACATTCAGAGAATTTTTCCTTTTACCTCCAAAAGCATAATAAAAAAAAAAAAACGTTCCCATTAAAATAAATATAGTATTTACATAATGCCCAGCTATAACCCTGTGGATCTGTCCTGCCAGACTATGCAGCATATGTTGCCATAATGAAATAAAAATTGTACAAAAGGCTTATAAAAAAATCCAGATATAAACAAGCTAAGTAAACCTTTTGGTTGACTGTTTTTACCCAACAGGAAAAATAATCCCTGAAATATGTCTTCTGTGATTTACAAGGGTATAGCAAAATTTCAGGCACAAAATCATAAATAACTGAAGCACACTGAAAATGGAAAACGAAAACAGAAAAGTTCTACAGGCTTAGTTTCACATATATTAAACAGAACAACCTCTAGTGTGGGACCACCTCTGGTTAATCTGGAAAAAAATCTTTCCCACTATTAGTTCTCTGAGTACTATAGAAATCTGCATTTGACTTGAGGCAGAATGGAAATTATAAGATAATATAATAGACCCTACAGACCTCATAAATAAAAGACCATGGGATGTCTAAATCATTCAATACAGACCTCTCCATGATTGAAATTAGCTCATATGAATAAATGAAGCTGAATTCGGTTTTCCCAAGATCCTTTGTGACTGTCCAATTCTCTTAATATACTTGTTCAAGTCATTAGACAAAGTTCTGCCCATTTATTTACCAATAAACGGTAAACTCCAGCTCCAGCAAGGCTAGAATTGCCCTCTGTGAACCCAGGTCTGTCCTCATCATCCATCATTATAACTAATCAATTAACTTAAAATAAAAATGCACGTCTCGGGAAAGAGAGCTTTGAACGATGGCCACTACTTGAAATTTCCCAGCCATATAGTGAAAAGAGCATCTTTTCCCTTGAAACAAAATGAAATTGCTAAGGAAAATCACAATACTCTAGAGCTGGGCATTGCAAACCACTAACAGCTCTCACCATTTCTTACAGACCCCTCTGTTCAGGGAAGCCAAAACCAGTGGGCTCTGGGGTGTTATTCTTTCTGGACCAATTTCCAGGACACTTTAATGACAGCTAGCTGTATTGTTTTGCTCATGGAATTGGAAAAGCAAAACAAAAGTTATAAAGAGAGAAGGTACACAAATGGAGGCCAAAAAATAAATTTAATCTGGTTTATACACACAAGAATTTAGCCTTTTTTCCCCACGCTTGGACATGGTTCATGGAGAGAACCTGGGTTCCTCAGATTTGGAATTTTAATCTTCAGAACACACTCTAAGGAGGAAAATGCTGCCACTCAATCTGCAAATAAGGAACTAAAATATGAAGTTACTAAGCAACTTTCTCAACAGGAGAAAGAAATAATAAGAGAGAGAGAGAGACAGGTCTTAAGCCCCCATTAGTAACCCCTGCAATACCTTTGCTCCATAAATGAAAGCAGAACGTGGAGGATGCTTGTCCAAATGGCAGTGGTTCAAAATTTGAAGAATTACAAGGGAGGAAAGAAGCAATTTATTTTGCTGCATTAATTTTGCAAAAGAGCTAATGTCATGGTGTCACCTCACCACCGTGTCCAGGAGTTTTGTCCTTGACTTCTACAGGCCAAGGATTTTACCAATGCAATATTAAAATGGCATGGCTAAAGTACTCTACTGATTAATTCAATTTACATTAAATGGCACCATGTGGCATACCAACCTGACTGAATTTGAACACACACATCCAAAATGAAATGGTAAGCTGTAATGCCCTCTCACTGTTCATGTTTCATAATGAGAGAGTTTCCTGCTAAAATAGATTCTCAGTTAATACAGTATGATGATCTGTGGCAGAGGTAGGTATTCACAAGGACTAAATTTAGCCTTGTGAGATATATCTCCTTGGGCTTCCAGCAGGGTCAGTGGGACAAAAGACTGAGAGAGGGTAGTTAAAAAGCAGCTAAATTCAGCTACTGAATGGTTTGGTACCCAAATTTACCAGTCCCTTATAAAATGGCACCCAAGGAGTCTATCTTTGGTTTCACACTTCAGAAAGCCTTCATCCCCATTTGTGAAAAGATCAGATTTTTCTGCTACTTCTGTTTTTTTGCTATTCTGTTAAACTTAATTGGTTTAAGAACTGTTAATATGTGTCAGGATTATATTCTCTGATTAACACCTGTTACTCCTTGCTTTGATTACTCAGACACTCTTTAACTCACTTTTTACTATATAGTATATAACTTCAACATCAAAAGGGCCTAGAAGGACAGATCTGAATGAACAGAGTAAAATAATTTATTATAACTACAGTGCTTGCCCACACTAAATACCCCATTACCAAGGGAGCAGTTTCCCTTTTGTCCCCTTTCTCTCTGAAGTTAATGCTGCTTGACTACCATGAATCACAGTAGATGGTGTTTTCCATTATCAGGACAGCAAAAGTAGTCTATAATTCATAATAAAGCAATTTTTAAGCCACTTGAAAAGCTTTTTTGCACTTAGAGTGACTATTTTCTGCCGTGTATAGCAGGAGTTGCCTCCATCCAGTCTAGTTGGTTGGTTGCTATACACAGACTTATTTCACATGACTGAAATTACACACTGCTTGAAGGCTACGAAAATGCTGCAGAAGCAGTGAGGAAGAAACAAGATAGCAAAGAGATCACAGAAGCTGTGACCGGCTGAAAAACATACTTCATGTTGATGGGGCTTAGAGGAGACAATCACAAGCATTTGCTCATTTGTTAAAGGTGAAACAGAAACAAAGCTCTGAGAGCCTGAAACGCAAGACTGGGATATCTACACATCCTCGTCATGGGGAAAGACACATCTACGCTGTTGGAGCAATTTGTATGCATCAGGTTATCAAAGATCAGACACCATGTCCATAAACCGAAGGAAGAGATCTGGAAGGCTCAGGGGAGGTTGCATTTGGTGCAAAGGGGAGGGCAAAAGAAGCCACATAGATTCCCCTACAGTTCACTGCATCAACCTGACAGTCTTCCAAGTCATGTAACATGGCCATAACCTTGCTGCTATACAGTCACCATCACCCTTGACAGCATAGCTGTAAAAAGCATAAGTCAGCTACCATAAATGGGTGCAGCTCTGTGGCTCCCAGGGTTTAAATGTGTGTTAATTATCCAACTGCAGAGTCTAAAGTTACTAAACTGGAAGCACAAGACATTAATTGCAGCCAAAGGAGGAATTATCCTGCTGTAAGACTCAAAAGGGGAGACTCGTGGTGCTTGGTATGGTATTATTGACACTAAGTGGGGACAACGTGGTCTGCATTGTCCCTGAACATGATGAGGCATTTGGAGTCTTCCTCTTAAGTCAACAGACTTTCTGTCACTGACTGCCATGTAAACAACTCAGGGTCCTCATTATCCCAGATGTTTAATAAGTTGTTCAGTGAAAAACATATATAATGTAAGATACATATCTTACATTTCCCATACCACAGTAGCTGTCCCACACGCGTGTCCGTTATGACCTGCTCAGCACATTGCTCTCACTTCCCCATTATAACCACCTACTGGTGAGGACCCACTGGCACTGGAAGTATCTAGTAGTAAAGTTAACATTAGTGCTAGGGATAAAAAGAAGCTGAAGAACTAATTCTATTGCGGGACTCATTTGTTAACCAGATGTTTCTCAGGTTTTCTAATCCCAAAATAATGTAATCTTTTACAGGAACCCCTCCCACACACACATGTACTGTGCTATCACAGCTGTTAAATTTTACAAGTCAATAAAAGTTTGGTGTTGAAAGCTTGGTCTTTCTGCCTAACATTATGATGCTTAATTATTTTGTGCAGATGTTATCTACATATACACAATTATCTACAGAATATCTACATATTTTGTAAAGAAAAAAATATACGTAACTCCGAAAATAAGGTACAGGGATAATTTTGGCTGGCAATGAGGCACAGTGATGTGTGAAAAAAAGGTGTTTGAGAAGGAACACGAGGAATCATGAAGTTAATCGAATATATGTTATATATATTATATAATGATGATATACACATTATATATAAGGCATGAATCATACATGCTTCTGATACTTTCACTAGGAATATGATCCAGGTACGTAAATGAGTCTCGAAAGGATTTAGTATGGAAGAATAGAGAAACATTCCCATAACAGGAGGTGAAAGGGGCAAATTACAACTATCGAATGAGGTGTGGAAAAATAACTACAAGTCAACACTGACCAAATCTTCCTGTTCTTTGCCCTTGAATAGTACTTACGACTTTTTGAGTCACAAGCTAAGTCCATGACTAAATGAATTTGAATTGCATAACAGAAGAATAGCAGCACCAGGTTATCTAACCTATCTAGTCCAGCAGCCTATCTCTAGTAATATCTCTTGGGAGGAGGAAAGGGGGAGCAGAAATAGTATACAGTGATGCTGTCTCTGTGATGGCCTTCCAGCAATCAACATTTTAGGTTCTTTTAAGCTAGTGGTTTAATCCAGAGAGGCTTGTTCCATGGGCTTTTCTTCCACAAATTTGTCTAATTGTTTTCTGATCTCTAGCCATCACATATCCAAAATAACCTCAGCCAAAAAAGTGCCACATTTTAATTGCGCAGCTTTGATTTTTAAGCCTAGTGCCTGATTGATAACTTTATGGGTTGCTTCCTAGTTTCTGCTTCCTCAAGTTCTACCACATAGTTTGCTTGCTACACTGAACCCATAAAGTTATCAATCAGGCAATAGACTTAAAAACCAAAGCTACATAATTAAAACGTGGCACTTCTTTGGCAGAGTTTGTGTCTGAATGCCTGACTTCTTTAACCTACAGAACAAGCAAAAAAAATTTCTTTAATACTGCTAAAGACACCAATTGAACTTCAGAACAGGAGAAGAACTTCAGAACTTCAGAACAGAATAGCGTACAGTACCTGGCACTTCTGCATAATTAGAAAAAAATACTGTTGGGATATTATCACTAAAAGTGATCAACATAACAGATATTATATGAAACAGATATCTTATTGTTAAATGTTAATAAGTTTTTGTTCTCCTTCCCTTCCTCAGCAATTCTCTCCTGTCTTCATTAGTTAATTAATTCTGCCTGGAGCAGTAAGCTTGTGATGCTTAAGAAAAAAACAGAAAACCAGTAACTCAAGAGACCCTCAGAAGCTTTGATAATTTGTTTGCTCATTTTAACCTGTAGATCTTTCCTTTCTTTCTCTTTGAAGATTCCTGCTATAAATTCCCACAGGAGAGTCTCAAACACTGTTGCTGAGGTCCTTTCAGGTGAACTTCTTGTAAACACCTTCAATCTCATGTTGCTATAGAGAGTTCTCCACAGGAGCTGGATGCCATGGGATAAACACATTAACCAGCTAGTCAGACCTTCTGCAAATGATTAAGCATCTCTAATGAGATACCAAATATGTGAATAAGCTCAACATTTTTAACTTTTAATTTCATCCCCTCAACAAAAACCAGTAGAAGGCAGCCATGAAACCGTGTTGAACTGGACAGTTATTTGCCAATATTAGCACTGCAATAAGTTACCACAAGCCTCATCCAAAATCAACAGTGTTTACTTCTCCATACAATGATCACTTCTCATTTGTCCTGCAGTAACTTAATTATTAAATTATGAATTATTTAAGAATATCTTGCATCTATTATTCATCTTAATGAGATCAGCAGCTTAATCTCAGATTAAAAGAAACTGAATATTTTTTAAGACTCCTGCATATGATCTGGAAACAATATTGATTTTGTTTGCATTGTTAGTGCTAATAGCTATAAATACTAGTAGCAGAAAACACAAAATACGTTTTAAAAAAATTCTTCCTTTTCCAAGCGACAAACTGCATCTTGACCTTTTTGTTCAAGTGCTATCTACATGAGATTCACACATTTCCCAGCAGAGCCACTGATTTCAGATTAGGCAATTTATTGAAATTTAAACTCAAATGTAATTTAAAACTATTCATAACAGCACTTGGATTATTTTATTTACTGGGTGTCTGGAAAGTTAAGAGTGCAACAATGAATTTCCCAACTTAAACTGTTTCCAGAATGATAATCACACTGTAAAAGCCTGAATATAACTGTTCTAAAATACGTGTTAATGAAATTCACAAACCAAGACAGAGGGATATTCCCCACTTCTCTGTTACGGAGAATTTGTTTGTGATATTAGCATATTAAAACAACAGATTCAGAGCAGCATTAGGAGTCAGGAATTCCTGAGTTGTCCTTAGTCTCCCTTTGCCTGAGCCTCAAGAGTTTGAGGAATTTTAAACACACAGAGTGCTTCAAGAACTTACTGCAACTATTAATCAGAGAATATTCTATTCTGAGGTATTACAAGAGCAAGGATTTATTAGTATTTTATTCTGAAGATGTACAGGAGTGAAGATTTTTGTCTGTGAAGCTGGCATTTCAGATCTTCTGATAAACCTACCAAAACAGTAGGTATCCTTTCAAAAATGTACACCTTGACAAAGGTTACCTATTCTGATCTTCCCAGACCTGTCAGTGGTGACGAATTTAACTGATCAATTACTTGAGTTCTGGATCTTTTAAAAAATCAGCTTCCTTTTCAGTTTCAGTCCCCTTGTCAGCTCATGGCAAGGACAACCAAGGAGCACTGGTGGCTGGATGACAAGTGTATGACTTCCTTCCTTCAAAGCCTCCCAGCTCTGGGCGTGTACTCAGCTCTGCGGAAGCTGAAGAAACTTGTCTTCTTGTGCCGTTATGGACATGCCTGGGACCAAATTTCCACATGCCTGTGCTGAGCTAGCCAGCCAACATCAAGGCTGCTATTAGAGTTCAGAGGTTGATTTGCTTTGAAATGCAGAACTCCTTTAAATAGCTCAGCCAGCTGATGTAGCTCCCAGTTCCTCTCCCTGCCTCCTACTGCCGACTTGCTTCTGCTCCTCAGGTCTGCCACTGAAAGAGTTTGGGCAAGCTGCCTGGTGAGCTGGATTGGGGAACTGAGCTAGCTTAAAAGTAACACCACAAAAAGAGAAATTATTAATAAGCAGGGCTGGTTCACAGGCTGTTTCCAAACCACTGTATCTCTGACTCACTACAGTCCCAGGGGCTGGAGGTGGACAGACCATGACTCTGACACAGTCCTTTGTGCCTTTCTGATAGCAGCATAAAGCACACGGGCATTTGCAAAGCAGCACAAGGGGTGCCCACAGTTCTGATAGAGATCTCCAGACTGAAATTGTACTAACAGCTCACTATTTCCAGGGAAGAGCTTATTTGACCAGATCATTTATGCATGTTGCCCTGAAAAGTCCTCATTTTGGGGTGTCACTAGAGAGGGCCATTCACATATTTTTAACCTTTTCCCTGTACATACGCTATTGCTACCCAGCAGATCCAGCTAATTTTTACTACATCCTACATACACACATATTTTTCAGTAAGTGGCAGCCAGATCCGCATGAGTCATCCTCAGAAATTATCTTTTCCTATAAAGCTCCAATGAGTACAAAATTCCAGCCATCTCATAACAACCGACCCTGCTGATTGAGTCCATCCTGTAAGTGGCATTGCAGTTGCTTCAGTAATACATGTGGAAATTAGTAATGAAGGAGAAAGCTTTTTATGCACAACTCCCAGCTGTGAAAAGATTAACGTGGCTGACATGGACTGTACCACAGAGTGACCCCGGCTCTTGGCTGAGCTTACTGACACACTGTTTGTTTCCCACTCCACCCATGGGAATGGAGAGGGAGCTGAGGTCTGTATTAAAAATCAGCACAGGCTCGATGCAACCTCCTAGTTTTTCAGCAGAGATTCAGTGGGGCCATGGCAATATTCACTACCTTGAAATCTGGCTCCATGTGACTATTCACTGTATAGGTGAACAAATACAGTCTTAAAAGCTTCCCAAAGGAAGCAATTGGCATAATACAGGCAAAACAGAACTACCATGTCTACAAGTGAATAAAGTTCTGCCTGTCTATGAGACAACTAAGAAAGAGAAAATCCTTTTTGTATGTGTGTAACACACAATAGTTTCTAATGCTCCTTTCTCCTCGTCTCCTCCAGCTCATTTGGATCCAGAAATAAGTGGACATTTTAGGAAAGTTTTTCAGACCCTTTTGTCATACAACAAACCTTTCTGTTTCTTCAAGGTATTAGCTAGACTAAAGCTGTGCAGGACAGCAAGTACTAGTTATAATTGCAATGTGAATAACTAGCCATGTAGAATTACTTTCCTCCCACTGGTACCATGCTCAACACCAACCAGGCTCTGCACCCACCTTTATTCATGCAATAGATGCCTTCACAAAGCTTGATGGGACAGATCCACAGCTTGCAGAGACTCGGTACAAAGCAGATGTCAAGGGCCACATAGCAGTGTCCCATAGAAAAAGCCCTACCTGGGCAGCTGGGAATCAGATTTACCAGTATACTGCCCCGGGCAATCAGTGTGAATCCTTTGAAGGGTTGAATCTGAAGATTCAATGATTGCACTGGAAGATTTTCTTTGATACTTTCCATATTAGCCTATCATCACTTTTTCTTTTATAACCTGGCTGCTCTGTATAACAATTAGGTATAATGGATATAATTAGGTATAAAAGGGATGCTCAGTTTTGCAAAAAGATGACTAAGTATTTCAAGTGTCCTTGAGTAAAACTAATATAAATAAATACAGAAATAAATAAAAAGAGTGAGTGAATTACATTGAAAATCATTTGCACTTTAAAAAAATACAATCTTATTGACTTCCATACAAATTAAGTAACATGGAGAACACTGAAATGAAAATTACCCTTTCATCTACACAAATAATTGGAAAGTAGTTAGACAAGGTGATTGTTATGCAAATGTAGATCCAATGCAACCACAAGGCCTGGGAGTATTTTCTAAGAAAGCATGTTCACTCTTTCAAACACATTATATCTGCTCCCTTCCAACAGCCTTTGAGTCAGGCTTTTCTAATCAGCCCCATATACTTTGTCTTGAACAGAAATATTTGCAGTTATGAACATTCACACACAAATACTTTTTATATTTTTCATTAATTACAAATTTGACCGATGAAGGAATCTGTGCTAATGTATATAAGCCTTTGTAAAGCATTTAATGTACTGGCACATGGCATTTGGGTTGAAAAACACAGTATACACAAAACCAATGTATTGTAGAAGGCAAGATCAAGTGTAGATGACGTGTATCTGAGAAAATAAAAGGTCATCACACCATCTCAGGGGAGAGGTTTATTGGGTTGTTTTATAAAATTTACAGATGTCACAAGGGATAGGTTAGCACCAACAGAGCAGCAGCAGAGACACAATCAGTGAATGAGACAACAGCCACGTATTGCAGAGGCTGACAGAAAAACAGATATCCCTGCACACATGCCAGCCAGCCTTCCTACAGCCTTGGCTAAGAGTGTAGGGGCACAAATGGCCACAGATCCCAAATTACCACTTGTCAAATGCACAACTGTCTTGTGCACCAGCTTCAGTCCTGTGATATAAATAAGTAGTGCTTGGAGGAAGTTGAGAAAGAGAGAGTTGTCTCACAGTCACTGCTAAGTAAGACATGCATAGTTACTACAGAGCAGCTAAAGAAAGCTATGGTGGCTTCTAGCTGCTAGAGTTCAAACATAAGCCTCGGGTATAAAAGCAGAGGAATATCATCCCAAGGGAGAGGAATGGTTGATGGTAAATGATCCAGCCTCATTAGCAGCAGAGCCGAAGCCCAGTTTAGGGACTGGTCTCATGGGTCTTGTTGATGGATCAGCTGCAGTCCCTGATTGCAACTTTTTTCCAGCCCTGTCCTCACCTTCTGCATGGCCCCGCTGCTCAGGCCTAAAATGGCCCATTTATTGAGGTGCATAGTCAGCTCCCTAGGTAGCCTATCCTTCTCAGAGCACCCATCTCCCTCAAATAGCCAGCAAAACCCTGTTGCACCAGGCTGTTGGCTGTGCCCACCTCACTCCTGCCCTTTATAGCACCGCGGTTGGGTGCTGGGCATTTGCTTTGATATTTGCTATTTCTCAGTTTCTCAATACCCTCTCAAAAGTGCCAGAAAAACAAATACTCTGGGGCTGCTTTTCCTAGACTTCACTGTTCTCATGAAAGACCCAAAGGAGCTCAATATAAGTTCATCCAAGAGGAGGTTAAAAAGTGAAGCTGTTCCAATCCACACAGACAGGAAGAGAACATTTGATAATGGAGGGATTATTAATCTGCCAAAGGCATAATGAACGCTGGAGGCCAAGGCTGGAGCTCGATAAAATCGTGCTAAAAATAAGGCACAAAACATTAGCTATGAAGTTAATTGGATATTAGAGCTATTTTCTGAAAATAAGGATTCTCTGTTGCTTAAAATCTTTCTAAAGATTTTAAGATTTAAGGGTTGATTGCCTTTCTAGAAGGTATTCTGCTGCTCACATAGGATTTACAAGCTTGAAGCAATGACTGAGGTTGCTTGTGCTGTATAAAGCATCCAATTAGCCAGAGAAAGCTCCCCTCTTCCCTGAGAAAAATATACTCCTCAGGAAGTAAGAGGAGTATATATTTCTCTATGCATTAAGAGTTAAGCCCTGCACCTGTGTCTGATGTACATGCCGTCTTCCTTGCCCAGGATTTGATTGTGCATCTTGCGAAGAATTTTTACTTCTATTTAAAGCCATTGGCAAAGATGTTCATGAACTACATGCTACATGCCTGGGTCACAAGCACAATTTCAGATCGAACTTGGAATAAATGGCTCTGTGATGACGAAGGCTCAGGAATGAAATTAAATTACAGGGACAGCAGCTGAGCATTTCCTAAACAAAAGACTGGTACTGGAACAAGTATTGACACATTTAAAAGCAGGAAAGAAGCAATTCAAGAATATTGTGTATGTTCATCATACTGCTAAAAGCATACTTCACTCCTTTTAATCAGGCAGCAAGGCATAGAGATAAGGCACACTTCTCTCATCAGACTGTCTCTTCTCTGTGTGCCTCTGCTTCTGCTCCATCTGTAAGCATAAAGAGAGATTGCCACTCAGCAGAGGGACTATGCAGTTTTTATTTTAAGGTGAGGGAAGGCAAGAATTCTAGCTCCTTATGAGCTAAGCAAGGGACCTGCTCCCACATCCACAGATAATCATAGAAATGTTCCTACTGGTGACAGCAGACTGTGTATCTGGCCCATACTTCTGTAGAATTTTTCTGCTAACAATGCAACATACCTGAAATAACTATGAAAACTATGTAGGTTGGGTTTAGAGTTTGGTTTTGGTTTTTGTTTTCTTTTGGCAACAATTGTTTAAAAAAAAGCATGTTTTTTCCTATCTGTTGGATTTATTTATTTAATGCCATCACAGTGGAGAGTCGGAACTATATGAAGTCCTTAAATGGATCCATAGTTAGCCAAAAGCTCTCTAAATAATATGTGCAATTTTTTCAATTATTATTACAAAGTGGAGTCTTGTAATATCAGTCTATCACATACCTTCGCAAACCCCAGCATTTGAATCTTTCCAAAGAGGTCCATTGCATACAGGAATACCTATTTCCAACGCATTCCTTTTGTAGGTGTGTAAGGAACAGCTCCAGAGCACTAAAACCCATGAAGCTGGTTCTCTCAACTGCCCACTCAAATCCCACCCCTCCTATCCTGCAGGCATAGCCCTGCACATTTCTGCTTTGCCAATTAGCAGCTGCCTCTTCGCAGTTCATGTTAACGAAGTTGCAGCTTAATGTACTGCCAGGCAGGATGACTGTTCCTGCTCACTGGATAAATAATGGATTTTTCAGTTTGAGGGAAGAATTAAAAAATTATTCTAAAAACTTGGCTTAGGACAAACATTTAAAAAAAGAGGGATATAACTGGAGTAAAACAAAAAAAAAACCCCACAAAAATTTCATTCTGAGCAATGCTCTTCCCATTTGGGGTTACTTCACCTTTTCTTACATTGTGAAAATATACTACATCAGTATGAAAAGTCAAGGCTGCTTTTTGAGAAAAAAACAGCGACATGAAAATTAAATATTTGGGCAATTCTGGAGTGAAGGTTTTTCAAAATGCTGAAGAGAGACATGTTTTTACATCCCTTCTCTTTTTTTCCCCTCCAGCAGAATCTATTTCCTAAGTTCAATTCAAATTCATAAGTAATTTCTCTCCTCCCCATGCTCTCAAGAAACCCTCCAGTCTTGTGGTGAATTTGCTACTCAAAAATCACCCACCTCAGCCTTTTGCTAAAGGCACTCAAGCACCCAGCCACTCCTGGGGGGCCCATCCCCACTGCAGCTAGTTCCCTTCCCTGGTATCATCTGATACCTTCCCCTCTGCTCCTCTTCGCCACATTAGCAGCTATTAACAACACAGTATGTCTAACTTTCCTGAGTTTCAGGCAGTTTTTGTTCACAGCATCACAGAAATGTTGGTGGAATGGACCTCTGAAGGTCACCAATAAAACCTCCCCCTGAAGCAAGACTACTTGCCCATAGTACACCCATTCAGCAATGACTTCATCTAAATGAAGGCTTGAAAACCTCCAGGGATTTCACAACCTCTCTAAACATCTGGTCCCAGTGCTGCACCCTCCTCATGACAATTTTTTTCTAACATCCAGCCTGCACCTTCCCAGCAGCAATTTGCAGCAGTGATCATACTGAGTTCAATCCACAGTGGATTTTAACTATCTGAGTCTCATCTAACTGCAACTTTCAGTATTCTGACATGGAAAGAGTTAAAATGCGTAGGAGTTAGTATTTTTCAAAGCTGAAATAGTGTCAACGGAAGTAGTAGGATCTCTTCATCAATGAGGTAATCTAGTTTATAGCCTGAGTACTCTCCTGATGGGATTTGAACCCCTCTCAAGCAGGGCTTTCCAGCAATGTTTTGTTAGATGGCCCCATGGAACAAAGGATAAAGGCGGAGCACCCTTTTCTTTTCTTATTCTTTTTGTCCCTGTAGTTTTTTCAGTCTTATGAAAGAAGGGACATCTCTAACATCAGAAAATGGTTTATGGAGGAAAGTCGCTTCTGCAGCCCAGAACTTGGACATTTTTAGTTGAATGTGCTTGCTTACATCAAGTTTGGGGGTAACAAGCTCTTTGCCCTGATAACTACACCTGCCCAACCTGTGCCTGACAAGCTCCACTCTTAAAATAATGGCCATAATTTGCAAGGTATGCTCTGTGTCCATCCATATAGATAGATCTACCATATACAAGGAGTAAATCATGCTTACACAGGAGTTAGGACACCAAGCTTTGTGCTCCGAGTTCACATTCCTCAATTAACTTCGAATTTCCCTAGTGTTGTTATGCCTACAGAGCCAAAGCATCATTCAGATAATGACCCTGTTCCTCTAAGCAGCACCTCCTCCATCCTGTTTATAACCAAAGTTCTAGGCCAGTCACTGCATGATGCAACCTGACAAAGCCTCACCGTCGTCAGCAGAGCTGGGGCGAGAAGCTCCTCTCTTAGTTGCAGCTTCTGTGCCCACAGTTTATGGGCTGTACCCTCAGACAGCTGCCACATGCTTCACCGGTGAGCAGATTCCTCCTGTCATGAACCCTCAGCTCAAACAGGTCACTACAAGTCTTTGAAGGGAACAAGAAAATGACATGAGTAATGCTAAGCAGGAATAAGAAATGCATATAACAACCTGCATAAACATTGGTCTTTTCATTCAACAAGCACAGCAAGTTCTGAAATTAAATAGATTCACACTGTCAAGGCTGCTGCTGCTCTTCTCAGAAGCACAGATCTCTAGGCTACCTTGGGACTTACCATGCGCAATGTAAAGTGGCACACACAAGTAGCAAAGCACAGCTGTCCTCTAATCTTTGACTGATAGTTTTATTTCATAAAAGAGACAAAATCAATTTTGCATCCAAGTCTATCTGACTTCAACACAGCAAGGAATTGAGTGATCTTAGGAAAGGGTTTAGACTCTTAGGTAAGTAAAAAGATCTTGTTGACATTGTTCATCAAAAGTTTTGCCAAAAATCTAGGCTCTTACCTAAAGAGTAATTGTAGTATGTAGTGTCTGTCGTCCACAAAAACTTCTATTCTGACCAAAAGATGAAAGCCACACCAATCTGAAATATTCTACCAGGATATCCTGTCATGCTACTCCCTGGTAATTTTAATTTAGGAAACAAGACTTGAAGGGAAATCCTAAGGCACTGCCTCCAGCTGACAGAGTGTCGTGGTTTAACTTCAGTCGGCAACTGAGCCCCCCGCAGCCACTCGCTCTCTCCCCCCCCACCCGGTGGGATGGGGGAGAGAATTGGAAAAGCACAAGTGAGAAAAACTCGTGGGTTGAGATAAAAACAGCTTAATAATTGAAATAAAATGATAATAATAATAACATGATAATAATAATAATAATACACAAAGCAAGTGATACACAGTGCAATTGCTCACC
>NW_008824986.1:13309234-13309735 GCF_000699105.1 Pygoscelis adeliae | reverse complement strand
TACCACACTAACGTCAAGGTCAATGTTCTAAAAACAAACCTCACAAGCGAGACATCACTAATCACTGCAGACCACAGCAAACTGCAAAACCCAACACCAATCTTTAACATGTACAGCAAAAAAAAGAGCATGATGCAGATTATACAAATCAATATCGAGAACAAAGAAACCAACATTGTGACCCACAACTATTAACAGATATAAGTTAATACACTCTGGTTAATCTGTTATTATCTCAAACCCTTCGGGCCCCACGCTGGGCGCCAAAAAGGACTGTCGTGGTTTAACTTCAGCTGGCAACTGAGCACCACACAGCCGCTCGCTCTCTCCCCCCCCACCCGGTGGGATGGGGGAGAGAATTGGAAAAGCACAAGTGAGAAAAACTCATGGGTTGAGATAAAAACAGCTTAATAATTGAAATAAAATGATAATAATAATAACATGATAATAATAATAATAATAATACACAAAGCAAGTGATGCACAGTGCAATTGCACACCA
>NW_008824986.1:13308290-13309035 GCF_000699105.1 Pygoscelis adeliae | reverse complement strand
AAAAGTCCTTGGCTAGTGTAAGCATTACCTAGCAACAGCTAAAACATCGGTGCCTTATCAACTTTGTTCTCATCCTAAATCCAAAACACAGCACTGTACCAGCTACTAGGAAGGAAATTAACTCTATCCCTGCCGAAATCAGGACACAGAGCCACCCTGTATTACATAATCCCTTTAATAAATACATTCAGATAAACATTAAAAGTACTTATGTTTTCTGCCCATGTACCTTCTCCTGAGGGCCTGATCCAAATCCAACTGCTGCCCCAGAAGCCTCTTCAACTTGCAATTAAATCAAACCTGGTGGTAGTTTAGTGATAATATGGTCCGGTCTTCCAGCAGAGGGAAAGGCTCAGCAATGGGACCTGAAATAATGGGTACACTTTGGTAGGTTCTGTGTGTCCTGGCCTTACATTAGTCAAAAAAGGGAAGCCACAGTGGCATTAGATGAACACTACGGTAGATAAGAGCTGACTGGTTTACTGGTTGTCCTCCTGTTCCTCTTCCACTCCTCAAACTCATTAAATTTCTGTTCTGATAGCTGATCACAGGGTTACATAGAAACTCCACCCAAATCATAGAATCATAGAATCATAGAATCATAGAATCATTAAGGTTGGAAGAGACCTCCAAGATCATCGAGTCCAACCGTCAACCCAACACCACCATGCCCACTAAACCATGTCCCTAAGTGCCTCATCTACACGTCTTTTAAATACTTCCAGGGATGGTGACTCAACCACTT
>NW_008824986.1:13304585-13307233 GCF_000699105.1 Pygoscelis adeliae | reverse complement strand
CCCTGGTTGTCCCGCACCTGCCTTGTGAGCGCCCTCAAGATGATCTGCTCCATAATCTTCCCTGGTACTGAGGTCAGGCTGACAGGCCTGTAGTTCCCCGGATCCTCCTTCCGGCCCTTCTTGTAGATGGGCGTCACATTGGCCAGCCTCCAGTTGTCTGGGACCTCCCCCGTTAACCAGGACTGCTAATAGATGATGGAGAGCGGCTTGGCTAGCTCCTCTGCCAGCTCTCTCAGCACTCTCGGGTGGATCCCATCAAGGGATCCAATCAAGGCTGTCTCTTGCAGAATCCCATTCACAATGGCAAATAGTCTATGGTCTAAAGGATGATTCTAATGATTTTATAACAAAGTAGACAAAGAATATACTGAATTTGGGAAGAGAGTTATTTTGTCAATATTTGGCTAGTATGACAAGATTTCAAAGGAAAAGTTGGGAAAAGTTGTGAATAATCCTTCATTGTTTCAATGGCAATTCAGTTCCATAAATCATTTGCAAAGAGGCACCTGGGTCCATCGCATCAGCTGGGTTTCTAATCTGTGTGCCAATTACAAAATAAACCCCCCAGGCAATTTAAAAGCTGGCTAGAATACTCTGGTGTTTTCCAAGATTAGGACAGAAAGAAGTGTAATGGAGAAGCTGTTCATCAGCAAAATGCTAACAGCTGGCCACATTTTGCTTTTGAATATGTATCAGCCCTGCTGGCCTTCCTCAGGTAGACTGCAAAGAGTAAGCTCAGGCTCTTTTTAAATACGCTTGTTTCCACTGGCAAACAATGGAACAAAAGGACAATCAGATTTAATCAATTGATTTCAATGTGCCGTTTTCAAATAGCTTTCCTTTAAATGATTCAAGAGACAAAAAGAGGGAGAGAAAAGTCAAGCAATAAAATGTAATGATTCTCATTAACTGCTATGAATTGACTGTTTCATGGTTTAAGTTTGGCAAGAACTGTGAGTCTTTCACATTTTCATCAGATGAGGTCTTATATCCAAGCAAAGCCACAAAATTTAAATCTAGACTCCAATCCTTTTGTTTGGATGCTGATTTCAGATTGGGTCCATTTTAAGTTAATTTGTCCTATAATTGCAAAATAATCAAAATAACTTTTTCAGTCTAAAATGCCATCTGTGTTTGTCTTTAATAAATCTTGATACATGAATCATCTGTATTTTTACACTGTTGCCAAAAGGACATAAGAACCTTATACCAAAATTGGAAATGCTATGAGGCTAGATGACATTTGCAAAGAATGTCTTGTCAGAATAGTTTTCCACCTAACCTTTAATAAGTTTATTTTCCATATATTTATTACTGTCAAGGGAAGAACATTGTGTCCTGGAATAAAATATTTACGGACTTTCTATGTCTTTGTTGCCTAGGTCTCCTGGTTCAAAGAACCACTCAGAGGCTTTTAAACTGTTCACCATGTCATTTTCATCAAGTTGTACTTTTGCTGGGTTCTCTGCACTTTTTCTGTTGTATTAGTGCAGATTGGGAAAGTTTTTCCTTGCAATCAAAATAGTTTTCTCAAATGCATTTAGGAAAGTATTTTTAATATATATATTTGTAGTATTATTGCATATTGCTAATAATAGTGTGATTGCAAGTGACTTAAAGCAGCACCACAGGACACCTCCAGCTCACAGACCTTACATTCCTCATGCTTGATTTAATTTTTTAATAGATCTAAATCTTTGCGTATCCTGCTCAGGCTCTTCAGCTTCCAGTTCAGCATGTCTGGGGCATCTCCGGAATCATACAGCCAACATATAACTAAGCCTTTTATTCCCTCCTCCACACTGCTTTCCTCTTTACATTTCCCCATCCAGTATTAACCCTCGTGTTCTTTGTGAATTTTGGCTGTTCATTACCAAACAGTCACGTGTAGTGGTGTTTCTCTTTGCAGGAGTTGTAATGTGTTCTGACACCCTAACATCGCAGTACAGCCTTGGCAAACCTGCACTTCCAAAACTCTCTGTCTTCTTTTGTGAGTGGTATTTCTCTTGGGGTTATTTTAGCCCATTCCTGTCAGTGCCCAGTAAGTTTGTTACCAGGAACGTGGGCAGAAAGGTAGATTCTTGCACTTACTTCCTGCCTTTGTTTTACTTGCTTCCCTCTGATTTCTCCTGTTCTTTTCTTAACCCTTATTTTTTCTGTTTTCTTCCATGATTCCTTTTAAGCCGGTTCACAGATGCACATTGCATGCATAGTCTAACAGTATATTCTTTTACATCTCTCAGGGGAAAGAACATAAAGCAAACAAAAGTAGAAAACACCTGCTCTTTGATGAGAGAAAAGCTTGTATCGTGTTTTCCAAGCCACCACCTTGTGGTGAGATTTCACTACCTGAGAATTTGACATGATAGCCGAAAGTGAGAATAGGATGTACACTGCCAACCCACACTATTCTCAGAGCCTGTAAACCAGTTCCAGTTCCTCTTTGAAACAGATCTGTTGTTTCAAGGGTTTGTTAATATTCATAGCCTTTTCTCAGGAGTTGCACAATTCTTCACATTTAATGAGGAGGTTGAAAAGTTGGTAAACAAGTTGAGGAAGGTATAAGATAATAGGGAAAAGGTCAGACCAAATAAAGATCACACTGCATTAAGGACAAACATAAAGACATCCTTTGTGATTTATTCAGT
>NW_008824986.1:13293650-13304231 GCF_000699105.1 Pygoscelis adeliae | reverse complement strand
TCCAGATTTCTGAATTCTCAGGACAGACAGTAATTCTTTGCTGGACCGAAGGTGAGAGGTGATACTGGTACACACGAAAATCAGGTCAGGAAAACATTAATTACACTGCAAAGTACTGGTAAAAACATCCTTTAAAACATTCATTGCTTGTAAGAGAGCAAGAACAGGAGATAAAAGTTCAAACGGGATTTTAATTAGATGCCTTGTTTACTGTGTTTTGTCAGACACATGCTAAGAAGAAACTTTTCTCGTCTGTAGCCATTCACCATATAGCACTTAACCTCCTCTAGCATGTCAAGCAGCTGACCTGATGTAGAGGAAACCTGATGCAGAAATGCAAACGTGTAACTGACTGCAGAGGCGTTCAGGTTGCTGTCATTGCCTTTCCCCATATTGGGCACAGCCAGACTCTGATCCCAGGCTGAGATCACCTATCGTTTTATCCCCTCTGATGGGGATAAAAAACCAATGTGCTTTTTTTCTTTGTTTTGGGTCATGTCAAAGCATATCTCTCGAGTTCACTGCAGTTTGCCACAGAGCAAACAAGCCCAAAGGTGAAAATATAAGTGTTAGAGCTGGATCTCAAGAGACAGGACTGAGACATGCAAGTCCACAGAACCGGCTGTATGCTGCTATAGCAATAAGGTTTCAGGCTATGTCCTGCTTTCTGCTCTCATACTTATTAATATTTCACTCTGAGGAGGAAGGACTACTATTCATTTTATATGATTAAACAACTGATCAATAAGGGGCAACTATGATTCATTCAATACTTGATTACAGATTAGATAAAAAGCATTGTTCTGAGTCTGTCCTAAAGAACAAAATTAAAAGTAGACGTCTAGGGAGATATAAAATCACAATAGTTTTCCTGCTTTTCCTCCTTTTCAGTCTCATTAAAACAGAAATCACAAATGTTTTTATTACCCTGCCTTCAGCAGACAAGCATCATGACAGAGAACAATAAAGAATTTTTTTAAATGAAATTCAGATAACTAAGAATACAAATGTAAAAGGGAAGCAAAGAAAACTTTTGGGAGAAGATTGATTGTTATATACTATATAAGCCTCAAAACACTGCTGCCTGAGTCACTAAGCTGAGGTTTAGCAGATCAGGAGGCCAAACTCAGAAGTATTTTATGACTTTGTATTTTGGAGCAACTGCAAACCATAAACCAGATTTGCTGTTCTTCTCATGTGTTGTCCTTCAACCATTCCTATTGCTAAATCCACTAGACAAAAATTTGTCAAGGACTTGAAGTTATTGTGGCCTTTGCATGCTTGTTAGACTGATTATCAAACAGATACCCTGTCAATCTACTGACTGCTTAGATTTTCGGTCTAACAGTGAATGGGGCGTTTTTTATGGAAATATTTGTGACTTGATGAGTCTAAATACCATATCCAATAGGGGACCGTCTACTGGTTTGGAGATGAACTGCGTGACCGGAGGAGGTTAGGGATTTTCAATCTCAAACTTCAGGAGCACTGCTACACAACTACTCTTGATCTTCTCAACACCCTGCAACTCATTTCCACAAGACAGAGCATACTGAGAGAGGAATATGCCAGTGAATATTTTTGAGTTATAATAATTTAACTCCAGCTGTTTTCATTATCCTCTGATGGGGATAAAAAACCAAACACAGTCAATTCTGAACATAATGAAAGACATTCTTCTGGTTCATGTCAATGACTTTTAAAATGTGTCTTGCAAAGGAGTATAGAAACATTAAAAAAAGCCCTGCTTTCTTATGTGAAGAGCCAAATATTGTGCAACATGATATTAAATTTAAATAATTAATTACATGCTGCCAAATTCAGCTGTATAACCTGTGGTTTTCCTGAAATGCTAGCAGTTGTTTCAGCTAGTCTTTATGGCTCTGCCTCAAAGCCCATTGAAATGGATCACAGTCTCTCTATTGACTTCAAGTAGTCTTAAATCAGATCCTCAATTTGGGGACATTACTGAAAAAAAAAATAAAAAAAAATTAGGACCAAGATTCTAGTCTTACTCACAGAAGAATAGAAATGAGATCTTTGGTGTACAGCATTTGTTAAAGTATCAGTATCCAAGCCCTGATTTTGCACATATTAAAAAAGTTAAGGAGAAGAAAATCATGTCCATTAGACTTTAATATCTGATTAATGAGTGTTAGAAGCACAGAAATAATTTTAGAATTCCAGAGATTACACAGAATATTCAATTGTCCTTAGGGAGGAAAGTTATTTTTCTGCCAATAGTCTCAAGTAGAAAATACTTCTAAAAACATCTGAAGACTGTCCAGATAAGTAACTGCTAAGGCTAAGGCTACAGTACACGAACAGAGAGGCAGAACTCTGTACAGTCATACTTTCATCATCATGTGTCAACGAATAGACCATACATGGAAGCATTTGAAGAATTGAAAAATATAGCCCATATTAATCAACAGGATTTTTCCCTATCATGCATGGTATCCACAGAATATTATCCATGGGTATTCAAAGGATAACCATCCTTTCTCAGACTTAAATTATTCATACAGCATATGCTTATTATGGTTAGTCCTTTCATGCATCTGTAACCTCTATGACTCTGAAGTCCAATAAAAATTAATTCTTCCACCTATGTTTCTTATGCAGCATAATCATAGAATCATTGAACGGTTTGGGTTGGAAGGGACCTTTAAAGGTCATCTAGTCCAACCCCCCTGCAATGAGCAGGGACATCTTCAACTAGAACAGGTCACTCAAAGCCCCATCCAGCCTGACCTTGAATGTTTCCAGAGATGGGGAGCATCTACAACCTCTCTGGGCAACCTGTGCCAGTGTTTCACCACCCTCATCGTAAAAAATTTCTTCCTTTTATCTAGTCTGAATCTACCCTCTTCTAGTTTAAAGCCATTCCCCCTTGTCCTGTCACTACAGGCCCTACTGAAAAGACTGTCCCCACCTTTTTTATAAGCCCCCTTTAATGAACATCTTACAGATTTTCTAACCAAGATTCACATAGCACTTGACAAACATATTTCTTCCACAGAAATTTCGGTGTGTAGATTCCACAGAACTTTCTATAAAGCTGTATTAATCTAAGCCAAACATGAACTGCTACATGACCTCTTAGTAAATGCCTTCCTCAAGCAGGAAATGCTGAAAAGCTGTGATGGGGCCAGGACCTAAAGGCAAAGGAGTTAATTCAGGGCTTATTTTAATTTCACTTGACATGCTCCTAGATTTAGACATAAAAGATTAATCCAATTTTATCCATATAGCAGCTTTTTTAAATGGTCATTAGAGTTTACTCTAAAATACCAGTTTGGCACTGAAAATTGTTTCAACTGGATATTCCCTCTTCTGCTTCAGATGCACTGCACACTCACATTCACTCCCAAGAAATGACAAGCCACACCAACTGAATTTCATGCCATCTTCACCGGCACTGACCAGAAACATCAAATCAGCCAGAGTAAAAAAATAAAAATCTTCTTGACTGATATTTGTCTTCATGTCAGAAAATGTAAACCAGTCAACACATAGTGTATCAGGCATATAAATGTCACTAACAATAAACACACCTTTTCCAAATCACGTGGGGCCATAGCTAAAACAATAAACATGCTCTACATTGCAATTCTCCTAAAAGGAATGGTTTTTTAGCCATAAATCATGGCTTGGTCTGCATGAGTATATCAGGCTATAAGACAGGAGGAGACCCTGAGCCTTCACAGTTCCAACTACCCGAGACACTGTGCGCCTGGGGGTGCTGCAAGCAAGTGATGTACCTTGCCTTTGCACCTCTGAGAAAGCCAAGATCTGGATCCTTTTCTCTCCTATCCTCCTAAACTGATTAAGCCAGTGTGGGGATGCAGAGCAGATGGTCCCAGCTGGCCATAAGGAAGGAAGCTGATGCAGAGCATGCCCTTCTGCCACAGGTAGGTAGTAGTCTGCTATATCTGTGGCCAAAAGTCCTTCCTGCCTCCATCTGCACAATGTTGGAGGTTTGGGGGGGGTTTTTTACTAGGCCGTGTGGAAGAGCCAGGACAGCCCTGGTGGGGTGCTGTTACTGCCCACTGAATTAAACTGGAGAGCAGGAAGTGTTATTGCTTCAGCACATTTCCCAAATACATGCAAAGTGAAATTGCCTGTCTGGTAAAAGAGAATTTTCTACTTTTACATCAGAAGTCTCAGGTACTAGAAGAAAATAATTTGTTTCTAAAGACTGCAGATAACTTCCTAACAGAAGGCCAGAATGAGGTGATTTAAGCTAATCTCCTTTTCTTTGCACATAATAATTTCCTGCCTCACAGGATGGCAGATGGCAACATCTCAGAAGGGGCAAATGCGATCACTGTGTTCGTACCTAAGGGCTGTATGATGTAACGATTAAAAAGGTAGTGCTAGTAAGGGATCAATTCAACTCCCTAAACATAGGCAACTCGCATGTTTGAGACACTTCACAGTATTTAAGACATTCACATGGGGCTAGCAGATAGGATGCAGGACCTAGGGAAGACCAACACCCTCTTGGAGCCACAGCTGGTGACCAAGAAAGTTACACAAAAATGTATTAGATGCCCGTATTTAGGCAACTGGATCAAGACTTAATTGACATATCAACTAGAAGAATCTGCCATATGAGAGACTGAAAATCATGTTATCTACAGGTAAACCATTAAATGGAAGCATTTAGAGTCAGCACTTCCATGAGTACATGGAAATATAAAATAGCAGAAATTAGTATCAGCCATTGATCGGATAAGGCTAGTAACACAAAGCCATCAGAACCATGTTGCAAACAGAGCTAATTGAAATTTAAAACAAACAAGCAAAAAAAGAGCAGAAAATTCTTTCATGGGTATGAAAGTATGCTGAAGGTTCCTTTTTCAAGCAGTGAAAGGGCCTACAGCAGTAAACTGATGCCAGACACACCCAAATGAAAGGAAAACAAAAAGAGTTAATTCATGCAAAATGCTCAAGACCATTTCTACTCCTTCCAAAATGCTTACCAGTCTCCATTCCTTCCAATCATCTTAGCAAGCCTTGATGTGCCTTCCTGAAACACACACCTCAGCCCAAAACACAAATTGTACTTTAGTTGAAGCCAGGATATTGGGTCCAGAATAGCAAATGCTCCAGCAATTTAACAGCCCATGGCATACAGTAAGATCAAATGGTCCCTTCTGGCTTTAAATTCTACATCATTGGACACCAAGGGGGAGCAGTCCCTTTCATTTCATCACCTTTCATTTATAGGAGTTCACATAAATTCTAGGATGGCTGAGTCAAATATGTCTCAACAGAGAGAGAATGGGATTCGCCCTCTTTAGCTGTAGCTGTCTAATCTCAGTAAGTTATCAAGGTGTCCTATAATCAATGGAAGAGAGCTGGTGATTCATTTCCAGCTGCAATAAGGGTAGACACCCTTTATGGTGGTGTTTTCTCTCTCCATCTCGCTTTCCATAATGGGATGTTGGGCCACCAGCTAAGATCAGACACCTACCTTCTAGGTTGCTAAACTAGGTGTGTTTATTCAATTACTGCTGACCCAAATGATTCTCAACTGTTTCATATTCAACAGCTCCAGAAACACACATGCTGTTCACTTTCTTGTAGTTCTGATAACTGTTCACTTGCCAGAAACAAGTCCAGAGTGTCAGCACTTGCCAGGTTTTACCCAATGGAACTTGCTAATTCACCGAAGAGGAGGTTCATTTTCATATTATCAGTTGGAGAGAAATAGGAAAACTTACCTTTTTAGGTTAAAAAAAAAGAATCATAAGAGGAATCACAAATAAAACTGCCATTAAAAAACTGAAAGATTGAGCAGGAAAGATACGTGAATAAAGTGGAAAAGTCCAAAGTACTTTTAAAGAAAACCAGTATTACCTTTTTGTACCAAAACTCAGAGCTGAAAATAAGTGACTCCTGCAAATTTCTACCACTCTACATAGTATTGATGTACATTCTAACCTGCATTTCTTAAATCTGCAGCTACTGTGGCTCAGTTTTGTAACAACTAGTAATCATATAAAAAAATCAACAATGATCTGGTATAAATGGCAGATGGCAAACTGCAAGTCTTAGAGGATATAGTGTCAAATACTTAACAAATTCTGAAGTTTAGAGACGAAGGACACCCACACGCACATGAGCTTATTCCTATGTTGCATAAAATTCCCAACATCAATCAGATCACTTTATTTCCCTTGCCTTCATCTGTTCATGCAATATTTCCGTAAACAGCCACTCATAAGTACCTAGACACCTAAAAATAAGTAAAGTTATTACCACAAAGAGAGAAACGATAGGCAAGAATGATCTCTGGACCTCTGAACAGCGGGAGGATTTTGTGTTAGCTTTGCTGTCCTTGGCTGCATTTCAAAGCCAACTGGAATTGTAGAACTGGAAACAGCTTCTCTTTTCCCTCTTTTCCCTGAAACCTGAAGTAAAATAATGTCTCATCAAAATGTTCTGCAGATGGTAGGCTTCTTTTGAACAATGATTTCAGGAGAGAACTGAAATACTTTAATTAAAAAATGTTACTTCAGTGCTTTATGGGAATTGAACTTTGGCTTCTTTATGTTTCCAGCCTCCTATCAGAAAAAGCAGCAGCTAGACCTGGAACAACCCGCAATCGAAGAAAGGTGATCCCTGCACTGTAACCAGACCTGGAGAACCAGGAAAACCTATAAGAGTAAAGGAATCCCAGCAAAATTAGCTCACCTATATTATCACTAATCATTTAAAAATTTGAAGTTAAAAAGCACCAAAGAAGTTACTTTTGAGCTGTAGCAACCAAAACCAACAGTCCTAGTAACTGAAGGTGACTTGTGTCTCTGGAGATTAGACTGCTGTGAGCTACAGCAGAACACACACCAGGAGCTGCCTCTTCTGCTATATTCCCCCCTCCACCAGTTTTTCATCATACAAGTGAGGCAAGAACCTTAGGGCTTGCTTTCTTGTCTCCCTTTAGACATACTGCAAGATACACCCTGGTTTGGAAAACAACTGCTGTACACTTTAAAGAAAGGACGAACCCTTATGCAAATGAGCAACCTTGTATAAAAGACATGCTAATTCACTTTTAATTGAAGTGTTGACATTAAATATGGAACTTGGATTACATTAACAGATATCCAGATATCTGAGCAAACTAGTCCAAACTGCAGGATCCCTATATTATAATTAGCATGTGCTGCTGTATGACTCAGGATCCTACACACAACTCATTAATCTGTCTACCTGTGTCTAGATCAGCGTTAAGGAATGTTAGCAGCTCAATGAACCCTGCCTGGGAGAACAACTATGTGTAGCTCATATAAAATTCTGTTTTCTCTAGCTTCTCGTCTATGGGAGTAAACTCTCCCCCCCTCAATAGAGTAAAAATAGTTGTTAAAAATTGCAGAAGCATTGACACTTGGAAGGGATTCCCAGGAAAAAAAAAAAAAAAAAAAGAAATTCAGAGAAGGAAGATGATCTTTTTGCTTTATCAAGAGCAGAGAAAAAAAGAAGCTGACAGCAGAAAGGACTCCTGGAGTGTGAGAAGTCACATAGACAATAGGTGATCTTTGACTTCTTGGAGCACCGTGACTTGCAGCCAAAAATCCTTCAGGACAGGAAGAGAACTTGAGCAAGAAAAAAATTAATTTTATTGTTTTGACTAAGCCAGGAATGGCTGGATTTAGAACACTTTCCAAAAAGCTCAGGGGTCCGTTGCTCCTACTGGCACAAACTCATGATGAACACACAGGATTCAAGGTCTGAGACCGGGTGCCTAAGTTACAAGGGTCTGTCCACAGAGCAAGGTTAGTCTTTGGAGGGTGGGGGATCACTGGACCAGAAGATGCCACTTCCTTGAAGAGGTGAGAGAAGTTATACCTGCGAGGAGATTGAGAGGCCAAAGAGGTGTTGCTGAAATTCTTCAGACTTTAAAACTATAAAAGACTGGCCACGGCTGAGTGGGGAGAATTCAACAGTTATACTGTTATATCAAGCTTCTTGATGAGAACTTTCCTCAGTACTGATCTTACTTGTGGCTTTATTTCAAAATACACCAAAGCCAAACTTGGTGATATAACAGAGCTGCCCATGAGCATGACCGTGACTTTGAGAGCGGGAATTGCAATTGATCGTGCCTCTTGATTGATTAAACACCGAGGCACCTTAGCAAGCAGCAAACCAAAAAGTTTTACAATTTCACATTATATACAAGAAACACTTGTTTTTTTCATTTGTCTCACCAGCACACCTTGAAACAGATATGACGCACTGAGACTGTTAACCTCTGTGTCTGCTGCCAGAGATGTTAAAACTGTGCTTGCGGATCAGGTGGCTCAGTCAATCTGAATGATCAAGGCTGCCAGTGGAATGCCATAAATCTGTAAAATAATCCTCCTTGAGGTTAGAGTTTATCAGCTTCGGGTTTGCCTGAACTAAGCCTAGCCTCTCACATCATCTGACAGCTCACTACAGACTATGTAGCCTCAGAACACCGAGACCGTAAATAACTCTTTCCAAAATCAATTGTAATCTGCATATTTGAGCCAACCATATACTCCTGCAGTTGGGAAGGGATTAGCCTTTGCTTATGCCAGGAGTTTGCCTTGCATTGAAGAAGATAGCACAAGTCCAATAAATTACGTGCTTGGTGCAGCACCAGCCATGTGGAAGTTTAGAGTCAACTCTATTGATATTCACTCAAGGGAGTAACTCATGTCAAAACCCAGCGACCTGCGATCCAAATAAAACAAAAAAGAAAGCTTGCCCTTCAGTTTATGTATGCATTCATAACTCATACAGGCAGAATTCTCTTTCCGCGTATTGGGAACGCCTTTCTAAGTTGACACCTGCAGCAGTTTGCGGTGTTATTTCATAGCTAGTTTATTATAGCCTTTGGAATGGAAATACGGATGGTCATTAACAAAACCAGCACAAGCATAGCCATTACAAAGGAGCATTAGAAACCATCCAGGGTGGGAGAAGTACCTTGATATAGAAAGCAACTCTTTCCAAAATATCTTTCCAGATTCTGGGGGGAAGGGAAAGGACTTACTTGACAAAAACCTTTTCCAATACCAGCTTCAAGAGTTTGACTTTACAGTTGTTTCACAATGGATTCCCAAGTCCTTTACTTAACGTGCTTTCATGGAAAGTGCATCATATTGCATTTTCCATCCTTAGGGATTCCATGCTGTGGTCAAACAATTATGTATACATCTGGCTCCCTCATTCAAGTCTGAGTCACAGAAAGTCCTATCCCTGATGACACCAGCTTTTAGCAGCTTTTATTTTGCAATTAATTGCTCTATTCACAGAGTATAGCTGGTAGAAGTACAGTTTGGGGGGTGGAGCTGTTTTGAATATCAGCCAATATTCAGTAGTACTCATTTTATTTGAACTAGCAGGGTAATTTACCTGTTTCTACTTTTAAATCATACTTACCAGTCTTCACTTATCTGATGCAGGATTTGGAGCTTGTCTGTTGTCCAAATAAATCTCAGAAACTCAGGTAATCAAGTTCCCACAGCACTGGGTATAGCTGAGGATCACTGCTTTACACAGATGATTTAAGGGCATCGTTCTGATCTATGATATAATACAGTCTGTCAGGAGCTCAGAAATTAAATCAAGAAGAGAAATCACTAAGACTTAAGTAGATTCTTAAAGTTAGTATGATACATAAAAATATGTCCTAGAACTTTTATACACAATTTGAACCTTTTACATTGCAGAAACATTAAAAATCATTGAAACACGTCTGTCTTTAGTGTTGTGTACACTGTAATAATCACAGATAAACAGTTGAAATGACTTAGTGGTTCTATAACAACTATGTCCCAATGTCATTGAACTTTATTTATAAGGAGTGATATAACCAGATCATTTCATTAATATCTGCAGTGTCATTTCTGCACTTTATACCCCTCTTGGAACACAAACTTAGGCTTTATGAGACTACATGTTTGTTTGGGGCACTCTACAGCTTGATTTGCAATATGCTGAACACCCTCGTGCTTCACTATGGTCCACAGGGGTGCATAATTCCTTGCAAGATTCACCTTTTAGTCTCCTTGTTCGTGTTTTCCCCCCCTCTCAGTTTCCATTTGGCAGTGGAGCCATCAACATATCAGAAAGGCAAGTAATGAAAAAAGAGTAAGAAGTTGAAAAAGCAAAGTCTCTGCCATCTTCAAAGCCCCCTTTCTCTAATTTGTTCATTCTCTATCTTCCTAGTCCCACTGCCCAAAGGAGATAGATTACCAAAAAAAAATTACCAGTCGATACCTCCAATATGACTTCTGCAGCAGCAAAGAGCCTATGGTCAGCACGGGCTGCACCTCTCCAGGTACAAGCTATTGTTCTCTAATGACTTCATGGCCAGAGAGCACCTGTGCTTCTGAAGATGATGCTTAAACTAAGAGCTGAAGCATCGGCATCATTTGCAATGTAGTTGTGTTTCTGAACACAAACTCCTGGTTGCTGACTTCACTTTGCTGCTTGTTTTAGCTGAACACTGTTGTTTCTCAAATTCCCTCCCACTATGGATCTTATCAACCTGCAGAGTAACATACCAGCATCCTGGCTTTCTGTCTGTGA
Organism: Pygoscelis adeliae; assembly: GCF_000699105.1. NCBI lineage: Eukaryota > Metazoa > Chordata > Aves > Sphenisciformes > Spheniscidae > Pygoscelis > Pygoscelis adeliae. The sequence goes on along the minus strand of NW_008824986.1, from coordinate 13,293,656 downwards.
GGAAAT
>NW_008824986.1:13270090-13293634 GCF_000699105.1 Pygoscelis adeliae | reverse complement strand
AAGCCTTTGAACTGGGCCTCTCACAATACCTGTTCTGTAGTCAGCTTTATAATAAATGCTTGTGTCAGCCTGGAAGAGGCTCAGAATCCTCTGAAAGCCAAAACAGATGACCAAATGACAAGGTTTGATTGTTACCTAATTTGCAACAGGTTATTTTGACACAAACAGTTAATTCCTCGGGCCACTTGTTGCACCTCCTATAGTGTCGTAGCCCCAGTTTTCCCTCAGCTAATGTCATCAGCCTGTTTCCTACCAGCAACTTTTAGTACAGGGGTGTGGGTACATGCAGAAATGCAAATGGGAGGCTGATCCAAAACAAATCAGAGGACAGCTATCACAAGTGCTATACTGTTCTTATTTTTATACTGAATGAGTAGAGACTTCATTTAACACCTACAGGAAGGTACTAGAGAGGCTCGCAGAGCCAGCAAGGTCGAGTTTTGGGTGCAGGGATTCAAGGCGGCAGAGTCACATCCGGAGTGTTCAATACTCGTGCAGCAGTGAAGCAGTGAAACCACTGAAATGCTGCATGTCAGGGGCAAGGTTAAATCACCACAGGCAAAGCAGTCACTAGAGATGAGAAACAATACTCCAAAGATAAAATACCCCCGATAAGAAGAAAACATATACATGTAGGTAGAGGACTCCCACCCAGCCTTGCACATCAGGGCTGTATTAACAAGGCTTGCTTTCAAGAGATCAATGGACATTGATCCTTCTGACAGATCAGTCCTACAGAGAGGTGGAGGATTTTCATAAGTTAGGCAAGTAAGAGAAAAGAGACAGCAATAGAAGTCCTGTATGCATTTCTCTGCCTAAATTCCTCACTGTTTTCAAGCATTCTGAGACTTATATTACAGTTCAAGGTCTCCTGTTCTCCACACAGCTTTTCCACAGGCCGTTCTTGTGCAGCCAGCTTCTTTTAGTCCCAGCTGAAGCTAAAAAGGATCCTTTTGCATGTTTCTCTGGGGATCTTTCTTGCTCAAATATGTTTGTTTCTAAGGCTCCCATTTAACTGTGCTAATAAGAGTGCAGGTCAGAAAGGTACTAAACTTCTTCATGAAATAATGAGAAAATATTTTTCTAAGGGAATATTTATGTGGGATTTGTGGTTTATACCTTTACCCTTCATATTCTGCTCTTGGATTTATTAAGAAACTGTGCTCTGTTCTGAGAAGTATCATTTCTGAGTCATTTCCATCAACTGTCATAACAGTAGCACAGTTGGAGCCCATAGATGCAGCTAGGGATACTGAAGCAACCGCAACAAAAGAGATCATTGTGGGCCTTTTTTATTTCTGAGTAATGACAAATGGGTGGATTGGATTGCTGAGGTGCATCTTGTAGGATGGAACTCCACGTCCTCCAGTGGGGATGAGAGTCTGGATGAATTCAGATGGGGTAGCAATATAGGTAATCTAGGAACCATAACAAGCATAATCCTCACCACAGGACTCCAAAAAACTTGTCTTGCTGCTATCTCTCCCTAAAAACACTTTAGCTTTCAGTATTCCTTCAACACCAGTAAAACGGAAATACTAAAATTAAACTTATCCCAAATCTTTGCTACACTTAGAGTTAAAATACATTAGTTCCTTCCTTATACCCTCCTTGAGTGTCTGTGTAAAGTCATCAAAGGAGAATTAAAATAGGTCTCTCTAAATAGACATCAGTATCTGGTTATTCAGATTATATTGCACACAATCCAGTTCTAAACCATGATAGTAATTGTATAAGCACAATGGACCCATCTTTGAAAGTTCAGCTGAAAGCTGTTCTTCAGTGATCCTAATAATGAAAAAAATTGTTAGGACCCTGACAATGTGTTGAAACAGTAATTTAGCTGTTTTGCCAGCTTTTTTGGTTAATTGCACCTCCCCTGTAATAAATGTGGAGATATTCTGCTCTCAGTTATGCTATGAACTAAGATAGTCATTTTGGACTTGTAAACAGATTAATCTAGATTTACATATGGAAAACCAAGAAAATAGTCCAATTTCAAGAGCTTAAGTATGCCTTTTTGTGTTCATTTGAAGACTCCCAAACAAAGCAACAGAAAGACTCATCAAGGGACCAGTGTTGGAGAAAGCTCAAGTCTCCAGGCAATTGAATCCCCAGGGGACAAGCCCAGGGACAGCTCTGCTCCTGGGTCTGTGCAATGGTTGTCTTCAGCCACAGAAAGGAACATGGCCAGAGCCAGACTGTGCTTTACTTAAACCCTGTTGCCTCAAAGATGTGACCAAGCAAGCTATTAAATGCAGAGCATCTTCTCTTTCATTTCCCAAATCCTCGCTTTCTCTATTGCAAGCGCAGATCCAGTTTAAGTCCTAGACCTAGGTTGAGCCCCCTTGCTGCAGAGCCCTCTCCTGCATCTGTGCCTCGCCTGGCAGGTGGTAGGCTCGGGTTTAGATTCACCTCTTCCAGTACATCAGTAATGTTCAGCAACACCCTGGAGGGACACTGGGGTGCTGTGGGGTGCTCAACTGCTGCTGGCTGGCAAGGTGGCACAGGTTTGTCCCATGGGGATGCCCTGCCAAGGGTCGCTCTCCACTCTGGGATTCATTTTCCTCTTTGGCTCAGAAAGATCAGGGTTTGCTGAGGTTTGGGGAGCACTGAAGAGCGTAAATTGAAGTGGGGAGGGTAAGGGAGGCTGGAATTAAAAGAGGATAATGAACAATTAGTTATTTCAAAAGCATTAAATTTGATTTTTTAAATACTCAGGATACAAAGGGCTCTACAAATATCAGAACAAAGCACTTCCTTTGGTCCTGCAGCAAACGGGATGTGCTAGAGTTATTAAATAGCCCAAGAAGCATGTTGAAACTCCTAAAGGAACCGCTTAGGAAGTTAGGTACTTTTCTGTTAAATCACATCAGTAATACAAAACCTGTCATGTTTATAGCTCCCCAAAGCACTCCTTAAATATGGTAATAGAAGTCTGACTCATCTAACATTGTCATTTTAATTGAAAGCTCTATCCTTCCTGACAGGAGCAAGTCAAAGGAAATACGGTTGGGACCGCACTTGAACCTCATGAAAAATACGAATGCTTTCTCTATAAAATGGTAAACTGGTGGTATAGCTTAGAGATTGCTCTGGCCTACGTTCCATATTAAAACATCCATAGTTCACTCCCAAAAATGGAATTTCATGGCTGATTCAATTTGCTAACATGAGAAATGGCACAACTCCATGAAACTTTTTTCCCGCTCAGAAGACTTTTTTTTCCCCCCTGAAAGATTTTTCACCCAGAAATTTCCAAGAAGGTTTCCAGCATTAGAAATCAACTGAATATTCCAATTTCATCAAAATGTTTCCATTAGTTTGAAATTTGTTTTCAGAATTTCATTCTGCTAGAAACTGTAACATTTTATCAAAAGCGTGAGTTACCCATTAAAGAGAAAATCCAGTTTCCAGCCTGTTCCATTAAGCAACGTGGTTGTGCTGAGTATAATAGTTTGAGTCCATATGCCTACATTTTTTCCAGTAGGTCCAAATCTGCAAATCGCCAGGCACAGTAGATCACACTGCTACTACACTCATCTCCGCTGGCTGGATCACAGCCTTCTACCACATACTTCACTCTTTGTAAGACCTGGAGAACTCCCTTAATATTCACAAAATCCAGTTTGCACCTATTTAAAAAAATAAAAGTCACTCTGGCACACATACAAGGGGAAGATAAACCTTATCAGTTGTTAAATACATCATCTTCCTAAATGATTGCTAGCAGCTAACACTGCCATTTCTGCCTTCAAAGGGCAGAGATATTTATATGAATAAATACTACATAGCCAACTCTGTACACTCATCACTTGCTGTATGTAAGTAGCGATCCTTGTCTTTTTTGCTGCATGCAGAGAGGACTGGAGTCTTTCCAGATGCCTTCTTTTTATCACACTGAGCAGTTTAATTGTCTTCTGGGTGCTCATGCGTACCTAACAGGTTGTAGGCATAACACACTCGCGTTGCCATGCATCACTGGGCCAAGAACACTCTCAAGGGAAGTAATCAGCACTCGGAGAGCTTCTCAAATGATAACAGCAGAGATCAACAACAACTCTTGCTAAGAAGGGTGGTAATAGTAATAGTTTTGCAATAAACTTCTCTATCTGCAGAGAGCAAAGGACAACTAACACCCTGTAATATTTTTGCTACTTTGAAAATAAGGACATGCACACACTGCTGATGCTGTGGTGAAGAGACCGGTTCCTTCCCAAAACCTTGCAGAGGAGAAGCGAAGAGGAAAGGCAGTCTTCACCTCTGCAGCAAAGCCATTTTGAAATATTAAAAATATTAAAACTCTGCATCACTGCTTAAAAATAAAGTCTGGGCTCTTCTTCACTACCAAGGGGGAAGGAGCAACGGTGCAGCACTCAGCTCTGTCCCCAGGCAGCTCCTTGAACTTGGGTCTGGCCAAGCCTCAGCATGGTGGTGACACTCACTCTTCACCTCCAGCCCCCAGATGCTTCTTTCTGCCCCATCAGGGGCCCCTGAGCTGGTCACACAACCACTCCCTGGGCCGCTAACAAGCTGGGATAGCTTAGCTGGTCTTCCCTTACGAGCTCGTTCAGCCCCCGCGGGAGAGCTATCCCAGCAGAGGTGACGGGGGGGCTGCCCCGGTGGGGCTGCACACAAAGCAGCTGGGGACAGCAATGTCCTCAGCCGGCACTGTTGCAGCCAGAGGGGACCAGGGGTAAGCACAGCCCTCCCACCTCTCAGGCCATAGCCCAGCCAGAGTTCAGTGGAATTTCATAATTTCTCAGGGTCCCCACGAGTAAATCAGCCTGAGACGTATGCTGGGGGTGAAGCTGAAGACCTGGGGTTCTTCTTCAGTGATTTCACGGGAGAAATTCAGCACTTAGAATAACACACGGGAAGGAACTGTGATTTCACCACTCCAATAGCACTTTGCTTGAGCATCTGTGAGTCCTGTAACATTGTAGCAGTTCAAAAACGTGCCTAAGACTGCCTTTTGCTTATCTGCATGAAGTTCCTGTGGAGCACGTGCACGCCACAGCAGACTATATACCAGCACACACTATTTTGAGAACAAAGGGAAGCTGATGGAGACACGTACTTTCCCTCGATTAGGCAATAAACCATTCTTCTATTTGCATTACATTTTGTTATGTACAGTTCGTACATGAACAACATCTGTAATTTGACTAATCTTTTGTGATATAACCAAAGGGAGCCACTATATTATATTGTATTACTATAATTTTCCTCACAGGAATGAATCATATTCCTTTACAGCCACCAGGACACATTTTTGCCTAGTAATGCACAGTAATGCCTAGTTTCTGAATGCTAAAGAGCAGAGAGCTGGCTGTGGAAGTATGTGGCTATGTAAATAAACATGAAGCTTTCCATTTTTCAAGGGCACTTAGAGATGTGCATGGCACTCACGAAACACATTTCAAGCCATGTGATGATTATCTGGGGTTTAGTTTGTTTAACTCAAGTTTGTTAAAAAATCCACTAAGATCTGCAAACCGTTTAAGTGAGGCTGAAATTAACTCAAATGAGTGATTTGTTGTCACTTAGAAATACTTATTTTAAAAATCACTTCACTAACAGTGCAAATTTAGAAGTAGGAGAGAAAAATGAACAAATCAGAGTTTTGGTGTTTTTTTAAAATCCTCAGAGTCCCCAGAGAGTTTGTACAAAACAAGTTCATCGAATTTGTCAAAGCCAAATAATGCTACGCAAATGCAGATATCTTTCATTAAACAGCAGGTAGCGTTACCTGTAGCCAAGGTAATAGTCATATCATGAAGACTTCAGACTGTCTGCCAGCCTGGATATGAACCTGACATTTCTGGGAAACACCGGTCTCGTTGTACACAAGGGGCAGAGCCCTCTGAGGGATGGGACATGCCTTGCCGGATCAGCAGAGCCGGACATCTCTGGCTTGTGTTGCAAATTGCTGCACGTTCCCCATTTAGATGAGGGCCAGTGGGCAGGGCGGGGACAGAGGAACAGACACAAGCAGGTTTAAGTGCTGATTCAAACCGCCTTTCCCAAGAAGAAGGGTTAAAAATGAACACAAATGCTGTAATCACAAAAACATCTTTCTTTAGCCACTGCAGCCTGTGACATCAGCTGTCTAGATATAGATATGCATTTCTCTTTCCTGGTGCAAGCTATAAGAAAAGACCCATCAGCATCTTTCCCTTTTCCCTTGAGCTGCTTTTCATTAACTCTTCATAAATACTCATGCTTTTTATTAATTCATTTCCTTTGCTGTTATTTATTAAAACTCTTCTATTTCTATGCTGATTTCAGATGTTACACCGCAGCAAACCTCTTCCCACAAATTTCTCAGCTTCCTTGGTTCACAGTAAAACTGTTGAATAAAATATTTAAGGGAAAAAATAATAATAATAATGGAAAATTAATTAAGATAGCATCAATAATCTTATACCACTATGTATAAGTAATAAATGAGTTCAGCATATAGGCTAGGATTTCTGAGGAAGACTGCCGCCCGTAGGCATGCAGCTCTCCTGCTTGCCTTTGATCAACTTCCCTGGAGGGTTTAAAGTGGATAGATCAGTTTCTCAATCACATGTTTTTTTAGTAAACATGCATTTTCTTGTAAAAAAAATTAAACTTAAATGAAATGCAAACCAAAGTAAGCTTATGAGATTAAAGACTTATTTTTCTCTTTCAACCATATCCACCACTCCATCACTATCAGAAATGTAAAGCTACCTTCCTTCACTGAGCAAGTCACAAGGGGTGACTGCCAGAGGGCTTCATGACACAGCCATGAGGATGCATGATGTATATATGAGCATGCGTTTGTCCTGGTGTCCAAGAGCCAAGGAAGCAATTACCCAGGCTTGTTCATAGTCGAGGAGCATATGTGTGGAAGTCACCACTACAATGATGTATTTCAATCTTTGCATTTTTCTTCTACTTGTATCTTCAAGAAAGAACATGATGAGACCCATAAAACTATGTTGCCTCGTGGTTAGGAATGCACTGTTGTCCTACAGGGGTTGTCCACTCTTTAGAAAGAGAATATCAACAAAATCTGATATGTGAATGTGAGAAATTCATTCACCTTCAACACCTTGAATAACAGTTTCCTCTATTCAGAGAAGAGAGCACAGGCGGTAGAAGTACACTTTGCTTTCTGACATTGCATCAATCTTGCTTGATCCAGCAGTTATGGAGAATCCTAGAAATGAAGTCTGTGACAGCAAATACTGTGCAAGAGAATATCTATTTTTACCTTCATATCATTAAGAACTAAGACATTTTTGTGGGAGGAGGTAGTAAGAATCCTTAGAGAAATCCAGAGACTAGTTTTTGGGCTTGGAAAATCCAGACTTAGAGAAGTAGCTAGGAAATGTTTCAACAAGACTATTAAACTTTTCAGAGTGATCCTAGTGATGGGGAAGGTCTATTGAATGCAACAGCCAGCAGTATAACATCTCTCCTTTTATGCACTGTTGGTACAGACAGTACTCACTGGCAGAGTAATAACACAGCCAGGAAAAGCAATATCTAAGAGTTGCAGGTGCAATAGAAGAGCTACTGAAGTTCCAAACTAGCACTGCATTCAATCACTTCAGCCCCAAGAGAGCACTGAATTTACGAGCTTCTGTTTTCATGAGACCTGTCAATTAAAATTAAGATTACATAGTTTGGAAATTGCTCTGTGATAAACAGATCAGGATTTATTACATGGTATCTAATTTGCAGCCACGTATGAAAGCCAAAATGGTGGAGGTTTAACAGTGACTGAAGGGAATGTTTTCTCTTTGTAGTCACGTTCTGCACTGCACAGCATACTGCACGCACGGACCCTCCTCTCATCTATCTCCAGCGCCCTCACCTCCAGCCAGAAGACAAATTTAACCCCTGAAATAGCAGGTGTTTTCACAGCTGTGTGCACAGTGTAGACACAACTTGGGGATTCAACCTTTCCCACCTCATTCAACAGGCTTCCCTGTATCACAGCATGGCACCATCACGTGGACCCTGATCAGGCCGGTTTTAGAGCCTGCAGAATGCAGATTACACAAAAACTCAGCAGAAAACTGGCCAACTTCACATGAATAGGAATGGGTGCCCAGCCCCAGACAGCTGCCACAGTGAAAACAGCTTTGAAACACTGCATGTTTTCTGATGCTGGGAAGAAAAGCATCGCAGCCTGTGTCACAGTTCAAGGGGAACAGCAATCTCTGCAGGCTGCTGCATCCTCTCTGGGACCAGCAGATAAAGGTGGATAAAGAAGCTAGCGCTGCCCTGCCCTCTGCCAGGAAACATCAACCAGAAGAGCTGAGCCAGTGCACGCAGGGAAGCAGTCGGTTCACAGAACAGGCCAGCATGAAGCAACATTCTTCCTGCGGAAAAGGGGGAAAACAGAGAGCAAGCTGAGACTTACCTGCAGGTTCAAACATCACTCTCTTGCGGGGTGAGCATGGCTTTATGCCTCCTCTTAAAAATTAAGTTTGAATCTAGCTTCTCCAGAAGCACTGCACTGACTTAATACACCAAACAAAACTTGCATGGGGCTTCTCATCGGCAGCCTTTGATCTGCTTCAAGCCTCCTTGTCATCTCCGTTCCCTCCCGGATGATGCTTTCCCTTGGTCTCCACGCAGCCCAAGTCAAGCGGGCTCATAGGATTAGGAAGCACAGAGTGCTGTAGGTTTGGGGTATTAACAAATGTTTTTACCATAATGGTCCCTCCTACATCCACCTTTTTTACCATCTCCATCTTCTTCTTACAGAATTTGCTAAATCACTAATGGACAAAAACATCCCCAGGTCCTGGCTTAGCATTGCAAGCTTCTCTTTCTCCTATTAGTCAGGATTTTCTATAGTTAGGCTTTCCTCACATTTCAGGATATTTATTTTAAAATTAATCCAGCAGGTGTTGTGAAAATAATTATGAATAGCATATGGTTTCATTCAACCAATTTGGCTCTCATAACGGCCAAATGTTGATCGTACCCACTCTATAGAAAGGCCTCCTCCAGCACAGTTACTATGAGGCATAGCAACAGAAACTGGATAAGTAGCCTTGTCAAAAATGTCCTTGGTGCACAGCAAGGCAGGCGCCCGTGTATAAGAGACTGTATCAAGCAGTGTTGTTTTTTCCAGCCATTCTTTTATTTCTCTGCAATTAGTTTGCAACACGATGGTGAGGGCAGGAAAGAGTGTTTTAGGGTGCACTTGGAATAACTGATGCATTAGGGGCTAGATCTGGTAATCCCTACTTGTAATCCCCTTCAGGGTCAACACAAAGAGAAGAGCTGAGCTGAACACTGCTGGGAGTTCTCATATTTGCAGACTCTATTATAGATTTAAAATATCAAAAGCAGAAACTCAATGGACCCTCCTCAAACTATGGGTGGACAATTAAATAATCCCAAGAAGTCTGCCAGGAAGCGAACTTGTCACATGTAGCACCCCGCTGCCTTTTTTCACTTTCATTTCAACTAAAGCTGCAGGTTCATTTAATTATCTAAGTGAATAACTTAATGATAAATTCCATTCCATCTCTGACAGCTGAACAATTCAGGAGAATTTTAATAGGGAATAATAAACCAGACTTTTTAAAAATTCACTTTGATTCCATCTCATCTTTAATTAAGTCAGTTCTGGAAACCTTTAAGTCATAAAGGTCATTGAAAGAGGTTGGCAAATTCATCAATCAGCATTAAAGTCTAAAAAAACTACATAGGTCCAATTTCAACACAGGTATTAAAGTAACTTTAAAGGAAACTGCATGTCATTATCAAAATATCACTATAAATTAGTTTGAAATGTAAAAATTACCTAGGGTTAACTGTAAAATAAATACTTGTATTTTTAAATTGCACTTCCAATAAATTTGCTTTAGCCAAAGTAAAATAATGTTGTTTTCCAACTAGTGACTAAAACTTGATAAATAATGAATTTTTCAGGTTTTTTGGGTGAACTTTGGAAAATGGTTTGTCTCCAAAGAAATCAAACTTGAAATTTTTCTTCTCAAGTTGTCACTGAGGCAAGCAAACAAGAACACTCTGCTTGGAGTCAGCCTACAAAATTGTTTGACTTGAAAGGTCATTTAAATCCATTTACTAACATTTGCTGTTGGATCAAATTTTAAATAAGGGAAGCTGTTCAATAAAAAGTCAACATTTCAAATAAAAAGAAAGTCAGTGCTTCCCAGTAAGAAAGTGATTATTTTTTCCCTTCAGCTGAAACAATTCACTAACTTTTCTCTAAATTCACAACACACATCCATTTTTTTGGGGTAGACTCCCTCTGTTGAAAACCCTTCACCCAGATCCAGTTAAAACCACTTTCAAAGAGTTTCCTCACCAGTTATCTAAAAGCACTGCTTGAATATCATCCAAATTGAATGGATCAGACAAGCACGGTGGCTATAAACCTCTACCAAAATGCAACACATTTCTTATTCAGTAATGGCACCCTGGGTTTGGCTGAACAACTCCTGGGACATTGCCTGCAGCAGAGGTGAGGGAACCAAAGGCAGAAGGAAAAGTCAAGAGCGCCAGGGCTCTACCCTGCCCCCAGGTCTCAGCCAGAAGGCTTTTCTCCACCAGTGCTCTTTGCAGGCGAAAGAAGCCAGTGGAGTCTCCTGCAGACATTAATCAGACCATAAAAACATTAGGCTGCTTACTGCTCAGTAGGGTTGCTACAGAGATAGTCTATCAGGGGTGCACTGTTGGCTGTCGATACTTTATGTAATGACAAGTGCTCACAAAAATAAATGAATATATTTAGAATTATTTTACAAATACATATGGGAAATACGCACTGCACCTGCTCTCATGGAATGGGACTTCACTCAGCAAACATCTTCTGGAATCGCATTTTCAGCCTAAATGGATTAGTACTTAAATTTATTATCTTCTTAGTCCAGACTGGACAGGACCAGAGCTGAGGTCCCGTGGGGAAACTTGTCATCCCCAATCATGTCATCAGCCAAGAATAAGACAGAGTGCAGATCTCAAACTAAATGCAGCTGTACCACATCCTAAGGACTGGTTTGTGCCTGACTTCAGGCCTGACAATCAGAAATACTCACTCTTCTGTTTCCCGATGAAGCAAGTTTCCAGCAGCTGGACAAGCCCTGGCTAGTTCCCTGCTGCTGTGAAAATTGACTCCATATCCACATGCCTGGTGAAAATGTATTTTGTCCTTGTGACAACCCAAGGTCAGAGAAGATCATTTACAAATAGTAATGACTTAATATAAAAATTAAAGCAAACCTTGCACTGAATTTGCGTAAGTTTGGGGTTTGGGGATTTTCAGCCTGTTCCAAGAAGCAAGATTCCTTGTAAATTCCAGTTCAGACAAGATCCTTCATCATCAGTGCCATCCAAAAGCCATGCAGGATTAGAAGCAAAACAATATCTGGAAAGTGACGTTATTCATCAGCATTCCCTGCTAACATGCAGATGTCTGGCTATTTCCAAATCACAAGCCTTATCTGCCTCCCAAACAGAAGCCAGTCACAGCCAACATGCAAAAGCTGTGGGCCATTTATCATCCTCAGGTTATTCATCTGGCTTCCTCCTTTGAATAGAGGAACACCGAAGCTGCCTAACACTAAAGCGAGGACTATGTGCACAAGACCCACCCTGTGCAGGAGGAGCTGTTGTCACCACAAAGGTGAGCTGCTTTCTGACTCCATGAGGGTAAGCCCACAGGCACAAGCAAACTGCACAAAAACCTCCCCCTCTGCTGTTGTTCTTCCCCTTTTTGGGAACTAACTTCAGTCTTCAGCATGGGCCAGACTGGGTCTGCCCTCTGTACCCACTGCCAAGAGGAAAAGGTCTTGCACACTTCACTGCAAAAGTCAGCCCACAGCCAGGGAACAAAAGCCCAAATAAGATCAAAAGGACATGGGCTGGTGGCATTAACCAAGCCCGGCAATGCAATGCCGTGCTGCCACTTATGCAAGTCAAGAAGAGGAGGAGGTGTCTGTTTTGAACAGATAAAAAGACGCAAGAGGAAGAGGCGGCAGAACATCATTTCTTGGAGCTTCCCTCCAAGCTGTTGGCTTATTCCTCCTCCAGGAGGAGAGGACGCTCATGGTGCAGGCATGGTTCCTCTGAGCACACCGATAGGGAGGGATTGTGCAAGAGCCCCTGCAGGGTTGGGGAGTGTCATTCACCCCCACCCCACCTCCCACCCACACCCCATGGCCACAAGGAGGAACTGTTCCTCCTTGAGCTCTCCACAGTTCAGTGCCACCGTCAGATGCTCCCAGCAGGGGCACTGGGACAACACCCACAAACGAGCACTGTGCTGGGGCACTGTCATATCATCCACATTCACATTATAGGGAAAACCTTGGTGATTATTTAGGCACCATTGCACCACCTCATTTGCATAGACTTATCATGGCTGTGGGATCAAATTAGGGAAGAAGGCTCTTTGCGTACAAGATTCTCCAGGTTGTGTGTGCAAGCAAGAGAAGAGAGCACCCAGGGCAGCCAGGAAACTGGAACACTTCACAGAACATGCAGAAGGAATGAGAGACTAAAATGAGATGCAAAGCAAAAGAATAAACCTGCACAACTTCTTCTCCTTGTGGAATTTATAGAAATAGCAGGTTTTTCTTGCTTTCAGTCTCTGAAATATTCCTTACTGCCAAAGGCTGTGGTTTTTCTTATTTGTTTGGTTTTAAATAAGGCTTTTTTTTTTTTTCAGTACCTACGTATCCAGGCATACATTTATGTGAAGTGTTTAACTTTTAAGTGAGATATTTTCCCCAGACTTTGTGAACTTGGCCCATCACCTCAGAATCAGGGAGCAGCTCAGTATCTAATGTCTGCCTGCTTGAAAATGTATCCCCTCACACGTGAAGGGCAGCAGTCAAATCCACTACTTGGATTTGACACTGAGGGGGTTCTCCAATTTCTCTTGGCTTGCCTTGCCAGGGAGAAATACACGATATTGATATCAGGCTGCTCTTTGATTTTTGAGGCATTACATCTATTTGGCTCAAGCTGATCTTTTCATGTTAAGGGTGAGTAGATGATCTTCTCAAATACAAAGCACAAGCTCATGAAAACTGGGGGCTAACTTGGGCCTTTGCTTTGAGCTTGGTTGCATTCCCAAGCTTGGCAAACAGCACATCTTGTGTGAGCTTTTTGCAGTTGCTCAAGAGCTCACTGGAACAGTTCAGGCGCTCTGCCAGGCCTAGGTGATGGGAGGGAGAGAAACAGACAGATGCAGAGTCATTGCCCATCTGTTTTCCCCTTGTAGTTTATACCAGATGCCTGGAAGGAAAACACAAGGCAAACAGCTATCAAACTTGATGTCTTTCCTTCCCCTCCTCATCCGTAGGCCACCATTTCCTCTTTTGTCACCTTGAGAGTCATCCCCTCCCATGAGGAATCCCCTTTAAAATGGGGGTGAATAAATCCACTTCTCCAGCAAAGTCAAGGTGTGCACTGCCATCATTCGCATCCCTTGATGAAGCCACTGAATCCACATGTGCACCCTCTCTGACTTCCACCATGACCCCCAGCTCCTGAGCACCATGCAGAGCCGGTGAGCACCTCGTCGCTGCTGCACCCAGGGAGAAGGCAGCAGCCCCGGTTCTCTTTTATCTTAGGAAAGCTGTACAGATGTTACAGAGTGCAGAGGGCTTCCTACTTAAAGAAGGGCGGTCAGATGTTACAACTTGTGTCCAAGTCCCACACCCTGGAGAATCTCCTCAGGGCAGGAGACAGATCCTTGCCCAGGGCACAGGACTCTTCACATCTACCCCATTCCCAGCACGGGGACTTCTGCGCCGGCTCCCACGCCCCACCAGAGAGGACATGCTGTAACTGACTTCATTCCTTAAACTATTTATTTTGAAGTCTGTTGTACCAGAGCTAGACTTCATCAGTACCATCATCCTGGTTTTCTACACATCCAAACTGGGCACTGCCAATGTAAATGTCAGCACAACTCATCTTCCCCCTCAGCATACATCTGCATTCCCAGCCGAGGTAGCCAGCTGCAACAGGCTGATCTCACATTTGTCTCCTTTACCTTAAAAAAAAATTATCAGTGTCAACATCAGTAACAGGAAATTCACCTTAAAGGATCAACAACCTGATTCAATACCAGCCTTAGACGCCTCACCCATGTGACACAGCTCATTAATCACAGTTCGCATAATTACTATCGGAATTTCATTATATATGTCAACGCATGGACCTGTGCAGAAGCCCGTCATTTGCCATATGATTTAAAACACACTAAAGAGCTATCGCAGGAATTTTTCACTAAAGCATCTATAATTCCTCTTGGAAATGTTTTTCTTCAGTAGGATTTGTGGGCAGGACCAAGCTCCACTACAGGTGATCTCTGCCTTACCTGGATTTGGCCCATTGGGATGGGGAACGTTTTTCTAAGGAGATGCTTTAAAGCCGGATGGCTGGGTTTGCCGCAGAGCACAGCTGTTCCCCAGAGCCGGTCCATAAGCGGGGCTCACGCAGCACCCGCACCAGCAGATGATGACCACCCAGTCTCTGCTGAAACACCCTTACGTGTAGCTCTAGCTTGCTGCGTTGGAAACAGAAAAATCCACATCTGACTGAAGTACAGAACATATTTGGCAAAAGATTAAATTCTTAACAACAAGCTGGTCTAGACATGGAGACATCTGGATGTAGAGAAACTGCCACCCTCCCAGCAGCTTCTTCCAGCAGTCGATATCTAAAAACAAATTGCTCCTAACTTGTCCAGCTTCACTTCTAATCAGTCCCTCTCACTGTTACTTCTGTTGCTACATAAAAGAGCCCTTTTAACACCAAGAACCATTTCCATGAAGGCATTAGCATGCCCTAATCAAGTGCCCTTGCAGTATTTCCATTAGGCATGCCTGCTTGACGCTCTTGCTGCCAGGCTGTTTTCTTGTCTCTGGTTATTTTCTACCCGCTCTCGACTTTTTCTACTTTATTTTAAGCACACAAATGGTGACACTCTCCCCAGTGGTGGTCCCACCAGCAGCATGCATAGGCACCACATCCCATCCCTGCTCCCACACGTTGCTCCCCTTCTCAGTCACCCAGGTTTGCCAGTCTGTTTTCCCAACTAGTTTGCCTCACAATTAGCAAGGAAAAATAAGACACCAGCAAAAAAAAAAAAAAAAAAAAAGCATTTTATGAAAGATTCTTGTTCATCTTAGCTCATTTCTCTGCTTTTTAGCAATTCATCTCCATATTTAAAAAAAAAAAAAGTATGTACTAATAACCGTTATCCCATCAGTAATTGCCTTAATCTGTCTGATCAAAAATCCTGTAGTTATCAATCATTACAAGTTCTCATTACCCTTTTCTCTTTCTGATCTGCCATGCCAGAGGCATCTCCATCACCAACATGCACAATTTTCCTTTATTCAAAGAGCCTGCACAAGACCTGGTAATCAGAGCTACATATTTACCAGAAACATACAGCGAAACCATGCATTTTCATGGACTCTGAATCAATCACCTCAGAGCAGTTCCAGTGATAAATTAGGCCTCATAGCTTGCTTGCAAGATAGTGAAAGTTATTGTTTTCCACT
The DNA here is from genome assembly GCF_000699105.1 of Pygoscelis adeliae. Lineage (NCBI taxonomy): Eukaryota > Metazoa > Chordata > Aves > Sphenisciformes > Spheniscidae > Pygoscelis > Pygoscelis adeliae. The sequence continues at coordinate 13,278,089 of NW_008824986.1, read as the reverse complement.
TTAATAGATGCACAGAGGTGTGAAAGTCAGAACATGCCATTCACATAGCGACAGATATGGACTCCTGTCTTCAATTAATGGCTCAAACAGCTGTGCTATGCTCCTCTCTGGTAAGAAACATGTTACATGAATAGTTGCTGCAATCAAAATCCTGGAAAACTGGAGAAGTTTAGGAATATTTATTTTGGTGAATTGTATCCCTGAACAGTAGTGTAACATGCCAGACTGTAAATAGTCTTCTTTTAAGCAATAAGTGGAGTCTTTTATGAACTTATGGCCATGGTAAAGGTGGGGTTTGCAGCGTGTGTTGTTCACAGGGCAGATAGAAAGGGATGCAGCACACTCAGGAGTCTCCGGTTCAGTGCCTTATCTGGGACTCCATGAGTCTGTCTTTGCAGAGAAACACTTGCTAACAATAAAAACAAAGCCCACAGATTTTCTTGAAGCCTGTTCTGGACAGCAGCCACTTATGCGTGACTTTAAATGGTTTTACGTTGGCTGCAGCAACAAGCTCAAGGGCATGGATGAAGGTGTGACAGTGGAGACCTGGAGGACATGAGTAACTACAAAGGAGCTGCATGCAGCATAAAATGTAAATAGGGGAGAGACAATGGAAATGACCCATCCCAGACAGCCCAGAAGCTGAATTCCCACCATCAAAAGGCATCCTTAATCTCTTAATGCATTAAGGGATTCAGCAGTCCTCGCAACTGGCTAAGCATTTGAAGGTTAATTGCAACCAAGATCTTTCAATGAAGTTATGCCAGAGAATGAAGGTTTCAGGAAATGAAACCACCGTAATTAAGAGATTGATATCAGATTCACATCTCCCAGAGCTTTGTACAGTGCCTAACACTGACTCTTCAGTTGTTCTCTGGGATTTAAAACAATACAAAAAAGTACATGTCTCTCTGAGGCTGGAGGCTTAAAAATCCAACAGATCATTTCTGCTGGGTCTAATTACTAAACCCAGGGCTATTTTTGGAAGACTCTAGCCATTTCTTTAAAACTCTTGGATGAATAACAGTACCCCAGATAGATGTATTTGAATCTTCTTTCCTGTGGCTATTTTGTTAAGAGCTTTACTTTTGCTTCTCCTGCAGACTATCAAAGACAAAGTCCCACAGTGATGCACGAAAGGGTACGCTATGAAAAGCGACGTGGATGGGGAGTCAGTTCTCTCTACAGCAGACGTGAATCTGGCTTAGTCACTTGTGGCAGCAGTAGACTTCATCATACCTGTATCTTTGTGTTTCCATACTGCCTGGGTTAGCTGCTGACAAGGCCCTTGCCTGAGATTAAGGTAACTGGGAAAGACGCAGAAAACTCTCTGATGTGACATGAGAAATTGCTGGACGTGATAGATAAGACTGTAAGAATCTGACAAGTGTTACAGACAGCATGGTGAGGAATGGCTGGATCCATGGGTGTGGCAGAGGAGTTATGTGAGAAATGGCCAAATTTCACATCATCGAAGGGGAGTATAGAGAGCCTGGTGGGGAGCAGAGTCTTGTAAGGCCAGCGTTGCCCAGACAATCACATCAGTAATATCAGCTGCAAACCCGATAGACATGATATTTCCAAGCAGAGCCACATAACAATTTCATGCCTTAGTCCCACCAGATTCAACTCATTCATTTAGCATCCAGCCCACTTCATATGGGGGAGCTCTGAGAAGAAAGTGTTTGGGAGCAAAGCAGACAAAAACCAGTTCATCTGCCTGCTTCAGATAACCTGTACGTAAACCTAGAAAATATTCTCTTAATCAACTGGTGTCTCACAGCTCAAAGACTCCTACTTGGGGACAGTGTTAGTCCCATTGAACAGGGCAAGGACAGGCTGATGTGCAGGGCTGGCATCCCAAACCTAGAATTTATTGTTTCTTGTTCCAGCCTCTTTCATATCAAGCAGCTCTCTTCAAAGGCCAAGACCATTTTAAGAGCAAAAAGAGATGCCCCAAAGCAGACACAAGGACAAGATCTTAGCCAAGCATACAGGATCACTTGGACTAAGCTTGGGTACATCAAGTCCAGTTTTTCCACTACTGTCTTTACACCAGTGCCTAGCAGATGTCAGATCAGAGATTTGCTAATTCAAAATAGGAGGAAACCAAGAATGTAAGGGAAGGGGAAGGAAAGAAGCATTGCTATCCTATAAAAAGCATGACTGTTGGGCCAGTGACATTTCACTGGGACGGAATCAGATCTTTGCTCCATTTTCAAAATTAAATCAGAAAGCAGGGTTAGTGTCATGCCAGGAACATCCCTATTTTCAAAGCAAGTCAGGAAATAAGTTGGATTTTCTCAAGAATATTCACGGCTCAAAATCTCTCCTTTGACATCCTGTGTGCCAGCATTTTAGGACTCCACCTATTTCAAAATGCTTTAAAGCCCAATTACCACAGTAACATCTAAGTGCTTTGTTCCAATTTCACATTGTGAGGGAAGAAGAAACTAAATAGATAAGACCTTTTCCATTACTGAAGAACTGAGAAATGAACTTTTGGAACTGCCTTTTAAAGTAGGGATTTTTTTACCTGCTTTATACACTTTTGCATTACTGCCAAGTTCAGGGACTAGCTTAAAACTAAAACATGAAGGTTCAAATGAACCCCTGCAACATATTCTCTTAGTAGAAGCCAGGCATTTTCCTCCAGGTCTGGTAAGACTCCAGACACGTTCTGTGTGGAAACTGCCTAGATGGCATGAAACCAAAGTCTGCTTTTTACTGCTTCTTATAGTGAGTATTGGTCAATTTGCTGTCCCCAGGAGGGAAAATGTTCACTTAGTCTCAATCTCATTTCTCGTTAGCAAGGTTGCTAAGTGAAATATCTGACTTCAGATCCAGAAGGACCAGCTGCAAAGGGAAAGGCTGATAAGCAACCAGCAGGAAGAGTCCTCAGTCTCTAAAGGTCACAAGGTGTATGCAGTGGAAATCCCAATAATGATGTGGACTGCTAAAAGCCGCGATGAATCTTTAAATCTGGGAGGAGTCAGAGAGGGAAAGAAGCTGAAACACAATTTGGCTGCTGCATTTACCATTCAGTTCACCACTCACATAACAAAGACAAGACATCTTTCTTCCAGTTAATGTGGCAAGTAAAGAACCAGTGATTAATACTAAGTGTTTAAATGTTCTAGTATACGATGTTAACAACCCTCTAAAACTGAGAATTGGTTCCAGGCACCTCAGGCACTCGAGATGACTTCTTCAGAGCCATGGAGAGCCCTATGAGAGGTATCAAGATCAAGGAAAGTAGCTTTCATCTGTAACACAATAGCAATGCAAAAAATTTGACTTCAACTAAGCCTGAAAAATAAGCCCCATTCCATTTCACTAGCTTTTCAAAAGTGATTAGGGCAGGATTTTTGAGCAACGGATTCGTGGGAGCCCCATTTGAGCTCAATTTTAGAGATGCAGATGATCCCACTGTGAGAAGACAGAGTGCTAAAAGCTAAGGGTATACAGCTTAAAAGACACCTGTGATGAAATCCAGCCTAAGGTCAAATGGGACAAGACGGTTTTTATGCAGCTGTTTGCAGTACAAGACATCTGGCATCGACACTCATGCAGCATCACTGGGAACAGCGTCGCCTCTACACAATATACAAAGCAGAAAGCTGCTTCAGCAGGGATTGCTGGGAGGTAAATAGGAATGGCACAGTATAAAAAAAAAGGTATGAGAAAGGCTGGGGCATGACAAGGCTGCTGCAATGTTTTTACCTAGCATCTATGGAGAATGTCACATCTGCACACCAACAGAAGGAAACCTGGCTGCTCGGTTGATAGGGGAGAGAATCTGCAATGGAAAGAATCTGCTTAACGTAAATGTGCATGCACACAGGTATGCATAGGGACTGATGTACAAAACTCAGTCCCTTTTCTACAGGGGACCTACCCCAGAGGGCCCTCCCTAAGCTCAGACTTTGGGGGTTGATGGGTGAGAAGGGAGTACAGTCCAGGCAGCATCACCTCTCCATACTTGGGAGCAGCCACTGCTGGCAGACTGAGCTGAAAAGCTTCTCAGGTCCTGCAAAGACACATGTGCCACGAACAGCAGAACTCCACAGGCTAGCAAAGGTGAGCCTAAAACTTCATCTCCACAAGATGAAGATCAAGAAGAGTTCATATAATCTTCTACCGACAGAAGATTGCAAAATAACCAGCCCATGGCAGACATGAGAGATGCTCCTTAATGTACTTCTGGAAAGCGCACTGCTATTGTACCGACGCTACCTGCTCAGCTCAATAACTCGTACAGAACAGAAAGCAGTCAGTGGGAAGGTCATTTGGAAAGCAAATTCTAAAAGAGACACTACACATTTAAAAATTTCCAGCCTCGGGAGGACAGAATTGAGTTGTTTATTCAGGAGGAAGCATGTCTGGCTAACATTAAGTTTGCATTTAATTGGCACTGATGAACAATAAAGTTGCAAACTCCTTTCGCTAGTGCATGAATGTGCAGAAAACAATCTGCCACAGAACGTTATACAGGAAATATTGTCCTTCAGCCTCATGCAGCCTTCTGCCATGTGAATCACAGCCCATTTAACAATGACATTGACGCTAGGCTTCTCAGAGGAAGGAAAGGCAGCTCTGACCATTACACATCAGCCAACATCATTAGGGTCAATTACCCTATTAGCACTGAAACAGACCTTATACATGAACAGGGAGCTTCAATACTCTTCAAGTACCGCTTTCAACTAGAGATTAAAAATGGGCACATGAAGATATTCAGCTACTTGCAACCAGCACTCAGCACCTAGCAGAACTGGGTCCCTAATTAGGATTTAATAAGCTGGTAATTGTAATGGCAGTGGTCTCATTAGCCTGATGCCTCATTACTGTGAGCACAGATCAAGTTGAGAAAGCCAGTCAACCTTGCAAGCCTTTCCAAACAATGCGACTAGAGCTGATTAAAGCAAGCACTGCTTTTGTGGCAGTTCCTATGAAAAGTGAATTCATAGCCAATGGGAAACTAACAGTAATTTGTGTCACTCTTTTTAAGAACATCTTTAGTAAGAAGCATGGCACCAGGAAGTTTGTTAATACCAAATAAATGCCAAAAATAGAAAGGAAGAATTTCTAGTCAGCACTACAAAATCAGGAACACTGGACTGGAACGATGTTTGTTCCAAAGACAGTTCATGGAAATTACTAATGACTGCTCATTGTAAAATCTCTAAAGCAGACCAACACATTTCTGAATCACGAAGAACTTAATGGCCTTTGGTTACCCGTAATGTTTATTTAAGCTGTCACTTCAGGTATACACTTGGGCACTGCTCAATAGCAGGTGAAATCATGCTGGATTTTCACTGCAGTGTTCAACTTGCCTTTGATCAAACAAACGTCTGTCTAGTGATTCTCATCTGCCTCTGTTTGTACAAGATCATAGCTACGGGTCCAAAATATAGTTGTGCATTTATTAATAATAGAATTACAATGTGGTTTATAAGTCTTTTTTATTTCAGGAATTTAGAGAAAAAGCCAGACCATTCCATGAACAAAATTGGAGTATAGATGCCATCTCATGCCAGGCAACCCTCTAGCTGCCAATCAATTAAGCATTTCTGAATGCAAATCAAGAAGGTAAGGCCTCTAGGCTCTATTGCTCACCTTCTTCCAATTGAGAACATTAAGTTCACTGAGGCTAGGATTTTGCAGCAAGTCACTTTACATCATCTTTTCACCACAAGTAAGCAATGTGAGCAGAGAGCTGGTAAAATGAATTCAAACGAATCGACTCATTAAAAATAAATATTGAAATGGCTTCAGAAAAACCAAATCACTAACAAAAAGGACACTTCTGGGTTTGATTTCTGGGTATCCAACTAGACAGTTTTAAAGTTCCTGCAAGCGGATACCAAGGCACAGACATATATGAAAAGTCTTGTACAGAAAGGAATTGAAACTCTTCAAGTTCATAGTGTTATAATGGATTAGCCATAATTTTTCTGTGGTGAGAAGATGCCTGCAGAACAAATCTTTATATAGACTGCCTTTCAGTCAAAAACACACAGTGTCCTACCAAAGAGAGCAAACTGTGCTGTTACCCTCATGAATCATTTTATGCTGGCACAGGATGTATCTGCACCGATGCCTTGGAGCAGCAGTCACCAATTATGCACCGCATGGATCGTCACCGATCTCCCTCGGCAGCTATTACCTGACTGTTAAGAAAAGCAGCAATGCTCATGGCCACCAAAAATGGAGAAATCCCTCAGGAGCCTTCAAATGTGATTTTTCAGCAGTTAAGAGGGTCTTATTTATTAAGCTGTCTTCAGCATGAGTGCTCCTAAGAGCCATTCTCCTGCACAGATGCTGGTATCTACCCGATTCTGCAGGCAGCTGGTTCAGGGAGGGCACACAGCAGAGAACCACTCACTTGCCTGGTTTTGCTGGCTCATTTCTTTGTTTGTTTAGTTCCCTGAACCAGTTCACCTCGGGATCAAAAAAAGAAAAAATAAAAGACCACCAATATCATCACCTTGAACGTCAGTCGTGTGCTTACAGAGTTGTCAGTGAATAAAAAACACCACTTAAAGATGCTAATACACACAGAGATGGCCTTAAAGATGGCCCAAGACCAGTACACAAGCGTAAACAGGAATTTCACACAGGGAATTAATACAAAAGAGGAACAAAGAGCCGTGACGTGAGGAAGCCTTGCTGCCTACTATTGCTTTTATGCTGCAGGCAATAAGAAATCCAGCAGTGAGAGGATTCAATGAGAAAAAGTCTTTGTGAAAGGCTCAGTCAGCCTTCAGACAGCTTGTTTCATCTGAAGGTGCTGCAGCAACCCCATGACTGGATGAAGGGATTCCTACCGGCAGGCCCCCATGGTGAGCTGCCCCTTGCCTGTGCTGCCAGACCAGCTACAAGAGCAGCCCCGATGCGCAGCAAGAGCCCCGACTGTGGCAGGCAGGACACCAGGGCACCCAGGCAGGTTCAGTTCTTGGTCTGCCTGTGCTTTGTCTTGAGAAACCACTCATTGTCTGGGATAATCTCAGGAAAACACTCATTGTCTGGGATAACTGTGCTGGTTCAGGCTTTGGTGACCAGTTTCTGTTGGTGTCCACATCTCAGAAGATAAACATCATTCTCCTCCAGGCAGCTTCAGCAGAAAACAACCTATGGGGGCAGGTAGGAGTGCATCGGTGGTGCTGCTTCTACAGCAGTGCACTCCCAGGCCACCTTTGACAGCAGAGACTTCGCTCCCAGCTCCTCAGGGTAGAGAAATGAAAAGGTTACCCCACCTTTTTGTTTGTTTTAGTGCCACAACAGCTGAGTGCAAAGCTGTAGTTTTGTCTCCTTCAGCTTCTCCCCCCAAACCACAACTATGGAGACTGCCACCTCCTCAAACTCCCACACACACTCCAAGAATGCTCAGATGAGGCACACAGACCGGGGAAGGCTGCCAAGCCACCAGGTGTTGAACATCAAGTGATGCAACACCTCTAACAAAAAACCTTTCACTGGGTGTTGGAGGTCACTGCAAGGACCTGCCATGTTCCTCATACTAGGTGGGAAAGGAGGAGCTTAGTATACAGTGCCTTTGTCCAGCTACAGAACAAGAGACTGCACTGGTCTGGCCCGTGAACTGACCAGGAGTGGACAATGTGCCCATCAGCCTCTCTGGCACCCCTGTCCACACATTGCACATACTTTCGTGGAGTTTTGCTAGTAGAAATTACATCCAATCCTCTTAATTTCCTGCATTTCATAGAGCAAGGAAGGAGCAGCTTGTATGGCTTAATAACTCCTCCTGCTGTCAGGTGACTGTTTTTTATTGCATTGGTATGAAACTTTTGGGCAGCAGCCAAATCAACTGGGCAGCACAGGGGCCGCGAGAGGAACATCAGAGTCAGGACAGGATCTGTTCATCTGGCAGCAGTTACCACCTCCACATCCTCTATGTTTTTGCTTCACAGAGGGAAACATCATCTGAGAAAGGCAATTCCAGCAAATGAACGTACTGTATCGAACACGGCCA
>NW_008824986.1:13266575-13270050 GCF_000699105.1 Pygoscelis adeliae | reverse complement strand
TACCAAAAGCACCATTTCTAGAGACCAAGCAGCACCAGCCACAGAGGTATCTTCTGCAGTACTTAAATGGTGCAATCCCCATCAAAACCCTGCTGTGCATTGGGGAACACACAGCCTAAACCAGACAATGCGATGGATAGCAAGGCAGAGAGGATGTCAAAATCCGACAAAGACTACCTCAAGCTTGTAAATTATTTAATGAAACAAGTGCCTGCATTTGTACTCTGTGCAGCATCATCTATGGGGAAACAGAGCGGGTAGGGCTGGTAAGAATACAGACAGGTACCCTGCTCTGTGAAATATCCAAAACTGAGATGAGCAAAAGTAATTATGTCCTCTTCATGGGTGAGGAATGGAGGCTTAGCATGACTAAAAGTCACATTTTAGAAGTTAAGTACCTCAATACACGGAAAAGCATCTAGAGTACTAGACAGAAGAGGGCTAAAAAGTATCTGACACTGAGCTCCACTGATTTCAGCAGCATTTCCATATTCAGATGGGGTTTTTTAGCAGTTGAAGTAGATACCGAAGCGACTGGGTATGGCTGAGGTGCAGCAAGAAGTGAAATACAAGTTTCCAAAATCACTGGCATCCTCCCTCTCACCCCCACTTACCATACTGCAATTTCTCTCCAAAAATTGTATTCTAATTTCCATAGTCTGTGCAGATTGAACAGTTTTGGGCCTGGGGAGCTCTCACATGGCCAAAAAGATGGAGAAGGGGCAGCATAGAAAGAGCAAGTCGAGGGACTGCAAAGCATAAATCAGTATCACGATAACAAGGATGGCCCAGAAAAGCCAACCTGCAAATAAAACTGGGGGCAGCAAAGAGCAGCACTAGGATTTACAGCCTTTGTGGGTTCAGCTCTCAGAAACAGTCCAGACTTTCACCCACGAAACACAGTACGTGCAAATGTCAGTGCACCACAGCTGGGAAGCGAGCAAGACCTGAGCCCACAACACTTGATCCATGTGCTTCTCCTATGCTTTGAGCACTCCTGTTGGCTTCACAGCAGGTAAGCAATCATGGCAAAACCAGGACTTTCCTACTTGCCTTATTCCGGAAGGATTTGTGGAATTGTTGTGCAAGGGACTGTCAAACCAGTAATCTGTGTGAGGAAAAGCAGAGCTAGGGTTTTTTTTTTTTAACTTATAATTCTGTCATAAAGGTAAGTGCTGAATGCTTTTTTAAATTGTTCATAAATTGCATTACTCTAACATTAACATTAATTTTGATGTTAGTGAATAATTGTACTTTATGGAGTTCAATGAATTACACCAAGAAAATCTGATTTTAAGCAAAGGAAAAGTTCTTGTGACTGGAACAAAAAGTCTCTTTATGCTAAAGCCATGAAGTTGTTTATCAAAAATCATTGGGGGTTATCCCACAAAGGTATACATTTCCTGATATAGAAGGTAACAACCAGCTTTTGATCCTGATGCGGTCACGGGGACTACAACCAACTGCTGTTAGTTAACTGCCCCTCAAACCACCCCTGAGAACAGCCAGCCCCTCCAGCTGGAGCACAGCCCAAAGACACAGGCAGAGATCAGAGGATCCCTTCCTGCAGAGCTGAAGCTGTGATTTGCAGAGGGAGTTCAACATCTTTTTGAGGGCCAGGGCATTATGGCAATCTAATTTATAACTTCATCTGTTCTAGGTATCTGATGCTGTACTTGAAGAGAGGGGGGCAGGGAAGAGACTGATGATGATCATGTTCAAGAACATAAACTTGAAACACCAGCCAGAGTACTTCAATAGCAGAAGGGTGGGCCTGAGAGCACGCAGGAGGGGGAAACCTACAGAGAAGAAAGGTGCTTCGAGGCACAAGCTTTACACACTGGAGATGTGGATTCAGATCCCCACTCCCCAGCAGAAGTCCTTCATGAACCCACAAAGTCAAGAGTGCGAGTTTCTCCCCAGGAGATACTATTACCTCCCAGGTTCAGGGATATGCTATGAAGAAAATTACCTGAAATGCTGAGAACTACAGAAAAATCTTAATAACAAGAACCCATGCAGTCCTCCCAAAGGCTACCGTGGGACTGTAGCATGCAGGCAGCCACTGCATCTGGAGGTTTGCAAGGAACAGCTGGATTCTTGAGGTGGTTCAGACAAGCGGAGCCAGAGATACCAAACCTGCAGCTTCCCACACGTAAAGACTCCTCCAGCCATCCCGACTCATTAACTCCATTCCTGCAGACAGCACACCACTGCTGTGGGACTGACATGCCCACGTTAAGGGCAATAGTAAGAAGTCTTACTAAAACTCGCAAAGTTGCCATTAAGCTCACGCTATGAAGCTCTTCCAAACAGCATTGGTCTCTTTGCCCAGGCTCTATAAGCACACATTCCTCTTGTTAAGTTTCTGTTCCACGTGAAAGACAAGCAGGGTCAGGCCAGGTGACCACAATCTCCTTTCTGGCTGCCTGCTATACAAACACTGTCAGAAACGCAACTGACGTTTCCTGCTTTCCTCCATCCTTCCTCTCCGAAGGTGCACCAAGCACAATGCACGCTCAGCATGCGTAGGAGGTCTGCATGCTGCTTCTGCTCGCTAGAAAGAGAGCAGTGAAGTTTCCCATGTGGTACATGATTGGGGTTTTTGTTTTAAGACTAGACAATAGCTCAGGTAGGTTAGAAAGCAGCACCCTCACACTGTTAACGAGCATGCCAGGAGGCCTTGGTCTCCCCAGCAATTGTTGCATGAGTTCAGGTCAGACAGTACATGCCTACGTTAGTTCAGATGACCTTTAACGACACTTTGTGCAATATTATGTTGCTACTCAAACCCACAGGTTTCCCTGTATTTACCCAGAGGCCAGGCAGCTCTGTTACCTGATGGAGAAATCTATCTACCCATGCACTTAGAGGCCTGACAAGATCTGATAAAGTTTGCCTCTTCTGCCCAAAGCAATTGGGCATTTACCCCATTTGCTCCTCAGCAGCACCATATTTGCTGTCAGGGGGAGAGGGAATAGCCCAAAGGGCACCTAGCAATCAAACACGCTGTGTTTGGCAGATATTGCAGACTCACTGCTTGTACTGCCACCACTTTAGCCTTTTCGGTACTGCCATCCCTCAAGAGCTGTGAGCAGGGCCATTTGTTTCGGATGAGCTTTTCCACCTCTCCACCACCAATGCTCAGAAAACACTGCAAGCAAACTGAGCCCACATCATCTCCTTCACTATTTTGTGGCAAAGGAAATGATCTGCCATGAAGTCTCTGAGGTCAAAGACCCCAGTAGACTCTAATATCTTGCCTGATTTATTGTCTAACCAGTTTCTGTATGTCTGGATCCTTCACTTAAGCCACAGTTTAACACAACATCCGTATTAGGTTTGTGCATAATTTAAGGAACAGCTGAATGCCATTTCCTTCCTTGCACAAGAGTGGATGCAGCCACATGTCTGAGCACTTTGCTTCACAAATACCTCAGGTCAAAACTGCAGTCCTCGGTATTCTGCAGGGAAA
>NW_008824986.1:13249676-13266550 GCF_000699105.1 Pygoscelis adeliae | reverse complement strand
AGGGGCAGAACTTCAATCTGTCTTTGTAACAACAGCATCCTTCACCGTTCATTTTGTGTGTCACCTTGTTTCACTGTTTTCATTACAGCCGCCGCTTCATTTTGTGGTGCGGGGTTTTTTTGCAGCTCTATGATTTAAAGAAACTTAAAATATATTTTCTCATTAAAAAACAGACAAGAAAAATGCTACTCTGCGGTGAAACAAACCTCTGCCATACTGAAGTAACGGCCGGCACTGCCTGATGGCTAGACACATTCAACCCATCTTCGAGCATACAGACGTCCGCAAGGAATCCCTCTTAGTATCTTTCAGTAATCAGGCAGATTACTGAAAGTTGGGTGGTTTTCATGTCTTCAACTTCCAGGAATTTTCCACAAAGTAGGAATAATCCTTTCTGACAGCTCTGACTCAGATGGAAAGGCAGAAGAAGTGACAGGTTTAGACGGCTTGAGAATCAAACCAGAAAGAACATACCTGCAAATGACATCAACTTCATGCATATTGAAGTAGACTATAAAAAAGTGACAGCAGAAGAAAATCATACATTGTAGGAACCCACAAATCAGGAGAACTTGATTGACAGCATAGTAACACCTACAGAATAACAGACTAGAATTGCTGGTAGAACATTTAAATATATTTAAATTAATTCCCCCATTCCCAAGAAAGCGATTATGTTGACACTGGAAGTACCTAAGATTTCAATCTGTTTTGAAACACCGAGCTGCCAATATTTTCATCTTTTCTGCAATACGACCATAAAGGAGAATTAAAATGCAACATTACTAAATGATTGCCAGTACATCATCCACACAGGAGAGAGAGATTAAAGCTGCTTTGACAACTGCAGCCCCACCCAGCTGGAAGAGAACATTGCTTATGATAAACAGCCTACTCCTGAGCAGCACTCAAGGACAGCAGCTCAGAAGGGAAAGGGTACAGACAGCTTTAATGCAGTGTAAAGGCTCTTCAGAGTGCATTTGGACAGCCAGAAGCACAGATTGCCAAGCGGTTAAAACAGGATTACTAAACCCAGAGGAATTCAGGTCATGCTATTTTTCCTTAGAAAGGGACAAAGAGACCACCTACCTGCATTGTGGTCCTCCCTTAACTGAGTAGTCTTGTCCTGTCCCATCCCTCCTTCCTCCCCTTTCTGCTCATAGCATCTGCTTATAGAGATGCACAGAGTAGCCCAAAGACCATGTCCTAGGGCTAGGAGGGAAGTCGCGGGATTTGAAAGTGTTCAGCATCTGCAAGTCAGAAGACACTGAAGAGGCAAAATAGAGAAAATATTTGATATTCACATGGAAAACTACAAATTTCAGACACAATTCAGGGAATATGTTGCAGAAGCCGAAAGATGCTAAAATCATGCCTATAAAGGCACACCCAAGTTTTGCACAGTCTCAGCATGTGGTCAAAGACAAGCTCTTTCAAGTGGTGAAGTGCTCCCTCCCTTCTGTTTCTGAGTGTCACGTTCTACATGACCTGGGAGTTGTATTATTAGCTCTTCATGATTCTGAAAATTCTCAGAGATTAGTATCTAGACAAGAGAAGAATTATTTCTTCTGTACGAATATCACTCTTTTGCTTTAAATTCAGTTTATTTGATTGATATAAAAATAAAATAAGTCACAATGGCTCAATTAAAAGCAGCCAAATATGGTGGGGGGGGGTTATGCATATGTAGTCCATGGAAGAAAAAAGAGAATAATTTAATAATGGCCAAAGCATTTGTTTGTATTCAACACAAGAGGAATTCATCAGACTTAAGTAAGCTTGAACTAAGTCACTCTGAGGATGCAGACCAACAGAAAGTTAAATTAGCTCCAGTGGGAACTAACTTCACATGCATTATTTTTCAGGATGTTTTTAAAAAAAAAAAAAATCAATAAAACTCTTGAAATGCTTTAAATACAACCGAAGACTGGCTGCAAAGTAGCTAAATCAATTTAAGAGTGGAGGTTTGTTCTGCCCTGGGAATTGCTAAATAGAAACACAAGCACCATTTAGTGGTACAAATAACAACGTCCTCCCCAGCCCAACACACACGTCCAGCCCAGGCACGTGGCTAGCAGTTCTCCCACCATCAGTACCCATAAAAACACCAGGGAGTCCTACTCTACTCAGCACCCTGTTTTCAGCACGTAGCTCTACACTTCAGAGCATGTGGAAAAGTGCCCTCTGTTAGCCAAGAGTGCAGTCACTGCTGCTCTGGCAGGAGACTGGTTTTGTGGTTTGCCCAGCGTAATTCAGCTTTCTACTCAGTTCTTCCCCAAAGTCCAAGGGAGAGTTGTCTTTTCTGCTCGCTTAAGTAAATCCAGGGCAAAGAACAATCTTTTGTTTCCCTGTTTATTAGGCAAACCAGGTACAAACCCCAAAGGATAGCCATGGGCCATACGCACACTGTCATTACATCTTTAATTAAAAACTTTACTGCAATGAACATGGGTACACGACACACGCATCAGGGCCTTGGGTACCACTGTGCGCCCAGCCCGCACACAGCTGAGCGGAGACCCTCGGAGCAGCCGTGCCAATCCCATGCAGGTTTTGGAACCAGAAAGCCACAATTTTGATTTCTTACAAAAGAGTCCAGAGATGACATGCTTCAGGAGGGGCACGGTGGCTTTGGTAAATGTGCCTCAAAGGTGATTCCTGAAATTTGCAGATCACTGACTGTGGTTTATTTTAATATAACAATCAAAGCAGCAAGTGTGATGACAGGCAATTTCATTAACAAGGTATTAAAGTGCCCTGTAGATGAAAGAGACCATTCTGCAGCAACAACTGCAGATGTTAAACCTCACCCACAGCGGCTGAATCACTGCCGAACTGCTCTGCTCAGTCTCCTTTGCTCAGTTTGGATCTTCAGATGCAAGTAGGTTCTTAGAAGGCGAGTAGCTGGTTGGCAAGCAGACAAGAGGAGCTGGCAAATGATAAGCTTGCTTGCTTTCTTGTCCTATATCAGCATATCATGAAGTGGCTGCTGACCAGTTAGTCTGAGTTCAGAGAATCTGCAGCAAAGAAAGAGTTGTAGAAACTCTTTGCTAAATAAAATTAATGAAATATTCTCATGCTAAGTCTTCCTTGTTTCCTTTTACCCAAGGAAATCATCTTGATAATTCCCAATTCATCAGCAGGATCAGAGCGTGACAACACAATTTCCCATTTGAACTCCTGTCATCTGTGATGTCAGAGTTCAGACACTCGAGTCTGTCCAGCAATACCTATGTGCTAAAATAGTGAGCTACAAAATATGAATGACGAGGGCTTTTTTCAGTAGTTTATAGCATGGATACATGGCTTCATACAACAACAAATGCAGCTAAGTTACAGTAGGGCAGATCACGCAAAAAGCATGCAGCAAGTGAGATCCTTTGATACAGATTTCCACAGGGTTTTTGGTAAGCTCTCTTAGCAAAAGTGCCTTACAAAGCTACCATGAGATAATGGAGAAGCTTTTCCATGTGAATAAATTGCCACTGGAAAGCTATGGAGCATGAACCAACAGTTCTCACAACAGAGAGAGGTCACCAGCAGAATACCACAGCGCTGGGGTCATGCTAATTGCTGTATTCATAAAAAGCTGAAAAGGAGGCGAACAGTGAAATGCAAAGTTCACATGCTATCATCCAGGGAAGCAAAGAAGAGGATTGACTATGAAGAGCTACAGGACTTCATTTCACTAAGCAATGGGCTGAGAGATCCAGGTTACTTATGTTTACGTTGACTGACAAAATGATGCATTGGGAAAACGAGGAGCTACTATTACCCACAAATGACATCTTGGGATTATAACAGATAGCTCTAAGAAGTGTTAGCTTGATATACACAGGTTATTAAGAAAAGGCAAATTCAACACTGAGAATTGTTAGAAAAGAAAGAACAAAACGTTATTATGCCAAAATGCGAATGAGGTGAAGGATTTCTATCAATGATTGTGTGTGCAGTTTTTCAACTCGTGACACATCCCTGGAGGGAAACATGAAACAGAAGTATGCAGGGAGAATTTCACTTTACTCCATGGGTCTCTCTCTCTCCTGTGTATCCGTACTCAATGACGACATTCTCTGAAGTAGAAGATTGGAGCCATAACTGGAAAACATATTATCACTAGAACATGCTTTCAGAAGTTACAACTGAGGGAACAAATGGGATAATGAGATTATTTAGATTACAAGTAGGTTATCACCAGGTATGATGCATCTCTATTTTAAGGGAAATGGTTCTGTAGCTCGGATGAAATTCTGCCTAACATTCATTCCAACAGACTAAAACGTCAAAACCACGTACCTCCAACAACTCGACCTATCCAAGCAACTGGGAACAGCAGTGCCTGCTCAGAAAAGACTTAATACTAAAGTCATTAAGAAAAAGAACCAAACAACAGGCCTGTTTTCCTTCTGCTCTTGCACAGGTAGCTCAGGTCCTGTCTGGCAAGTTCTGCTTCCAGCTCCTTTGATGAGAAGGGTTCAAGTACCAGCAGGCCATGGCTGGTAACAGAGACCCAAAAATGGCAACCTTGGAAGTACACCCATTTAGTGCTGTGTGGTACCTGCTGGAGAACTCTTTTGCTTCACATTGACCATATAGGGAATTTAAGTTAGGCACCTTAACAAATAGGTGATTTTAAGATTTCATGCCTTGACCTGTTTCAAATATGAGGCATATGTCACTGCTCAGCCATTCCTGCCACAGGAACGGGTTACTATGAAGATAAGACGTGAATTTGCAGCCCATCAGCTATCCCATGGTAATTGACTCTGCAGAGTCTTTTTGGGTGTATGCTGACAGTGCAACTCACTTCACAGCCGCTCCCTGCTTCTGTGGGACAGCAACATGAACCTAACCAGATGCACCACCTCAGCTCTTCAGCAGTTCATTCAGACATCCACCTACCTTGTACTTTGAACAGGTGCTCTTATCCTGACAACGCACCTCATCCACAGGGTCACATCTACCAGCCACCCCGAGATATTCATTTATGAACTGTTCTCTGTACAAAACTGTTCAGTTTGCTGATAGAGAGCAAATGGTGCTAAAAAATAAATTACCCGCTGCCTGCTAACAGAAACCAGTGATGACCCAGGTCATCTCAGAAACTGTAACAGTTTTTCTTAAGGAATGATTAGTTGAAAAACAATACTAAAGAGGCAATAAGTGCTATTACTAAATTCATTGTGTTGTCATCATTAGGGGAGTCAACTTTCCTGTTCTGTGCTAGTTAGATCAGTTAGCAGAAGTTCAGAAAGAGGAACGCTAACCAAAGTGTATCTGGAGCATTCCAGGGACAGACGGAGACAGCCAGAAGGCATTTCTGAGTACTCATCGCCTATGAAATTTTGGAAACCCCTTAAACCAGTCATTCAAGTTAGGTAAAGATATATGGGTTTAATCCTTCCACTCCCTCCAGCAAAGTACAAAGCACTTTGTCAGGGAGCTTTCAACTGAGGCCAAATCAGCAAGTTTGTCTGTTTTGCTCATGCAGTAACGCTGCTCTGTGCCTCCTGACAGAAGGTAAGGCTTCCCCTCGCATGTGATTCTGCTCCCCATTCAAAGCCAGTGTATTTAAGTACCGATAAAGACGAAATGTAGATTCTCTGACCTTTTGTGTTAACAGGTGCCATGGGTATAAAAATACATTGTTGGGCCAGCATTACACCAATTTATGGTATAAAAAGTAATGTCCTCTGGAACAAAATAATTTCCTTTGTCCTGTAATTACTAGAATGACACCTGCAAGAGTAAGCCCATCCCTGGTTCACACCTTCCGTGATTACCACTACCTGAAGTTTGCAAGCCTACCAAAAAGATCATTGCTTATCCTAGATTAAATCCAGAATTAAGTGCTATAAGCATAGTGCACTCAATATGACTGACTTTCACCATGTTGCCTTGGAGACCAGCAGACAAAAGTCAGAGACAGACGACCCATAGTCCTCCTCTCCTCTACCAGCCAGAGAATATTTCCCAAGAAAGCTCCAGAAGGAAAGATCAGACTCTACCTGCAAATTCTCCTCTATCTTACCTAGAAATAAAAGATTGAATAGGACTGAGACCTCCATTTCCTTTCACAAAAGCTGTAATAGTTACGGACTGAGGTCAGACTCTGTGCTGAGAATGCGCATGATGGGACACGAGTACGTGCTACAGCACATACATGACTTGCATGCATCAGCCTAGCAAAGCAACTGCGCTGCAGGGCTCCACCCTCCCCTGCTTACACTCGGCCAAAGAACAGCACAGAGGAGGCTGCACCTCGTACTAGCGAGGCACATGTATCTGTTACTGGAGATCCCCAGGTCAGAGAAAAGGGGACACACAAAGCCTGACCATCTGTATTTTTCCTGCCCAGTGACAATGTTGGGAGCACCATTTGCAGCTCAGTATTACACCACGCAAACACCTCCACAAAGATGCAGTGATCTTTAATGTGCATTTAAAGGCTTCTAGGGGAGGGGCTCTAAGAGCAGTGAAGGAATTCTTCAGAGCAGTGAAGCAAACACCACTGATGAAAGCATATACTATCATTAACAGACTTATTTACGGTGTTCAGCTCTGAAAAGCAATCTCAGGAGTTAAATGAATGGTCAACACAAGACATCCCTCAAAAAAGGAATCTTTAACTAGAGTGGCATCAGCACAGTGACTATCCCCGTGTTATCACACAGTCCCGGCAAAGCAGAAAGGGAAGTACACTAACCCAAGCAGTGACCAATCCTCCCCAGCAGGACCTTTTCATTGTGGTCAAGAACTATATTGTTCCTAAAGGTACCATAACTTGCACATTGTGAGCTGAACTAAGTGCCCTCTGGGTATCTGGCGCATGTCAAGTCATCAAAACATCTTTGTATTCTCTCAGCTGGAGCTGCGTTGAAGACAGGAGTCAAATTCAAGCAGTTGGTTTTTATTCTGTAGTTCTGCAGAATAGTCCTTTCACTGGGGTTGTCATAGCATACATGGAAAACATTTTTCAGTCACTCAGAACATGGCCTTTGTGGTTGGTTTCTATGTTGGGTTTTTTTTTTTAAACCTGTAGAAAGTAAACAATCACATTAGGGAAAAATTAAAAGGGATGAATCTGGCTGATCATTATTTCTATCAAACGACAGGAGTCAAAACCTTTTGCTTCAAAGTATTCATCCCCTCAACAACTGCAGAAAGGCATCAAGGAGACCCAACTGTAGAAGAGTTGAGGACTTACCTAGTTAGACACCCCCCTTCAACATTCGTATCAAAGACCATCTTGACCACATATTGACAATTGCCTACTATTACAGTAGTCAGCAGGATGAATTTAAATATTTCGATTTTCCAAATCAAGAAATGAAATTAATCTAAAAAATATTTTAATGTAGCAAGTTTGGCTATAGAACCAGTGCAACATAAAGAGGACACCCATTGTATAACCAACTTTACTGCTTAATCTTAACAGAGTAAGCTACAGATGCAACGGATTTACCACAAGTTATTTGGTTAAATTAAATACTGCAGTTAGGATCATGCTGTTGGTAATTGTGGCTTTACAGTACCAATGCTCAAGTTGGCTGAGTTAGTTTTACTGTAAGTAAACTGCAAGTTTACAGAGAAACAAAATAATTTAGTATAGTACGCTGTATTCTGTTTCATGCTCAGTCACAATGATAACGTCTTCAACAGATAAACAATATTTCAGCATTATGTTAATAATGCCAAAACATACAGGAATTTTAATGCCAAATTTACAACTTAATACAGTG
Source organism: Pygoscelis adeliae (assembly GCF_000699105.1). NCBI lineage: Eukaryota > Metazoa > Chordata > Aves > Sphenisciformes > Spheniscidae > Pygoscelis > Pygoscelis adeliae. Next base: position 13,258,808 of record NW_008824986.1, on the reverse strand, counting down.
CTTAACAAACAGATTTCTCAGGTATGGTGGCCAAGTGAGAATGCTACACAGGACTGAGAAGCATCCAAGCACTACCCAGTGCATACGAAGTGAACCACGTTGACAGGAATGCTTTACCTTTTGATGGAATTATTGTTCTAGAAGTTTGTGTCCCAAACATAATGCAAGGTAAAATGAATGTTGAATCCTTGCCTCCAACATGAAGCTAAAGGGCTACATGTTATTTACAAACTTGAACCAGTAAAACCACTTTAAGAACAGAAAAACATTGTGATCACTTGACAAACATGACAGAGCTTGATTACTGTATTATGTGAACCAGAATGGTAACGAAGTTGTAAACAAATTTTAACCAAATTAGGTTAACGCATCTATTCTTAACTCAAGAATATTGTAATTTCAGCAAACAGTGATTTTTAAAGCTAAGGACACTATCAGAGGTTTTATTTTTGTTTAAAGCCAAAACTGATAAAAATCTGGAAGCTGGCAAATAATTTTTGTTCCCTATTAGCCTTCATTAACTTCTCCATTGCGTACTTCAGCAAAATTTTCAAAATTCCTGTTTTTGTCTAATTCTGCTTCAACTTAAGTAGCTGGTAGCAAAGTTGAAGCAAACACTATCAACACTGGAAAATCCCTACTCAGAGTGGTTTGGTTTTCCACTGTTGGGGATGAGATTAGACTGCTGGCATTGTTCTACATAGAAAACAAAACAGTGAAGTATTCCTTTTTAATTTTAAAAGAAAAACTTCCTCAAAATTAAATAGGCTTTGCAAATATGCAAAGAAATATATAGGTAAATCAGATTTGAATCTGTCAATCACAGCAGTGTCCTCCTCATTCTTCCTCCCCCCCACCCGCCAAACTAACAGCATTGCCAAAGTGGCTGACGTGAAACTGATAGAATTAAATTCATTTACATGAAGTCTGGCTACAAAACAAAAAGAAACTTTGTCCCTGCCGCATCTATATTTTATTTTTCCTGCATTTTGTAATGAACTCATGCAAGCATAAAGGGGGTTCTGTTGTTTTTTTGTGTGTTTTTTTTTTTAAACAGGCGTAAGAGTTGTGCAAGACAAAACTGAACAAACTTTCGTTTCACTTCAGAAAGATTTTATATTACCAACTCATTTCTCTTCATAACTAAAGGTGATAAAAATAAATCCATAGTAATAAAATAAAAAAACCCAACCTGTAGTCAAACTGCTTTTTCAAGTATGTTTCTCCCCTCATGAAAGAATTGCATTAGCCATACTACTGATTAAAACCCACGTCACAATCATTAGGATTCAGACCATAGGTCCAGATCTCCTGGAACTGGGCTCAGCTGGATCTCCAGCTGAGTTTACACAAGACTGGAAACAGGAGGCCGATGGGTACACATGCATGCATTACACCACTCCTCAACTCCCTGATTCTGACAACATCCACTATCACACCCCCATCACATCCCCGAAACAGGAGAAATGGCACAGGAGCCACAAAGTGATCTTGGACAGGTACCATCGTTTGCTGATCAGCCAGGTGCAAATCTGGTTTGTGGTGACGGAGATGCACTTGGCAGACCTACTAGACTGGAGAATTTTGCCCACAATGTTTCTACACAGCACAGCATAAAATACATCTTAGTATTTCATCCAGTCTGGAATTCACATCTCAATCTATTGCAATTATGGAAGCCAATGAAAAGACAATGAGAGGGGTTCTACAAGAGTTGGTCCCAGCATTAAACACTAATACGCAAGAAAAATAAAAAGGGACAAGCTTCCAAGTCACTATTAGTTGTGGTGACAGGTTCAACTTTTCTTCCTTCTTAAACTCACCTCCCATTAATGCAAGAGAAAAGTGCAACTTTGCAGCATGTTTGTTCATATCAAGTTTTTCCTCAAGAACACATTTTGGAGTAACAAAATATGGTCTATAAAGTTGCAAAGTGCACAAGCTGAAGGCACAGAGTACAAACACATAGGAAAACAGATTTCAAAGTACCAAGTAACAAAAAAAAAAGAGATAAAAGAAAAATCTGGAATTTAAAACTCCCTGACAGAAGATACGTTTATATGGGACCAACTCTTAAAAGGTGACAATTTTTAAACTAATGAACAAATACTGCAAAATAATGAAACTTTATTCTTATTATTTAAGTAAAAGCTCCAGAAAATACCTTGAAGTTTAAAAACCAATACACTGACGTGTTAACTAGTTTTAAGAATGTCCTTAATATTAAGAAAAGAGTGCAAAAAAGATTCTTCCATTCTAACGCTTTTGGAAGCTGCTGATTTCGGCTGCCCATTTCCACTTTGAAAGGATTGTTTTTCAAGGTGCATTCCTCACAAAAAAAAACGCAGAACATGGACTTGTTGAGAGGCCAGACCAAGGAATCATGTCTTTCAAAGTCATCCCAATTGTAGCAGCAACTGACATTTTATTATACGAAGAAAAAAGTCCAAAACTCTTCTTTGAGGCATAGTTCGTGTCAGAGCTTGAGTATCAGCAGTTGCCAAAGGAGGCTCCGGATACCACCTGCGCTCCTCCAGTGTCTGTTCTGGCTAGGAATAGAAGCTGATCCAGTATATTCACTATCTGTACCCCCTGGAACTTGCACAAGCTGATGAGCCATCTGAAATTACATAAAAAGTTCAACAAATTCTCTCATATTAAACTTTCACCCTACATCCTTTGCCCCCCCTTCCCCCAACAACCTGAAAACCAGCATTGCCTGCAAAACGTTAACACTGTAAACTGAAGCTGATATACCAAGTAAACAGCTATTCATTCATTTCAGGTTGTAGTAAGAGTTCATCATAAAACTGCATGACATTTTATGGTAGGAAATAAAGCAAACATACTCTGCTGAAAGCATAGAGAGAAGCTTGGCAGAAAGAATACAATAAGATGAACTGAAAACAACAGCACCAGAAGAGATACTATTTCCCAATCCCCAATGCTATTTAGTGACCAGCAACCAGGACATCGTATTTAAATCCTAACCTAGAACGTATGGGACTAGATTCTCTCCTGGCCAAATATTTAATCGGCACAGAAGATGGGACCTTTGACTGACTGCACCCAAATTAGGGATGCCTGGAGTAGAGCAACCAACTGAGAATGGAAATATCATTCCTTCCTGTGCTTCTTCCCCCCCACCCCCTTAATCTATATTGGGGGAAAATAAGGGAGTTACAAAGTGAAGAACCTCATAAACACACAGCAAGAGACTTCATCTACAAATGGGAGAGAACTTCCCAAATACTGCCTTTAGTATCTCAACGCAGGTGGATCCCATGTTGTATTAGACACGTAATTGAGGGTTCCAAGTTGAAAAGCAGAACCCTTCCAAACCCTCTGCTCTGTCAACAGACAGAAACACGCATCACCAGCGGGTGCTTTACATCAGAGGTGGACTGTCTCATCATTTCATTGCCTGTTATGTGCATCCTGACCAGGCAGAGACTTCAGACAACTACGTTCTTTTTCCTTAAGACCTCAGCTGTACACTTAAATGAAGTGGAAGTACCTTGGCCTCGGTAGCTAAGATACCTTACTACCTTACAGGTGGCTGTGGGACTGTAGCACAGTTAGCCAGACTCTAGACCCAATAAGTTTGTATCATTACTTAGAATGGTAAAGGTTACACTGGCAGACAGCTAGCTACATCATGGAGGTGCAGCCTCTGACACCTCGCCACCTCCCCGAGAACCCAGAAGCCCACCGCTACCTGTATGCCCAACCCATCAGGGACTGCAGCACTCTGCAGGGCAGGGTTAGATGCATACTTACTGTAAGTTAACTCTTCTCCAGCTCTCTTGCGTGACTGGTCACCTCTAAGAAAGAAGGGGAAGAAAGGTATTTTCATTTTCAGAAAAGGAAAACAACAGTGAAATACCTCAGCACAATCATCAACTTTCACAGACTTTAGAAACAAAATGCAAACATAAGAGCAATAACACATGACTGCAGGATTCTCCATTTACTAAAACAGAAGTATAAGCTATATTTTATAGAATTAATTAGCTCATCCTTTTGTTAAAGATAGTAGGTTCTATTTTATAGGATAATTTTTTACAAAATGAAGATGAGGAAAAATTGCTCCTATGCAATGTGGTCTTAAGTCACACATAAAATTGGTTGAGAAGTTTGAATTAAGGAAAACAAACTTTATAGAACTACATGGAAAACTCTGCATCTGTCAGTCTAAAAAGGTAAGATGCTCCTGAAAACCCAACAATCGGACTCCAAACAAGTCTGTGCTGACAGCACTCCCTCTTCAAGCAGAAGATTTAAATAAATAACTAAAGTTGTATAAACACCGGTTGACATCATTGCTCCTGAAAACCCAAAGTCAAATTCCCATCTATTTGGAAAACATTTTTTTCCTTTTAGTCTTGTGCAGACAAACTCTTAAAGCTGGAAAATCTTGCTGCTTCATAAGTGTCTTGTGATGATAGATATGCTATTGAAACTGTTATATAAGGAAGAGAGATTCCAATATATTTTCATCACAATGGTTATAATTTCACGTTTATCTGCTGGAAGTTGGTAGAAATTGGGGGGGTTTCTAATAATATATTCTTCCCTGAAACCACTCTTAAGGTGACGGACCTGCTGTGTATGCCTTGATTAAGGTCTTTGACAAGAGAAATACTGCCAAGCAACTGGCTTGTGTTCCCACTTTCTGCAGCAACAGTATTTAATCGTGTTGATAAGCTGAGTATTTCAGCTAGAACCTGACATGTCATTAATGCTGAAGACACCTCACTGTGCTGTGTTCCTCATGGTTATTGTTGTAGGAAGTGCAGCAGCAAAGGCACGACCATTTTTTGGTGCAATTATAGGAGAACAGATGACATTTCATGCTAACCCGGAAGAGAACAGACTTAGCACACTCCTTGGTAAAAGAGAAAAACAACCTTTTTATACATATACACATATACATTTATATATGTAGGAATATAACCTCCAAACAATTCTGAAAGGTTATAAATAAGTATAACCTATGTTCCTGAACATAGGAAGAAGCATATTACGTCTTGAAATACATTTCAAGGCAAAATGCATTTCAAATACCACTGCAAAATGCCATGTAGCAAATTATATCACCTGTACTTCAGTTTTCTTTTACCTATGTCCTTTCAATGATGACAGGCTCTACTCTAACACTTTATATAACCTTCATGTTTACCAAACTGCACTGACTCCCTGGCAGTACAACCATATAAAATGTATTGTGCAAAACACATTCATCAGAAACTAAATGCCACCAGTCAGTTACTCCACTGCAAAGTTTTATTTTGCATTTTTATGTAATAAATTGAAAGCAGGCTACATAGAAACAGCAGTTGCACCAAAGCATGGGCTAGGGTGGGCCAATTGTCTAAACCTACAAGACATACCAAGACTCTTCACGTGGCCAATATCCAGAAGATCACATACTGCAGAAAGCCAAAAGGAACTCTTAGAAATTAGACTCCGCAAACAATATGTGACACAGAAACCTTTACTTAGTTCTACCCTGTACAACTATCCTCAAGCCTTAATCTCCTCTTTGTCCCCACCTATCACACAGGACAGAAACAGTTTCCTATGGATTTGCATTAGTTCCAGTGCTAGAGAATTACTTTTCTGCATAAAACAGGAGTTTCTAAAATATATTCTGAGGATCCCACCAAGTCTCTAACAAGAGAACACCACAGAGGCATCTAGCCTTTGCAATGGTCAGTATCCTTCCTACTACCCTTCCTAGCCTTTTATACAGCACCAGCCAAAGAACTTGACAGCCAAGCCGACAAACCTGTCTTATTTTCAGGTACCTAGGGAAAAATGGTTTTGAAACTGATTGTTTCTGTGGATATGGACTGTTACTACTATTAGAAACTTCATTTCTAACTATCTACGAAGTGTGAAACCAGTGAAACACAGTTGTAAGCAGAACTATTATAAGCCACCTACAGAATTAGTATGACTGAAAATTAGACAAAACTAAAATGTTCATTTTTTTGTTTTGTTCTGTGCATTACATTCTTTTGGACATTAGGAAGCATTTCTTTACCAGGAGGGTGGTCAAACACTAGAAAAAGCTTCCTAGAGAGGTGGTCGATGCCCCAAGCCTGTCAGTGTTTAAGAGGCATTTGGACAACGCCCTTAATAACATGCTTTAACTTGGTCAGCCCTGAATTGGTCAGGCAGTTGTACTAGATGATCGTTGTAGGTCCCTTCCTACTGAAATAGTCTATTCTATTGTCAGCATTATATGCCTACTCAGTTTCAAACAGTCTCAAACTTCTATTTCTTGGGCCAAATGCAGTTTTTCTCAGCCCAAGCTCTTACGGCTTTCTTACTCATGCTTAACTCATTCTTAACTCATGCTTATCTATCAAAAAATTCCTTTCCTCAACAGAAAGGAGTGAGTCTACGATACCATTTACATTTGGGTCAGTAGTAGAGTTTTGAAGCTCAATAATTTACCAAGCTTTGAAGACAGAGATTACCTTTGAGGAAAACTACACAAGAGTATGAAATCCACTAAACATAGTGGATTTCACTAACACTAAACATACCCACATCTAGTGGGTGTTGAAACTACAGGACCAGATTCTCAGTGTTGCACAGGTAACAGGAAAGATGAAGATGTATTCTCTTTATGCAAAAACGAACCTCTTGGGAACAAAGCACAATAGCTTCCCCAGCCTGATCTTGGCTTGTCAGACTACTGCAAAAGTGGTACACTGCTGTGGTGAAAGCACTGTGCTTCCGTCTAGGCAGTTACATAGAAGAGCATAGAGCAACAGGCACTGCCCAGAGTGAACAATATAGGTTATGAATGTTTTCTGCTGTCTCTTTTACTCTTTGGGTTTTTTCCCCCCAATGCAATATTCAGAAGAGAAATGCCTATTTAAGATAAACACCTTGACTGTATAAATAGCTCTGAAAGTGGAATAAGGAGAAGTCACCAACTGACATTTTCAGAACCATCGTGAAAAAAAGTCAGCTTATAGTAAATAAATGGCCAAAGTAAGGGCTGAACAAGAGCATGATCGTGCATCAGAAGCACAGTCAAAACACAGGGATGCATGAACTGTAAGCAATCTGTTTCACTTCCAATCATCTACTTTTTGGTACCGTCTGCAGGGCTGATAGCACTCAAAACATGTGGAAAATAAGGCCGTATTTCAGATACTGAGTTGTGAAGGTTATTTATTAACTCTTAAATTATTTCTTTAGTATTTTCAGGTGTATCCATTTTTACCATTTCAGCACTGTCCAGCACAATTACTTCTGAAGACTAATAATTATTACCTAGTAAATCCATTCTGCATAAGCTCTCTTTGAAGTTTCTGGTCTTGAGCAGCATATTCCTGAAGCTCAGATTCCACAGCAGGGGGTAGAATATTTGGGATGAATTTAGAAAATAAAGCTGGTGCCATCTGTACCCATTCTGTAAGAAGAGGGAAAGCAACAACAAAACATACAGAAGAGATCTTTTGTGAAAATTTTACTCTTTGACAAATGTAACTTTGCTCTATTTTAAATACATTTTAGGATCTTGAATTAAAAAAAAAAACAAAAACAAAAACCCCAAAACCATCCCCAAAACCCACAAAAACCAAGCCTTAAAGCAGAACAAATAATCAGCCTGTATAAATCAGATGTTTACATGTAGATAAAGGAATTACTATTTTTTTGGGCATCAACCTCATCATCAAATTGAAATTCAGTTCTTGCTGCATCTCACAGGGCCTGCTGAGTCTCTGAACACTCTCAAGGACAGGCACTGATGATCAGCAAACTCACCTTGATAATCTGATCATTCGTAACACTTTACCCTGGGAAACGTATTCACAAAACTCACACCTCTCTTCCCTCAGCCTTACTTCTAGAAAGCACAGTAATATCACCATACAACCCTTCTCCATCCCCCATTTCATATGAATTAATGCAATTCTCTCACTGGTCTTCCAAAGCTTAGATGAACACTTTTTTAATGTTCATTACATAATTTTAACCTGTATTAGTTCAGCTTCGGGATAGAAATGTGATTTAATTTCACTACACTGAACATTGCCTTACAGGAGCAAGACAGTTTACCTTAAAGCTGCTTCAAGGCTGATTATAAGAAACACAGAAGACTGAGCAAAGGATGAAAATTGGGTTTATAGCAACTGTGTAAGAAGTTCTGAGAAAAATAAATACTCCTCAAGTATTTCTGAAGCCAGACTTTCCAGAGGTTGTAGCAGTTATCTTAAACTTCATCTTTACTTGGAAAAAACAGATGCTTCTAAATATATTCACTAAGGCACATCACAAGTTTTTATTCAATTCCTACATATGTTTACTTGGTCGATACCAAGCTTCAACAGTCTTTAACCAGCAAGCTCACTAAATAATCATTACTAGCGTACAGGTGGTTTAAACAAAAACCAATGCACTAATCTCCTTCATCATAGAATCATAGAATCGTTTAGTTTGGAAAAGACCTTTAAGATCATCAAGTTCAGCCGTTAACCTAACACTGCCAAGTCCACCACTAAACCACGTCCCTAAGCACCACGTCTACATGTCTTTTAAGTACCTCCAGGGATGGTGACTCAACCACTTCCCTGGGCAGCCTGTTCTAATGCTTGACAACACTTTCCGTGAAGAAATTTTTCCTAACATCCAGTCTAAACCTCCCCTGGCGCAACTTGAGGCCGTTTCTTCTTATCCTATCGCTTGTTACCTGGGAAAAGAGACTGACACCCACCTTGCTACAACCTCCTTTCAGGTAGTTGTAGAGAGCCATGAGGCCTCCCTTCAGCCTCCTTTTCTCCAGGCCAAACAACCCCAGTTCCCTCAGCCGCTCCTCCTAAGACTTGTGCTCTAGACCCTTCACCAGCTTCGCTGCTGTTCTTTGGACGTGCTCCAGCACCTCAATGTCTTTCTTGTAGTGAGGGGCCCAAAACTGAACACAGTATTCGAGGTGCGGCCTCACCAGTGCCGAGTACAGGGGCACGATCACTTCCCTACTCCTGCTGGCCACACTAGTTCTGATACAGGCCAGGATGCCATTGGCCTTCTTGGCCACCTGGGCACACTGCCGGCTCATGTTCAGCCGGCTGTCGACCAACACCCCCAGGTCCTTTTCCGCCAGGCAGC